>NC_049250.1:15548895-15858884 GCF_011100685.1 Canis lupus familiaris
CAATAAAGGGAGACATTAAAACAGTAATTAGGTGAATAATTCATTATTGCCATTGTGATATGTGCTTCAAGTTTCTCAAAGTGCTATGAGGATGATGACAAATCTAACTGGGTTATGATAGCAAACTGACATCCTATTTCCTCATCTCTTGTCACCCATAGTTGCTTCTGAAGGGAATTCTTGGTAGGACCATGAGCCCCTGCACAAGATCTGAAGGGAAATTAATGTCTTCCTTCAAATAACTCATCTATCAGAAGCTCCGTTGGATGGAAAATAGTTCCCATCTGAGATCTAACAAAGAACTCAAGTCACTCAAGAAAACTTGTCACTTTAATTGAATATGTACTTATTTTACTTTTTAAAATATTTTTATCCATTTATCAAATACTTAAGCAACATATCACATGTCTGCACATGCTAGAAACCCTTTCTCTGTTCTCTGTGTGTCTAAATTGTCTGACTTGATAACACCTCATGCAGCAAATCTCCTTATTCCCCACAGCCAGGTATGTCTTCTGACTTCCCACAGTACTCAGTTGTAATTCTTATGTAGTCTACCATTTTCTATATTACAACTTTTAAGAAAAGAGGGAGGGAGGGAGGAGAGGAAACTGGGAAGGAAAGAGAATTGCTGAGGCCTGACAGCCTAAAGGATGGTCAGTCAAACTGCTAGTGTTGAGTTATGCCCTAGTTAGTCAATATGATCATAAGCAGGATAGGGAGCACAAGGGACACTTAAGATGTAGTTATTGTCTCCATTAGGCCTTCCAAAAGAGAGGGAGAAAACAGTATGGCAATCCTTTTAGATATTTATTAAAAATGTAAGAATACTAACATAATTGAGCTATCTCTAAAATGGAAAGTCAGTGAACATACCTGATTCATAGAAAATTGGAAATGGTTAAATATATGTTATTGTATATGGTCCAACTCAGTATTTTTAAATTGGACAGTATTGACTTTAAAGCATTTTTCTCCTAGTTTTCAAAATAGTCAATGCCGAAATAGCACCCGTAAAATGTGTCCCATGACTGTTATAACAAGCTTGTCCTAGATACAAGAAAACTAATTGCAGAGTCTGTTTTTCTCTCTTTTCTATAAATACATTCTAAACAAAGGGTTATGAGTTTAATTAAATAGATATTAATATATTCCATTAAAAAATAAATGTCTTTCATAAGATTTCATTGTCTTGGCACCTTCTTTATAATAGCCAGTGTAATAAAGGATTTAATCTTGTTGGAGTAGGAATTTTTAGTGACACTGGGATTTCTGGAGAGCAGTCATTACACACCAGCATGTTGAAGGAGTATCTTTTACCCAAGAACTTGACTGAGTCTTCTCATGAAAAAGTTATACATACTTGTATTTGTGCATTTAGTGGCAAACTGATCTTTTGAGCTGCTAAATTACAATCACTTATTTTTAAAATCTTAAGATTAACCAACCATTAAGAAAACTGACAAAGTTTAATTAGAATCACAGAACTAACCTCATTACAAAGGCAAATAATTTTGAGCCACCTAGAAAGACACTTGCTGTTCTAAATCTGAATCTTTTCTTTATCACTAGGTTTGCTTGTCACTGTAGAGCTGAAATTAGATCAAAGAAATCCTTTTACAATCTCCTTGCTGAGAATTTTCACTATATTTTGACAACCAGTGGAAATTATATAAGGCAGTCTATAGTTCAGCAGGGAAGAGCATGGATTCTGGAGTAACACTGACATGGGTTCAAGTCCTACCCTTGCCAGTCACTGGCTGTATGACCTTAAGAGAGTAACTTAACTTCTCCAAGGTTCAGTTTCTTACCTATAAATAGTGATAATAACTGAAGTATGTTATTATATGCCATGAAGATTAAATGAAGATGTGTAGAGAACTTACTGGAGTGCCTGGCATATATTAAGTGTTCAATAAATATTAGCTATTTACTCTATTATTATTATTTATTATAGTATATACAATATACTACTCTTTATTATTTTCAGTATCTCCATTGTCCATGATTCAGGCTACCTTTTATTACCTATCTCCTCCCTAGCTCTATTTCCCCCCACTTTTGAGAGACTCAAGCCAACAGATCCAAATGGATGAAAATCAGGTGAGGTTCTTGTAGTAATGGAAAGCAAAGAGTAGATCAAGAGATGACTCCAGTAGAACCTTGGGGAAAAGTAAAAATATATATTATATTGTCAACTCTTCTTTCCATCCACAAAACTGCAGTAATATATGCGTGCCCTCAAAAGCTTTTAAGAAATTTAGAGAATTCAGTCATGTAATAAATATGTGTGAGGTGCCTACTATATGCTCACCATGAATAAGATTACATAGTCTCTACCCTCAGGGAGTTTATATTCAAGCTGGAGACACAAACTTTACACAATGAGTTATTTTTTTATGATTGTGATTTTATATTACAGAAAAAAAGAAAGGTGTGCAAAAAAAAAAAAAAGAGCACTAGTGAAGAAAGTGACCTCCTCAAACTATGGGAGTCAGAGAAGTTTTCTGTGAAGAAGTAGTGCCTAGACTGACATCTCAGGGATGAACTGTCAATAACTTGGGTTTGGAGAATGCAGTTTTAGCAGGCAAAACAACATGTGTACAGTCCCTGAAGCTACCACATCTGATGCATTTGAAAACTGAAAGAAGGTGTCCAGAGCAAAGGAAAAGCGTGTTTAATGCCCATTAGAAAAGTTTTGGGCCCAAATCTCAGTTTCTCTCCTTTAATGCAAAGTACTGCTTATTCAGATGTTAGATTTCCCTCTTTGTGTTTCCCTGGGAGAATTAGGGCTTGGGATATGCATATTGAGAGAGAAAGAGAGAAAGTAAGAGGAAAGTCAACATAGCATTACAATTAAAAGCATAGATTTTGAAGCCAGCCTGTATGGTTTAAATACCAGCTTCGCCACTTAATTAATAAGACTCACTGTTTTCTTTCAGAAAATAGAAAAAAGTGAAAAACTTGACAACTTTTTTTATCGGAATAGAATAACCCTGACACAAAACTTTACAACAATGTTATAAGAAAGAAAAATTACAAATGAAAAAGTCTTGATGAAAATTCTAGTAAACTGAATCCAGATATGTAAAACAAGATAATTCATAATGATCAAATTGGATTTATTCTAGGAATATAAAGTTGGCTCAATGCAGAAAAAAAAAATTTATAAAATGCAATTTCTATACATGTTAAAAGCTATCAGTAAACTAGGAATAGAAGAGTACTTGAGAACTTAAGATGATACAGGGTACCTTTAAAAAAAAACCTACAACAAACATTATAACCAATGGTGAAATGTTGAAAGCTTTCCCTCTGAAACTAGAAATGAAACAAAGATGTCCGCTATCACCATAATTGAGATAATGGTCAAGATTCTAGCCCAGATGCTCAAACTTTAGAAACTGTAAATATTATTTCAAGGCACAAAGTTTTAAGATAATTGGGGTAAATTTGATTTTAAATTAACTTACAGATCCAAGAAGTTCCATGAACCTCAAGCAAGATGAATACAAAGAAAATCACACCTAGTCACATCAAAATCAAGAAAAAAATGACATATCATATTATGGGATGACAGCAATAGTGATGACTAACTTCTCAACAAAATCAATGGAGACCAGACACGATGTGAGGAGATCTTATAAATGCTCAAAGAGCAATAGCCAACTAGAGTTCTATGTTTAGTGAAAACTGTTCAAAAGTAGAATAAAATGAAGACACTTTCAGATTAAAGCTGAGAAAAATTTTCAACAGTAGACCTGCACCATAGGAAATACTAAAAAAGCAAGCAAACAAAGAAATACATAAATAAATCAATCTCCAGGTTCAAAGGAATAATAGCAGATGGAAACTTGGATCTATATGAAGGCATAAGATGTGCCACATATGGTAAATATTTTTTATTTATAAAAAATAAAAGTATAAAGATCTACACTTTTTTTCTTTTTTAAATTTCCTTAAAGGACAACATACTGTTCAAAACAAAATAATAACATAATAACATGGGGGCTTATAACATATGTAACACAAAATATATGGCAACAATAGCAAAAAAGAGAAAGATGTAAATGAATTTATAATATTTAATTTTCTCACATTTTATGTGAAGTGATTCACTCTTCATTCTAAGTAGACTATAGTAAGTTAAGGGTATCTATTATAATTCCTAGAGCATCCACCAATAAATAAATAAACTAAAAATCTAATAAAAATATAAAACATAAGACTGAATAAAAATAATTGATTAATCAGAAGGGAGGAAAAGAAGAATCAAAAATAGATGAGACAAATAGAAAACAAATAGCAAGGCAATAGACATAAACTAAACCACACCAATAAGTACATTCATTGTAAATGGATAAAACTCTCCAATTAAGAGGAAGAGACTCTGAGTGACTAAATATCAAGACCTATCTATATGCTGTAGACAAGGCACATACATTAAATATATAGATACAAATCAGTTGAGAGTTAAAAAAAAAAAGACAATAGAAAGTGACAATGCAAACAGTAATTCAAAATGACTAGATTTATATCAAAGTGGACTTCCAAACAGTAAGTATTTCCAGGAACGAGTAGAAGACTTTGTAATAAAAAAAAAAAAAAAGAGTCAATTCATCAAGGAGACATTATATTATAATCCTAAATGTGTACATGCACCTAAAAATATATAGAACAAATATTTATAAGACTAAAAGGAGAAACACACAAATCCACAATCATGATTACTTATTTTTATCATTTATCTCTCAGTAATTGATAGGGCAAAGAGATTTTTTTTAAAGTAGTAAGGATACAGAAGATCTGAATACTATCAACAACTTTAGCTAATTTCTAGCAATACTCAAGAAGTTCAGAATTCACATTCTTTTCAAATGCACGTAGAATATTCATCCAATAAATTAGATCCTAAGTCCTAAAATAAGTCTCAGGGGTGCCTGAGTGGCTCAGTTGGTTAAGCCGTTAAACATCTGACTTCAGCTCAGGTCATGATCTCAGGGTCCTGGGATGAGGCCCCATGTCAGGCTCCCTGCTCAACAGGGAGTCTGCTGGAGATTCTTTCTCCCTCTCTGTCTTCCTCTGCCCCTCTCCCCACTTATGTGTGCACTCTCTCTCTAAAAATAAATATATCTTTTAAAAAATAATAAAAATAATAAATAAAAAAGTCAACAAATTCCAAAGGTTGATATATTATAGTGTTCTCAGAATAAGAAAAATCAAATTTAAAAAGAATAACAATAGGACATCTAAAAATGTCCCAAGAAATTGAAAATCAAACAATACTCTTCTAAACAATGCATGGCCTAAAGAAAAATGACAAAGAAAACTAGAAAAATCTTCCAATTGAACAACTGAATGATAATGAAACACAACATATCAAAATTTATAGGATGCAACAAAAGCAGTATTTAAAGGGAAATTTATTATTTTAAATGCTTTTATTAGGAAAAACTGTCACTGAGAAAAAAATATAATAAAAACTAACTAAATTGAAAGATATAATAGTTCATGATTTGGAAGAATTAATGTTATTAAAATATCATCTTCCCCTAACTGATCTACAGATTCAATGCAATCCAAATAAAATCTGAGCTTTTTTAAAATTGACAAGCTGATTTTAAAATTTACATGGAAATGCAAATTACCAACAGTAGCCAAAACAATTTTGAAATTTAAGAACAATGTTGAATAACTTAAACTACCTGATTTCAAAACCTACTATAAAGTTATAGTAATCATGACAATGTGGTATTGGTGTAAATATAGAAAAATAGATAACAAAACAGGACATGGAATCCACCAATAAACCCACACCTATATATCCAACTGATTTTGACAAAGTCACCAAATATCAATGGGGAAATGATCAGAGTTTTTTTCAGCAAACGATGCTGGAACTACAGATTCATATGAGGAAAAAAATTCATATCAGCTTCTATCTCTTACACGTAAATTAACTCAAAGTGAATTATAGATCTAAGCATAAAAATTAAAGCTCCAACACTTGATAGAAGAAAACAGAAAAGATTATCTTTTTGATCTGGCGGTAAGAATGATTTCTTAGGACACGAAAAGCATTAACTTTTTTTTTAAATAGTTAATTAGACTTCATCAAAATTAAAATCTCTTCTCATCAAAAAAACATAATAAAGAAAAGAAAAAGTCTCATAAGGCTCTTAGAGCATCCCAAAGAATTGAGTACCATTGTCCAAGCAGAGACTACTCACTAGCACCTCCTTGCATTGGTTTCCCCTTTTTCCAAGTTCCTCACTCCTACTCCCTGAAATCACATTCCAAAATATTCCACACATCGTCTTTCACTTCAGGCTCTGCTTCCAGTGGATCCCAGGCTGAAACAATATTCTAGTGCAGAAAGAACAGATGAAGTTGGCCAGGAAGAAAGAGAAGCTGACACTTCCCGAACACTTAATATATGCCAGGGTCTGTGCCAGGCACTCACTTTGGCTATTGCACTTGATACTGACCAGAATTATGAACTGGCTCAAACTGGAAACTGGAAACTGAGAGCCAAGTTATTTAAAATTACATAGCTTTGCCAGGGCTAAAACTACAGGCTTCTCTAACCTCAGTTTATATTCTCTCTTATTCTCCATGCTGCCTCCATGAATACCTACCTTTGACTGTGCTCGTAGATGTATTTTTGGAAGTGAACTGTTATTATAAATAATAATAGTAGCTACTCTGCCTTGAATGCCTATTTGTGTCAGAAAATTGGTGAAGCACTTACAATTAATCCTCACTGTACCTCCAGAAGCCATCACTATCTCCAATTTATTCAGTTGAAAATGGAGGCTTGCTAAGGTTAACTTTCTAAAGGTCCTCTGCTAACAGAGTAAGAGCTAATATTTGTGTTCACTATATGCCACCATCTATAATTTCATTTAATCCTCACATCCATTCATGAGATAGCTTCTTTACTATCATCACATTACAGAGCCAGTCACTCCAAGGCCCATGGCGACATTTCCCCCTCCCACACTGCCTCTCATTATAGGAATGGGTAAAGGAAAGGAATACATGACCAGAAAATAAAGATTGTACCACCATCTCCTTCTATATCACATGTGTTGATAAAAGACTTGGACAAATTGCTTTGAACAAATCAGTAGTATCACCAATAAGCACCTACTAAAAATATGACCCATGGCTAGTTTAAGGAAATGTTTCTTAACCTCAGCATTCTTGATATGTTGAGCTGGATAATTCATCATAGTAGTCCTGTGTATTACTAGATGGATAGCACTATCTTTGGCCACTGACCATTAGACACCAATAGCAAGCACCCCACCTCATGACAACCAAAAGTGTCTTCATACTTTGCCAAAATTGTGCCTAGTTGACAACCACTGCTTATGGTATTTTAATCACATCGTTTTAATTCTGAAGTTGAACAAAGCATATGAGGGCAATGGTTCTTGGGAGACTTCCACTCTTTTGGAATTCATTTGTGGATATGTAAGCAGGCTTTAATCCAGAGTCACATCTTCTCCTCCCCTACCCTTCTTACTCCCCAATTCCTGTTTGTCAAAAACAGACTGAAGCATTGGAAGAGATCTTGTTTCTGGGCCATTAGGGCCTTCCTATTTCTCATCAGATATGTCTCCTTTGATTCAAATTTTTTTGCCTAGCCCTGATTAGCATACCATCATCTCCAGACTAAGAACAAAACCTATGTAATTGGCTCTGCTTCTAAATGAAAGCACACCATGTTAAGAACATTGTTTCTATATTTACAAATCCAAGACATGATTGAAAGCGTCACGCTCTCAGTGTAGGAACAATATCCCCATAATCAAACATCCAAAGCAAATTGTATGATTATTTGTATTATCCAGGATTTCAAGGCTCTATTTCAGGGCAGAGAAGCCAAGTAGAAATGTGCCAACATTTTCAGCAGCCCCTTTCTCTTCCATACACAAATAAAACTATTTTGTGCATTATTTTGTCTAAAAGTTTGACACAAATTCCCCTAAACATTCTAAATTTATGGATCACAAATAAATGTTACTGAGTCAAAACTATAAGAAATATGACTAGCCTAAAAGTGATCCTAGGGATACCTGGGTAGCTCAGTGGTCGCGCATCTCCCTTTGGCTCAGGTCATGATCCCAGGGTCCTGGGATCGAGTCCCACATTGGGTTCCCTGCAGGGAGCCTGCTTCTCCCTCTGCCTATGTCTCTGCCTCTCTCTGTGTGTCTCTCATGAATAAATAAAATCTTTATTTTAAAAAAAGGATTGTAGAAGGTTTTTAAATATTTTACTGAACTATCAGTTCCTTCTGGAATACACCATGAAATAGTATGCGCACGTGTATGTGTATATGATACATAACATGGAGTGCATCCTCTCCAGAAATTTGGCCAAAGTACCCTTCTACAAAGCTATTCTATAAATAGCTTATATAGAGTTCTATGATATTCCTATCATGTCCTTTAAATTAATCATTACAAGTATAGTTAAAATGGTAAACTTAGAAACAACAAAATTAGCCCAATAAGGAAATTTATCCATATAAAGAGTATTTTACATTTATATTTAGATACACAATTTATCACTTCTAGAGCCAATCTTTCCTAAGCCATTCATTCTAAAATATGTGTTTGAAATATTGGGAGCCACATAGCCGACATCAGAGCCCTTCCTAATAAATAAGTTTTATTAGGTTCGCGATCCAATAAAAGCAGGGGAGAAAACATTCTTCTCAATTTACAAAATCCTTGATCTTATGACCTACTCTAAGGATTCAAAGTAAAAGATAATTGGGGGTCCCTAAGTGGCTCAGTTGGTTAAGTACCCAGCTCCTGATTTCAGCTCAGGTCATGATCTCCAGGTTTTAAGATCTAGGCCGCAGTGGGATTGGAATCTGCACTCTGTGGGGCTTCTGCTTGAGATTCTCTCTCTCTGTCTCCTTCTGCCCCCCACCCCACTCATGCTCATTCTCTCTCAAATAAATAAATAAATGTTTTTTAAAAAAAGATAATTGTGTAAGTTAAAGAACTGCCTTAACAAAAGTTAAAAAGCAACTGGTACTAAAGTTAATTAAACTTCAGATCTTCATGGGGCACCTGGGTGGCTCAGTGGTTGAGCATCTGCCTTTGTTTGGCTCAGGTCATGATCCCAGGGTCCTGGGATCTAGTCCCACATCAGGCTCCCTGCAGGGAGCTTGCTTCTCCCTCTGCCTTTGTCTCTGTCTCTCTCAGTGTATCTGTCATGAATAAATAAATAAAATCTTTTAAATCAATAAATAAAGATTAGATTTTCATTGTTTTGTTCTAATCCCATTCTAAAATGTGGTGCTTGGTGCTAAAGTAAAAATAACTTCTATTAGGTAAATAATTGCAATGGAAATTCCATTTATTAAAGTAGCAATGTGTATAGATCAATGTACATCAAATATATACCAATACACATTTCATTCTAAATGAAAATTTAAATTTTGTTCTAAACAAAAATCTTTTTCTTAGAGTTGTGAGAAACAAGATTCTATATGTAAAAGTACTTTGTAAATCTTGATATGCTATATAAAATGTGGTATTTGTTCAATTTTCATACAAACTTCTCTAGGTATTAGCTTAGTGAAATATTTCCAATGATATGTGCCATCTCCCTGGCCACCCCCTCCCTGCATTGCCTCACTTTCCCCATTACTCATGAGAATATCGCAAATCTAAGATAAAAGCACTTTACAATAAAGTTACATTATATTAAGAAGTCAAAAAGTAGAATCAGTTACAAATCAGTAAGCAGATCACAAGTAAACATTAATTTCTCAGTTACAAAACTCAATTGTAAAACCCATTTGACTCACCTGCCTTGGTATTTTTTCCATTCCTTGAAGTAGATGTTTCAGCTTTAGTGTGCCCTCCCAGCTGCAGCTCTCCTTGGACTCCCGTGAAGCTGCTAAGCCTTGAAAACATCGGGGAGGCCTCCTAATCTAAGGTTCTAGACCTCATATCTGCTCTATTAGCATTGGCCCCTTCTTTGGTTGCTTGGGCTATGATTGGAAAACTTTCCATTTCCTGGGAAACTGCACACCAGTGGTGTCAGAGTCAGCCTAGCTCACTCTAGGCAAGAATTTAATACATTTAATACATTCAGAAACTTTCCTGATGCTCTCGGTGCCAGGGAGGAAGGAGCTCCTGTATTCAATCCTCCAAAGTTCTCTTTGCCATTGCCCCCACATACCCTTTTACTCCTTTCTATATTATTTTCTACAAATGTTTTAATATTTAACTTTTATTTGTAAGGGTTTGAAGCATCATGGAAGGTGAAACAAATTGACCTTTGGCTGCGCCTATTCACTTCAGTGTTGAATTTAAAGATTAGAAGTTAGTCCTACCTACAAGCAAAAGCACCTCCACTCTAAAAAACACCCAGAACACAAGATTCAAATAGTTAGCAGCTAACATGAATAATAATACCTAATTTTTAAAAATTCTGTACCAAGAATATGCTAAGTGCTTTACATACATAATGCATTCAATCCTTATAATAACTCAGTGAAGCAGGGTATCAGCCTAAGGTGAGAAAGCGAGTGAGTAAGAGAGCCGGGGTTGGAAAGCTTGCCAGTTGTGTGGATGGGAAACCCTTGCTTCCAAACAGTGCCTAACAGTGAGCAGTGGGGGATAGAAACCAAGTGAGAAAGAGAAGGAGTCCCAAAAAGTTCTTTGTCTTCTTGAGAAATAGTGATTCTTGGGGCACCTGGGTGGCTCAATCAGGTAAGCATCTGCCATTAGCTCAGGGCATGATTTTGGAGTCTTGGAATTGATCCCCACATTGCACTCTGTACTCAGCAGGGAGCCTTTTCTCCCTCTCCCTCTGCCCCTCCCCACTCATGATCTCAAGCTCTCTTTCTCTCTCACTGTCTCTCAATAAATAAATAAAATATTTTTTTAAAAAGAGAAATAGTGATTCTTGTGGATGGACCTTGAGACCAACATGCTAAGTAAAGTTAGATAGAGAAAGACAAACCCTGTATGATCTCACTTGTATGTGGAATCTTTAAAAAAGAAGAAGAAGCCTAACTCAGATACAGAGAACAGATTGGTGGTTGCCAGAGTCAGGAGACTAGGGGGAGAGGAAGTGGGCAAAATGGGTGAAGACAGTCAAAGGTACAAAAGTCCATTTATAAAATAAATAAGTTGTGGAGATGTAATGTACAGCATAGTGATTATATTAATAACACTGTAATGCATATTTGAAAGTTGCTAAGAGAGTGGATTTTTAAAATTCTCATCATTAAAAAAATTGCAACTATTTACAGTGACAAATCTTGATTAGACTTATTGCAGTGATCATTCCACAGTGTATACAAATATTGAACCATTAAGTTGCACACCTGAAACTAACAAAATGTTATATATCAATTATGTTTCTACTTAAAAAAAGGAAGAAAGAAAAGAAATAGTGATTCTTGGAGCATCAGCTTTTCAAATGGGGAAAGTAGTTGGGAAAAAAGTCAAGGAAAAAGGAAGTGTGCGAAGCTTGTGCCTCCTCCAGTTATCCTTAAATTTCTGCATGCCCTGGCAAAATCAGTGTTTCCCACTGACATCCTTCCCAATATCCTCAAGGGATCTCTCATTGAAAGCAAGGTGAGGGACACCTGGGTGGTTCAGCGGTTGAGCATCTGCCCTTGGCTCAGGTTGTAATCCTGGATCAAGGGATTGAGTCCCACATCAGGCTCCCTGAGAGGAGCCTGTTTCTCCCTGTCTATGTTGCTGCATCTCTCTGTGTGTCTCTTATGAAAAAGTAAATAAAATCTTTAATAAATACATAAATAAATAAAAATAAAAGCAAGGTGAGCTATAGAAGGAAAAAAAAGTGGGAAAGTATTATTTCTTCCCCAAATGGGAGCAAAGTGGAACAGATTAACAGAGTGTATATGAAGCATATCTGTGTTGAATGAAAGCCCTGAGACAAGAACTTAGCAATACCTTGGCATGCACAATTTTTGAGGAGAAAAATACAGAAAGGTGTCAGCCAGATCAGGAGTTATTTTTTTCCCCCAAATTATAGAAATGTTAAACCTTGCTACAGAAGTCTCCAGTGTATCACTTTCCCTTGCCTTATGTTGAGTTGTAAATCCTACTGATAATTCCAGTAATATAAGATTTTCTAAATTTTATAGTCTCTTTTCTTGGTCTCCTGAAAATTTTTGGTCAGCTCCATGCACATCAAAACCAGAGCCCCTGTGTGGCTCAGTGGTTGAGTGTCTGCCTTTGGCTCAGGTCATGATCCCGTGGTCCTGGAATCAAGGCCCACATCGGGCTCCCCTTGGGCAGCCTGCTTCTCCCTCTGCCTATGTCTCTGTGTCTTTCATGAATAAATAAATAAAATCTTTGAAAATATATATCCTCAACCAAAACTAAGGGTAAACAGTAGAGAAGGAAATTAACTCTCCATTAAAACATAGAAGGCTCAATCACAAAGGCCCCTAAGGAGTAACAAATGCAAGCAAAGCTGAGTTCCCCAAGGCTAAGAAGGCTCCATGATGGATTGTCTCTAAATGGTAAACATCCATCTATATTTCCATGAGTACAATTTTGCTGACCTAAGGTTTAAGGGCATGCTAAACAAAGTACTTTACTTATAAATGATAAGTGCCAGGTTTGTGACACTTGATAACTAGAATAATTAACAACACAGTCCACAAAACTTAGTGTGGATGGCGATCCTCACTAAATATCACTGTTATTTTGAAGTTTTTTTAGAAAACTACCTACGCATTTGATATTGCAATCCCTCTTCTCCATTAACACACATCTTTTAATGTTTTCAAAGTCTAACTAAAAACTCAATTCCTCAAAAAAAAAAATCTCCCCTTAACCATTATTGTCACTGTTTATTACTTCCCAAAACCCCTTCAAAACTTTGTTTAATCTGTTCTGTATTCATGTATAATGTCAATTTGGGGCACCTGGCTGGCTCAGTCGGTAAAGCATGCAACTCTTGATCTCAGAGTTATGAGTTCAAGCCCCATGCTGGGCATGGGGCCTACAAAAAAACAAAAAAGAAAGAAAGAAATAGAAAAGAAAAAAGAAAAGAAAACCCATGTATAATGCCAATTTACTGCTAAATATATATGTCTCTTGGCCGGCAAATGTTCCCATTGTAACCTAACAAAAGAAGATACTTCATCCTCTAAGTTACTTGCAGTGGACACTTACTGAACATTTACCTTTCATTTCGTGCCACAACATGCTAATAATGCTTTGTGAGTTAATTCATTTGCTCCTCCCATCAATAAGAAAAGATACACTGTGACACACAAGCTGCAGTTCAAAACCTTAGTAACTGGAAGAAATGTCCAAAAACGTCATTCAAGCCCATCTCTTATTTTATGTTCTTTCTGCCACCACTACAGTCAATAATAGTGGGCTGTGCCTAGTGGGAAGACAAAAAGTGTTACTTCAACTTAATTCAACCAACATTAATTGGTAAAAAAAGAACTTTGACAGACATTGTAAAGCAGTGAGTCTCAACCAGGGATGATTTTCCCCCCCAAAAAACATTTGACTATGTCTAGAGATATTTCTGGTTGTCACAGTTGAGGAGAAGGTACTATTGGCAGCTATCGGATACAGGCCACTGACATTACTAAGTATCCTACAATGTACAGGATAGCTCCCACATAACAAGAAATTATCTGGCCCAAAATAATAATAGTGACTGAGGCTGATCTGCTCTAGAGGATAACTTCAGAGATTAATTTTACATCTAGAATGTTCCATTTGTATGAACTCAGGGACTCTGTCTATCTTATTCATAGAATAACCAGGCCAAATCCCATATCTGGCACATAATAGGAACTTAGCAAGTATCCCTTACATTAATGCATGTGATAGTGAAATTTTTAAAAAAAGGTAAATATACACATGACTTTAAGAGAACATGGAAAAGGAAAGGTCCCATGAAAAAAGTACAAATGAAGTGCTTTGGGGATTTAAACTACAAGAAATTACATCCAACTAAACAGAAAAAGATGATCCAGAAGGCAGCATCTGAGGTGGAAAGACATTTAAGATTTTAGCAGGGAGAGATGGGCAAGAAAATCATGTGAAGCCAGGGTAACAACTTGAGGAAAACACTGAGACTGGTTCAGTTGGGGTGGTATACAGGGTATAAACAAGAAAGCAATGGGAAATAAGCGTGGGAAGATAGATTGGGGCTTATGGTTACAATATACCATGAAGACTCAGGTATGGAATTTATACTGAATTTGATATATAAGGATCTGGCTCCAGCTAAAGTTAACTATGATTAATCAGAAGGCAGAGTCAGAAGGGATTAAAATGGGAAGAAATTAGAGGCAGGAAGATTAGTTGAAAGTATTTTATAATCATACAATTGAGATAGAAGGAGGCAGCACTAGGAGTTGGGTTTACAAAATATGTGGAATACAAAACCCACATTTTTTGCCAACTAACTACACGGAATCAATATATGGAGTGAATAAGCCAAAAGTGATTACCTAGCTTTGATTCTTCATAGAAAAAAAGTAACTCAGTTTGAAAGGTATGGGGAGGGAAGGATTATGAACTATTTTTGGACATAATGAGGTCCAAGTGAGTGATGTTAAAAAGTTGCTGCACATTTTGGCACACAGGACGGCAGAACAAAATAAAAATGAAGGCTAAGGAAGGAGATTTGCAAGAAACCAGATTTTCATGGTGATGCCTATGAACATAAAATTCAGAAAGAGGGTAAGAGGCCCGAGGTCAGAATTTGGCGATATTCCTCCAGTTAGCCAACAAGTGGAAGAAGGGAAGTAAACAAAGAAGATGGAAGGGAAATGGAAAGAGAATCAAAACCGTGCTGTGTTAGCACAAGAGGTAAATGTTGAAAAGACAAGTGGTCAGGTCTGTGACATAACACAGAGAAGCTGGGAAAGGTGAGGTATGAAAACATATCATTGACCCTGACAATTAAGAGACAGCTGATGGCTCTGAGTGGACAGCTCATGCAATGTGGTCAAGACATAAGTCAAATTACAGGAGTGCAAAGGAGTTGAGAAGAAAATGGTATGGCTTGCAATGATGGAATATTAAGTTAACTTTGCAATGTACAGAATCTTGACCTTCCTTCTCCTTGCAGTAACTACCCTGGTGCATCTCCATAGCAACTTCTGCATGTGACCCATAATCAAAAAAAGGTAATTCACTGGAGAAAGTAGACTAAAGACCAATACCTAAATTATAAACAGGTTACCTTCCAATTATTCATTTAAGTTACATAACACTTAAAAATACTTTCTTGTAAGTAAAAAAAAAAAAAAAAAAAAAAGCTTTAAAAAGTGACTAGATTTCTAGACCCGGAGAGTCCACCAAACTTATTAAGCCATAATGTACTAAAACTAGAAGTTTATTTCAAATATACCTAGAACATTATTTTTTTAAACAAAGATACAATGAGTTTGTATTATCTTCTCTATGGTAATTATTACTGCAATATCAATTATGAAGATTGAGAATACCTATTTTGAGGACATCTAGCTTCTATATTAGAAAAACCAACCCTTGACATTGGTTTAAGGAAAATTTTTTACTGTATTTGCCTAAGAGAGTGATTCTGTAGCCCAGTTCCTTCCCAGCATACTAATGAGGCCACAGGACTCTAGTTATCCCAAAGAACTCCCCTTCCCCAACACTGTTCCTCCCTGTTTTATGTAGTCAATCATAAATCATGGTCATAAGTTGAGGAATGTTTGTATTACACACAATCACCCTCATGAGGATATTAATTGATCCAATAAATATTTATTACATGTTGGCAGGTAAAGGTGAGCATGTCCTGAAGGCTAGCTGACCAGAAGGTAGTATTCCACAAAGTGTAATGACTCAGGACTTAAGACAATGGCCTCTAGTCAAACAACTCAGTGATGCCCTAGGAAGGAGTCTTGCATTTCCAATCTTGAAGGCTTACATGGCAAATCATGCCATGGTCTTGTCACAGCATAAAGCTACAACTCTGGGACCTCACTGGCATCCTCCTTTTTTGAGCTAAGAAAGAGCTGGTATTACCCTAAACTCAAATAGAGCTGTCAGGACAGGATTGGAGCCAAAGTTCTGCCACTTTGAAATGCTTTTGTATTCAGGGAAGTGGATAATGCTTGTCTAATCATGCAGTTTAAAAGGCCCATAGCCTAAGGGTCAGGGACCCTCCCCCAGAGCCTAACATCTGTACTTGCTAGATCTTTTTGCAATGCCCTGTAATGCAATAAGCAACAGGGGACCTGTTATTGCTCCAGTCTCAATGAGTTTTCCCCCATCAACACTGCTCCAGCAGACCTGGTACACATGCTGCTTGGCCGTTTGCCCTTGATGCACAAGTACCAACAATAAATCAGGCACTAGAGACACAGAAGTAAACAAAACAGAAAGCCCCTGCCCTCAAACTTGTATTCTCCTGGAAAGAGAGAAAGCCAACAAACAAATAAGTGCATAATGAACATATCAAGTGGTGATAAGTGATATAAGGAATAATAAAGCAGTAGAAGGAGATAAAACGATCAAGGGGGTATACAGGGTAGTCACCAAAAGTGACATCTGAGGAGTGACCTAAAGGAAACAAGGGATTGAGCCACTTGTTTTTTGCTGAGGAAAGCATTCTTAGCAAAGAGAACTTGGTTCAAAGACCTTGAGGCAGGACAATATTCTGTGTCTTTGAGGAAGAGCAGAGTTCCTTCCTGTTCCAGGAAATGCAAAGAAGTATAGAAGGAGATAAGATCCTCCAGGCCATGACAGGGGCTTTGGATTTTAGTTTAATTCAGATGGAAAGACATTAGAATAAGCTGACTCAAGTTTCAGAAAGATTCCCTAGGTTTTCTATGGAGAAGAGACCAGATAGGGAGAACTATGTGAAATGTAAAAGCAGGGAAGTGATTAGGGGTTGATTGCAATAGCCTTGGCAAGAGATTGGGTAGTTTAGAGTAAGTAGGATGAGTGATGATAGAGATCACGAGAAGAGGTTGGATTTGAAGAATATTTCCAAGATAGAGCTAACAGTATTTGCTAATGAATTTGATGTGGAATATGAAAGAAAAGTCAAGAATGACACAATCTTTTTTTGGCCCAAGCAACTGGAATCCATTTATTGGCATGTGAAACTGTAGGATGATCAAGTTTAGGGAGCAAACTGAGTTCAGGTTGGGACATGTTAAGTTTGAACTGCCCCTTAGACCAAGAGTAGATGCTACGTAGAAATTTGCATATATATCTCCTGGCATTCAGAGAAGTCATCTGGGAATGAAATGTAAACTTTCAGTGTCACCAGCACAGAGACAACAGTTAAGGACACAGGTGAGATCACCTAAGGAAAACCATGCACAAAACATGGTCAGGGACCTCTGCAGAACCCCAAGATTCTTTTAGGAATACACATGGTCAATGCTATTTTCACAATAATACAAAGAAAACATCTTCCTTTTTCATTCTCATCCTCTCACAAGAACATACTGGAGTTTTCTAGGGGCTATATGACATGTGTTGTGGCAGCATATTAAATGCAGAGGCAGATATGAAAATCCACCTGTCTTCTTTTAACCCAAGCATTAAAGAGATTAGCAAAAGGTAAAATTGTGCCACTCTTCTCACTAAATGTTTGTGTTTAGGAAAAAAATAGTCATTCTTTATAAAAATATGTTATTTATATTAACATGTAATGGGTTTGGGGGCACCCAGTGGCTCAGTTGATTGTCTGCCTTCTGCTCAGATCATGATCCCAGAGTCCTGGGATATGAGCCCAGCATTGGACTCCCTGCTCAGTGAGAAATCTACTTCTCTCTCTGTCCCTCTCTCCTGCTCAAGTTCCCCCACCCCTTGCGTGTGCACACACCTGCACTCTCTCTCTCTCTGTCAAATAAATTAATAAAATCTTTTTATTAAAGATTTAAAAAGATTTTAATCTTTTTAAAAACATGTAATGAGCTTGCTATTTTAAACAAGTGAATAAATGTTTTTAAATTTTTATGTTTCAACTTCTAATACAATAATTAACAATAGAAATAATCCACATAAGCAAATGTTCTTTGCGATCCCCAATAATTTTAAAGAGTGTAAAGAGATCATTAAAAAAAGAGTATAAAGAGGTCTAAGACCAAAGAATTTAAGAATTGCTGACCTGGGGGATCCCTGAGTGGCTCAGCGGTTTGGCGCCTGCCTTTGGCCCAGGGCGCGATCCTGGAGTCCCAGGATCGAGTCCTGCGTCGGGCTCTGGCGTGGAGCCTGCTTCTCCCTCTGCCTGTGTCTCTGCCTCTCTCTCTCTCTCTCTCTGTCTATCATAAATAAATAAATAAATAAATCTTTAAAAAAAATTGCTGACCTGTATAGAGGGGGAAAAAAGGAAGACCAAGGTAAAATGGATAAGGAGAAACCAGGAGGGAGAGTGAGAAGAGCAAATGAGAAAAATTTTTCAAGATGAGAGCAACAACCTGCATTAATGCTGCTGAGATACTAAATAAAATGAAGACTCTTAGATTTGATAAGACAGAAGTCAACAGTTACTGTGATAAGAGAATTTGTCAGAGTGGTAAAGACAAAAGTCTGATTGGGGGAATTTAAGAAATAATGGAAAGATAGGAAATTGAGAGGGAAGGAAAATCAATATCTAATGAATTTAGTTTGAAAAAAAGGTAGATATAGAGAATGGATGTAACATCAAAAGAGGATGGTGGTGTTTTTCCAAATAAGGGTGTTTTACAATATAATAATAGAAATTTTGAGGCATAGTTAAGAGCAGCAGTTTGGAAGACAATCACCATTGAAAAGATGGTTCACATATATTCACAGATCCAGAGAAAGTATATGTCATGCTACGGGCGACAATACTGAGAAACACAGGGTATTGCCCCTGGCAGTTATGAGACAGGGGAGAGAGGGACCTTCGGTGTAGTTTCTACAGGAAGGAAAGTGTCAGGCAAGGCATGCAGGCTTAGGACTGGTTAGTTTGAATAATTTCATGGGTTCCAGGGCATAGGGGATGCCCATTGTTGTCTGGTACCTGACACTGGGGTGATGATGGCAGGTATATACTGGCCCAGAGTATAAGAGTCTCATAAGGAAGTGGTTGTGGGTGTGGACTCTAGATTGACTGGTTTGTGTTTGATTGACTGACTGGTTCCTGGAAGGGGGTGGAATAAACAAGGAAGGCAGGAGGCCAAAGCTAGGTGACTCAAGCACATAATCAGTTGTCCAGAATGAGATGTCTGCCATTTGCAGTATGGGAGATATTAAAGGATCAAGTTTATGGAATCTAGAAATATAATTAATACAGAGGACTACAATAGTATATTTATATGATGATGGGAATCATCCAGAAATTAGAGGGGATTAATAATTTAAGAGAGAGATGCCATGTCTTTGATAGGCAAGGAGGGATGTGATCCAATGTATTAAAAAAAAAAAGCACATATAATTCTTATATTATTATAGGTCAAAGGAAAGAGGATGGGGGTACAAATACAAGTGTGTTAGTAGATTTGGGAGTGGGAGTATATGGAAGATCTCTTCAGATTGCTTCTATGTTGTTAATGATGGGAGGTTATCAGTAGAGAGTAGTGAAAGGAGAGGTAATATTGGTCTGTTGGAGAGAAAAGGATATGAAATAAATCATGTAGGAGATCAAGAAAATGAACTGACTAGGGAAATGTGGTAGGATCATAGGGCAGCACTAACTGCCCACTTGAGCTTAGGAGTCATAAATTTAAAGAGAGATAAGACAGCAGAGTTGCATGTTTTCCTCCAGCCATACTCAACTAGCAACATTCAATTATGACCACACATCTGAAGATCCTTCTCAACCCTGAATTGAGCTCTGAGGTTTAACATAATGATAGTTGGCCTATTTTGGCACATATTTCATCATTTATCTTTCTTTTTCTTTATACTTTAAAGCAACCAACATTTAACTCTAGATAAATGATGACCATATTTAGGTTTATTAAATTGAATGCAAGCTACTCTGTCCTCCCGAACAATTGACTTAATAAGAAACAGAACATAAGTACTATTAACAGGTGCTCCAAAAATTCTAAATAAAATGAAATGTTAATATCTCTATTTAACTAGGAGAGCCCCACCACCACCAAATCAAATCAGCAAAACACAAACAATGCACCATCAATACTATTACCATGAACAATTATGCCTTAGTTAAGTCACTTGTTCTGCCTTCTGGGTATTATGCAGAACAGTGATGATAATTATAACAACAAAGGTCATATCTATATTCTCTCAGCTTCTCATCACCTAGTTTATTACCATAATTGACAGTCTTTGCCAGAATCACGTTTGTTAAGAGCCATCAAAATGCTATAAGGCCCATGTCTAAGAGAAAGAAAATGTGTTTTCCTCATCTACCCATTGCCTACTATAATTAGCTGTTTGAGATTTTTCTGTAATCATCTGGAGCCTAGACCTAATAAAGATCTTCATGTCACAGTGCTAGAGGTAATCAAGGATTTTGTCAATTTGAAAATCTGAAACTCCCCTATAAGAGAAGATGGTATGATTACCGTACATTAGTTTTGTCTGTAATATGAAATATTCTCTATCAAGTCCTAGCAGATGAGACTGGTATTGTTTCTGGGAAAAAATTCTCTCTGTTCAAAACCAGCAAGAGCAACTACTGGGAATTGCTCATAATCTACAGCTCACTGTGGCCTTTAGCTGTGGCTCCCCTCAAGACTTGGTTTCTGGTGCTCTATACTTGTGCTCTTCCATACCCCCAATTTTATAATCATGAAGAATATCAAGCACTCAATGTGAATTATTTTCTGTAATCAGTGTAAACCGCCATTTATCTGGGATGTAATGAGCACTTGCCATTTTTCTACCTGTCCAACACCTCCACAACAAATACTCTATGTTTGGGGGGTGTCTCCACCGCATAAGCTTTGCCTTCTCAGGAGAGAAGCCAGAAAATGTGTTTTCCTTGCAACTGAGCCACCAGCGCATCAGGCTTCACTAGTAGACACACTCATAGGAGCTTTCAATTTGGAATTAAACAACCTGAGGAAGCCATGGACTGTAGCAGAATCCATTTTCTGAGCAGAGTGGCAAAGGATGCATCTCGTACCCTTTTGTGGAAAAGGATAGTGGAGTTTCCAGTATTTGGTGCTCCACATCAAGGATATGAGCCCAAGTGGTAGAAGGAGCAGTGACTCACCCAAGCTGAGTCATGCTGTGCCTTTACTACTGTTACTGGCTGCATTATCTCCAACCTAACTCACCAATCCCAGAAATGCCAGGGCTGACAATCCTTAATATGGTGGTTTTTTTAAAACTATTGTTCACAACCAATTAGTAAAATGTAAAATCAATTGAGCGAATCACAACCAGCAATTTCTTAAAATGAAATAGAAGAGAACAGGAAGAAGGTTTAAATCTCATAAAGCAAGAGGTATTGATCCACTCAAATTTTGTTTTATGTATATATGAAAACATGTACGGATATGTGAATGCCACAAGGTAAAATATACTTCTTACTGAGAGTACTAGTCAAAAATTCTTTTAATAAATTCTTTTTTTGCTTTAACTAGTAAGACTAAGGATTTTGTTGTTTGTAGCTAAGAATCCCTGATAGTACCTAATAGGAATAGACTAAGGGTACACAGCCTCATTCTCTTCTCCCCTTGGGCTCTAACCCTTGCTAATTCATCACCTAGTGTCTTTCAGTTATTACCAATCCCATATCACACAGGAAGTTAGCCCATTCCTAATACACACACCATAATATCTATTTGAAGGGCATCCAGGAAGAAGTTTTGCATAAAACTAGAAAAACTGAAATTCTATGGTTTATGTAGATACTTATGTCTGTGATATTAGTTACATTCGCCTTAATGTTTTCTCAAATGGCTATGTTACATGAAGTTGAAATTGGAGGCCATGATCACCACTTACTTAATGCATTTTTTTAAGAGAATCTTAATACCTCCTGAGTATATTCTTGACTCCTCTATGAGTGATTTAGGGTGGTCTACCCAGGCACACCTCCTTTTGAAAAAGGAGAAATACAATCTTACCCAGCTTGACTTTAATTAAGGAATATGTTTCTGGTTTTTATCTAGAGTATGCAATAAGCACAGTCCTGTTACTTGAACATAATGCCATGCGATATTTATCAAAAATTGTGCACATTTCAGATTGCCTAAAGAGTATGTAGCCCCCAAAATTCCTCTACAAACTTTAAAATTCTCCCCTGCATTAAGCCAGAAGAACAGAGTTGTATTTCTGGATGTATAGATTTGTTCCCTTGTTCCCATTGTAGATGAGAAGGATGCCTTCCACATCAGAAATGCATTGGCCTTGCTTCTATTTCATTACCTTTGTTTGTTTTTATGTTTTTCCCCATGCCACTCTTTGTATTCCTCTACTGTATTTCAAAGATTCTTGCAAACTACCTTAAAGTCTTTTTTGGAATGAGACAAGGTGTAAACAAACAAACTCCCTTTCTTTTCTTTTCCACAGCCCCCACACACAGAAGGCTTGATTCAACTTATGCCTCAATTACTGTAAAAACCTTCTGGCTGGTTTCCCTGCCTCTATTTTCTCCTCTCATAAATGTTGGATTCCTCTTCTTCAATATTGTTTTCATCACTTTACCCAGCTGCTCAAAATCTGCAGTTGCTTGGTAATATCACTGTTGTAGATATAGTCTTCAGGCTTACATTCAGAGCCCTCCATCAATTGCCCACACACTTCCAATTTTATCTCTCATGCTCACTAACAAAGTGCTTCTGTTCCAGATAATTCAAAATGATTGCCATTCTCTATTTACCACTTGCAATGGTGCAAAGCCCACCTCCATCAACCACTATCTGTATATCTGCCTTTGGAAAATGTGAATAATACTTTGTATGGTTTTTGTGAGAAGAGATAGCCTATAAAATGTCTAGATTAACCAATTACATAATAATTAAAAATGTCTATCTTCTAAAGCACGTGGCACACAGTTGGCACCCCATAAGAAATGTTTCTACTATTTTTTGCTTCTGTTCATATTATTTGCACAACCCTGAAAAGCTCTGCTCCCTCTTCAACCATTAGTTCCTAAAGAGCAGGCAATGGATATTTAGACCTTGAATTCAGACAGAAGGAGGTGTGAGTCCTGATACACTTCACTTCACTAGTGCATCACCTTGGCCAGTTGGCGTCAGTGTCCTCCTGTGTGAGCCTTTCTTGGCTTTGCTAAAGAAGTAGGCCCAGAAGCACAGGGAAGCATGTCTAAGACACCACTGGTACAGTCTCAGGACCATAATCAGTACTGTACCTTCTACTACTGTTTCCTTCATGCTAACAATAAATAAATGTCTTGTTTAGTTTGGTTTTGCTTGAGATAAGGTGATTGAGTTGCTCCTTTTACCTGTGGCACCGAGGAAAGGTAACTGTTAAGATAGTACAATTGATAACTGGCCTCTAAGGAGAAGACTTCATCTTCTAGCTACTAGTAAGCTGAGAAAAGTCCAGCAGTAACTGTATCACCTCCTCAAAGGGTCCCACACTAAGAAATAAGAATGGTGATAAAATGAAACTTCCGATAAAGTAAGAATTTCAACTCACCATAATACCTTAATCCCAAACACTCTGGTTAGATTTCTTTAACTATATGTAAGTACCTTATATTACTTTTGCATATCCAAAACATAGAACTTGACATTAGGTAAGTGCTTTGTATTTACCTTTGACCAAATTCAGGCCTTGTCACCTCTAAAAATAATGACCTATCCCAATTCCTAAACAACTTTAAACCTAATATGAAACAAAGAGTTACAGAATTCAGTTTCCACCTAATTCCCCTTCACTCTCCTCTCATTTATTCCGTGTATTAGTGGTTGAATTTTATCCCCCCCCCAAAAAAAGATACATTAAAGTCCTAACCCCCAGCACCTCATAATGTGACCTCACTTGGAAATGGGGTAGTTCCAAGTGTGAATAGTTAAGATGTGGTGCCATTGGTATAGAGTGGGTTGTCAATCCAATATGACTGTCTCCTTATAAGGAAAAAAGAGACAAAAAGGACAGCCATGTGAAGACACAGAGACATGGGGAGAATTCCATGTGAAGACAGAGGCAGGGACTGGAGATATGCTGCCACAAGTCAAGGAACATCTGAGGCTCCTAGAAGCTGGAAAAGTCAAGGAAAGATCCTCCTTGGGAGGCTACGGAGCATAACCCTGGTAACACCTGATTTTAGACTTGTGGCCTCTAGGACAGTGAGACAATAAATTTCTGTTGGTTTAAGCCATCCTTTTTTTGGTACTTTTGTTACAGCAGCCCTGGAAAACTAATACAGTTTTAGTCTGTGCTTACTCTGCAGATTCAGAAGGTAAACTCTCCTCTAAACAAGACTAGGCAAATGGTGTGTCACTGCATTATTTTGCACTGTCTTAAGTTCCTTATTCCTGAAACTCAGTGGCACTCTTGGGTACAAATGGAGTAATGGATGCCTTTTCCTTTAGGTTTCTGTAGTTACCCAGCAGCCATGGAGTGACAGGGCAGTGCAATGACATTTAAAGAGCAGGACCTCTTGATTCAATAGTTAAAAGCCCACACAATGTGCACATAAGCTACAATAAACACTGTTCCCATTGTTTCTAGACATCACATATTTCAAGCAGCTCAGGCTAATACTCTCTACACTGTCAGAAAAACTATCCCAGACTCCAGAGAGCTGACCTCTCTTCCTCCAGCCAAAGAATGGCAGCATTGGTCAACTGCACCATCTGCAAAACAAAAGTTGGGCTTTTTAAACACAATCAAGGGCCTATTTGACCTCAGGTGGGGTGAAAGTCCCAGGAATAGAAACTGTCTAGCAGATTTCTCCTTTTTTTTTTTTTCTATGTTTTTAATTATGGCCCACTTAAATGAAAAGCTCCAAGTAGAGGGCACAGATTTGACTTTTAAAAACCAGATGTCTCATGTTTTGGGTCCTCCTTTTAAATTAACATAGGCAAACAATGTTATCTCCGTGTTAACAAAGGAAACCATCCCCTCCGCCCTTTGTGTTCCTTTCAGAGACTCTGGGTAAATGAAGGCCACACTTGTTCCACTAGGCACATTTGCCCAGGACAGAACCGGCGCCAATTCAGCCGGTTCCTTTATAGGAAATGACACCCGGCAGCCGGGCCTGGATCTCCGGTAAGCTCCACATATTGTTGAGGCAGCTCGGAGGACAGGCTCGGATCAGTCAGATGGTGCCCGCAGCTGCTAACAGCCGCCCTGTGTACAGTTTCCCTTGGCTTCCCGGGGAAACTTACCCCCTCCCGTGCTCTCCAGGCCCCTCTGCCCACAGTAATGAGATGCTTGGGGTGAATCCCCAAGTCCTTGTCAGGATAATTAATAATAATAACAACAACATCAACAATAATCGGCTCTAGGGGAGCTGACTAGTGGAAAGGGAAATGAGGTATACTCTGCAGTTTTCTTGGAAGGTAGGATTGCCCCCCACCCCCAACCTCTTAAACCGTGAACGTTCTGCTTTCCTGAAAGAGCAGCCTCCAGTTCTATGATTAGCACCAGGAACTGGAGAGGCTCCATCAGACCGAATCTTTGATTTCAAGGCAGCTTTGTTTCTTAAACCTGGGAAGCAGGCTCTTGAGAAGGTTGGTCATAGCTTGGAAAAGCAATGCAGTAGGTGGTGCATAGACTTGAGAGAAAGCCAGCAAGAACGCGGTTTACATTTTTTTTTCGTTGTAAGAAGTACGGATAGCAACATAGGTGGGGAGAGGGATGTGGGTGGGGTTAACTTATACATAGTTATTTTATACTGTGCCATCTTGCAGCAGATTTTCTGAGGACTTTGTGTGGGTTTGTTAGGGAAGTAAAAATTGGGTCAGAATAGTTTCACACTCTACTACAACGTTCTTTGCGTTGTTTTTTTTATAGCCTCAATTTAGGCAAATCATATTCATGTATCATTGCTAATTTTCAAAACAATGACACAAGAAGGCTTTGGCTAAAAAGGAGTAACATATTTTAATCTATTCCTGCTTTTCCCTAATTTATCAGTTCAACATTATAACAAGGGACTCAAAAATTGTTCTGTAAATATCATTCCTATTTTGCCAGGAGGATGATTACAGTGTTTTGTGTTGAAAAAGTTTATCAAGCCTGAATATATTTTTTTCCAAAAAAGAAAAAGAATTTTCTTAAATGGACATAGGATTTTCCATATTTATTTAGATGGCATGATTATCAAATTTATGACTGAAAGGAAATTGCAAGTGTCATAAAATGAATTGAATGACAGAGTCAGGATTCAAAATTATTTCAATGTAGTAAAATTATGGGAAGATCTAACATGATTATATAGCATGATTGTAACATTTGTTAAAAATGGAAAGTCTGGTACTGGAACTCAAAATAACAATTACATAAGGAAGGATGAGGTGGCTATAGCTAAAGAGTGACATTTGCAGGAATGACCATATCAATTTTGTTTAGTATAAACTCAATGTTAAGTGGCTTGCCAAGAAAGCTAACACATCATAGATAGCCTCCTAATGCCAAAACAAAGACAGATTCCTGCTCTCCCAATCATGGTCTGGCCTCACTGGAAATCTGAAAACCCATTTGCTTCTAGGTAATGCTCATTAAGATCCCACATGATCCAGACCAGTTATTCTGAAAATTCGAAGAATCATAAGCCCTTTAATAATCTTATCAAAGTTATGGACTTTCTGTCCAGAAAAATGTATATATCTACAATTTTGTATTCCATTTCCAGGTGTTAGCAGATTCCTTAAAGGGTCTATAAGTAATAATCATAGGCTTTAGTTACCCATGGATTCCAGATCAGGAACTCCTGATCTAGAATATATCCAGAGCAACCAGAATTAGAAGTGTTCTCTTGAACCTCATACTGAAACGCCTGCTTTGTTCATTCCTGCTTAAACCCAAGACTGAGCTGGAAGGCCCAAAGTGGCTGTCATTGACTTACCTAGACTATGTTAGTTTTCTCCTATCACAAAACCATGGGGTGCAGTCAATTCAATCATTTTGGCAAATATCAGTCAAATATCTGAATTCCTTCTTCACATGAATAGACATTTAGCTAATTGATTTTTCTCTGTTTTAGCTTACTGCATGTAATAGTCATAATACTATTAGCTAAGATTTATCAAGCAGTTGCCACACGTCAGATACTATGCTAAGCCCTTATATAAACATTCTCAGTATATCCTCACAACAATCCTATGAGATGAATGCTGTTTTTCCCCAGTTCAGATAAGGAAACTGAGGCAGAGAGAAGTTACATAACTTATTAGAAATCACACCGTTATGAAGTGGTGCCCACATATGTCTGCTCCCAACCTCACCACTAAGCTGTGTTGTCTCCTGGCATGACAGACAAACCAAAGCTATCTTTCTTCAGAACATACTGTTAAGCATCTGTGGTATTAGTGTTGGTTATCACAGTCACCTCTAAGGACAAAGCAGAGCATTCAGACTTACAGGCTTATGGGCTTTGTTGAGTTGCTAACCTTTTAAATTTTCAGTCTTAAAATTTTCATTTCACCTTTTCCTTAATTTTTGTGAAAGAAGGGCCCTCTTTTGTCTATATACCATACCACCTGTCCTCCTCTATCGATCTTGAATTGCAAACCTCTGATTTTGGGGTTTATATTATAGATTCCTTACTTTTCAGAGTTATCAGCTCTTTTTTGTTATTCTATCATAGCCCTGACCTGATTCAAGCACCTTTCATAAACAAATATGAACAAATCTGGAAGTGCTTCCTAGCTCTAGCTCCAGATACTGAATTAATAAAACTCACCCTGTTGAATAACAGCTCTCAAAGGGACCATAGGTTATTTAATGTCTTTGTCTCATAGGGATTCAGTGACAGAAGCTGTGATATAAACAAGGGAAGCACTGTGTCTGGTCCCTCACTGACATCTCTCTCCAACTATTTTCTGATGAGGAAGCTCACACTTGACAATCTCCCCCCCTCCCTCTCCTACTACCTCCCTTTTTATCTTATGTCCTAAACCTTTAGATCCCAAGAGTAACTCTCCTTTTCCTCTGAATTTTTTGACCAGAGAATGCTGAATATCCATAGGAGAGATTCATTTTGTGCTCACTGAACCAAAAAAAAAGCTGGCAAATTATTACCTGAATATAAAATAATCAGGTCATGCAGTACAATCTTCACTGATATGAGTCTTGTGCCACAGAACTCTAATTTTGTTTTAAAGAATATGAGAACCCACAACTTAAACAGGAGCAGGGAGGAAGGGAGGAGGTGCCCCTCTGATCCCATAAGGAGCACATTTCTAGCACACTTACCCACAGTTCAGAATCTTGCATTAATGTGCCTCACAAATAATCTCACTAAACATCAAGCTGGGAAATGAACACTGGCAGAGTCCTGGTAAATTCTCTTAAACTGGCCCCTGGCGGGAGCAAAACATCTCAAGATACATTTATTATATATCAGGATAGTACTTCTAAGGGTTGTCCATCGTATATGTAAAAAAATCTCCTAATAAACATATCTGACAAATCATGATGATAGCCTCCATATTTCTTTGTTTAATTCTCAGTTTTCTTCTAAGACCTTCTTGAAGTTTGGTTGTAATGGATCATTACGTCCATAATGTGCTCAATGTTGGAGTGAATTTTGAACAGTTTTTAGGCTGCATACTGTTTTCTTCCAGATAATTTACTGGATTAAAATTAGCAGTGTGAAAAGCTGTAGAGAAATCTAAATGCCTGCCAAATCAAAGAAATAATCACATTTTTATGAATATTTAATATCATAGTCATGGCAAATAAGGCAAGTAATTAGTACTTACCATAAATTTGCAAAGTATTATTTTATGTAAATGTTACATTCTACTAGTTTGATATGAATTATTCATTGTATAACCAGACACTGACACAAACCAGTAAACATTTAAATCTATGTGCTATTAGTTTACTTACCTTCAATGATTTTGTGCAGAATATATACATATTTTTGTCCATGAATCCATGTTTTCCCTCCTGCCCCAAAAAGGGACAAAAGACAATGAGAAGAATGTTATTTAAAGCCATCTACTATATATTCAATAGTAAAGAAACTTAAGATGCAAATGTGAAATATGTGGTCCTCTCATGTGTGCAGATGAAGAACCTCCCGGCTCTGTTTCTGCCTCTTTACCTCTCAAGTGGATTTTTAATGAAGAGCAGTAATGAGTGATGTTATAAAAACACAAATGTTGAAGAAAAATAATTGTATATTGCAAACTGTATAGTGAAGAATTAACCTTATCCAAGAAAGAGGTCTGGCCTTTGCCCTTTGCTGCTGAAAGGTGATATCTCAGCTCCTGAAATGTCATGCCTAACAAGAATATCATTGTTTGCCTGGGGACTTTGGCCACCAAGCAGTCTAACAATGTGATTTATGTTAAGCCATGTGGTATCTGCTGCTCGCTGGAGGAAGTGGAGACTAAGGGTGTCAACCTAATGTCTAGAGGGCTGGAGACTAAAGGACAGACATATGGGCGAGATGGGAGTGTCAATAAAAACTCTGGACACCCAGGCCCAGGTGGGCTTTCCTTGTTGGCAGTGCTCCATACACACTGACACACGTGGATGCTGGGAGGACTTAATGCTCTCCAGGTGTCCACAGGGAGAGGACTACTGGAAGCTCAGAATTTGGACCTCTGGAGTCTGCCCTATGCATCTCTTTCCCTAGCTGATCTTAATCTGTTAAAAGCCACAACCCTACGTATAACAGTTTTCAGGGGGTTCTGTGTGTCCTTCTAATGAATTCTCAAACCTGGAATCCCCCAAAATTGCACCTGGCACCAAAACTGAGGGCAGGCCTATGAGAACTGTGCTGTCTCATGTTGGAGGTGGCTAAATTTTACATAAATAGTCAACTCAAGGAGACACAGGATTTTATACCTGAGAAATAAAACAGAGTAGCATCTCCTTGAGAGAGAAAAGATGGGCCCTTAAACCCATCACCAGCCTACATGCAGACATTTCCTTCCCATCATTTTTTTTCCTGAAAGTTCCACTGCCTCTGCCCTTACTTTGAGAGGTCAGTTGAGCTCTGAACTGATTCCATAAATACAATGCCAGAGAGGATCAAGCCAAAGAAGTCCTCCTAAGCAGATCTCCTAAAAAGTCATGGTGTTTTTAGCACCTTCCCCAATCTCCACACAGCTTATTTCCTGCTCTTCTTCATATCTACTCAAATATCACCTTCCCAGTAAGTCCTCCTTAATGTTCTTGAAATTAAACCACCTTCCCCACCCCAGCATTTATAGCTCCCCCATTTTATTTCTCTCCATAGCATATTCCATTTTTTTCCATAGCATGTACCTTTAACACACTATATATGTTACTAATTTTTTTTTTGCTCATTTCCTGTCTCCACTCATGAGACTAATAAGTTCAGTTAAAGCAGGGATTTTTCTCACATTTTTTTCACTGTACCCCCGTGCCTAGAACAATGCCTGAGACATAATAGGTGCTCAATAAATTTTTATTGAACAAAGGAAGCAATAAACCATTCTATATAGTAAATTCTTAAATGAAGCAATATGTCTATGGGAGGTCTGAGGGACTTTCCCTGAATCTGACACACTGTTTTCACCAGAAGTACATTCAACACAACAATAAAATGGCACAGTTTCCCAGAGATCTTTCCTCTTATTCACACTGGTCATAAGATTCATAAGCCTTGAGAAAATTAAAATTTTAGGTGGTTGGTGGCAGAAAAGAAGAAAATCCCACTACCAATCTGGAAAGCCTATCTTAGTCTAATTTAAAATCATTCTCATTTCAGGAAATTTATAATAAGCTAGAGTACTTTCAGAGCACAGGTGCTCAAAATGACCAAAGGAATGCGGTGAGGAGAAGGGATATCAGTACAACCCAAAGAACATCTTAAATCATGAGGTGGGAGGGTAGGGAAAGGCAGTGTAGTTTGGTTAGTTCTGTTTAGAGGCAAAAGCCACAGGGATCAGTGTACCCATATTGGCTCAATATTCACTTTGCCCAGAACTTTCCACATATGTGTCTTTTGTCTTACTCAATCTACTGTTTCACTGTAGTTTCTGAAACTCACACACACAATCAACCAGCAAGATTCTTAACCTGCTTGGTTAAGAATCACTGTGAAAGATACAACCTGACCTAAACACATGCCTTCCCTCAGCCAGGAGGGGAAGGGGCATAGGCTAAGTCAAAGCTATTCCATTTATAGGCCTGTGGAGAAAAAAAGTCATTAACGCACAGGGAATTGGTTCACTTGAGTTTTCCATGTGGTCAGTTTCAGACCTACCCTTTCCCTTTATTTAGGGAATCAATAAAGCATGATTACTACATTGCCCATCCCAGGTCTAAACACTAATTTAAGTAAAGAAATCCTTGACTTTCAATAAAGTAACAATCAGACCAGTCAGGAAGTAGTAAAGACAAATGGCCATCAATACTTTTCATTGAAAGAAATGCCCTAAATGGAAATTTCTTAAACATTGATGAAAGTGGCAAAAAAGTACATAGGAGACCCTTTAGCACTGTTCTTATAAAACTTGCTCCTTTGGCTGGAGGAGGGAGGGAAATGTGGAGGTGATGATTAGATGAAGTTTCACTTATGCAAGATAAATAAGTTCTGGAGATCTACCACACAGTTCCCATAGGTAACACTATATTGTACACTTAAAATTTGACAACAGAGTAGATCTTAAATTAAGTGTTTTTACCACAAGAAGTAAATAAATAAGTAACAAGGAGGGGCTGCAGGAAACTTTTAGAGGTCATAAATATGTTTATGGCATTAGTGGTGGTGGTTGTTTCTGAGAGGCACACTTATTTGCAAATTCATCAAATTGCATACATTCAATATGTACAGCTTTTTACATGTGTGTCATACCTCAATAAAGTAGTTAAAAAAAGAAAACCTTGCCCTTTTGTCCTGATACTCCCATGCCCACAGAAACAGACCATGTTCGGTGAGCAAGATTACTTAAGATAAATTCCATGAAATGGCTGAAATTAAGTGAAGTTCAGGAGAATGTGACAACATATAAAATTCCAATGTTCTCTGTTTTATAGGAAGTTTCTTTTCAGAACTCTAATCATTCCTAATTCTTTTTCCAATCTTTCTAAGAAAATACACTATAAAGTTAGATTTCCTGGGTTGAATTCTGTATGAACTTGGGCAAGTTACTAAAACTCCATCAAATGAGAATAATAGCATCTACCTTATATAGGGCTGTTATAAGAGCCTGAGGGCCAAACTCCTCAAAGAGCTTAGCCTAACATCTGAAATAGCGTGCATGTTCCGTAAGTGTTAGTTGTCTAATTATTGCTTTTGATATCACCTCTTTCATTTTGAATACTATTCTACCTCGCTGCTAAAGATTATGCTATTAGAAAAAAGGGTCAACACTGTTTAATAATTCTTCTGTCTACATCTTAAAGCTATTTAAGGATTTCCTCACAATATTGTCTAGTTAGAAAAGAGCAATAGAACTTCTCTACTTTGGGAAGATTTTGTTTCCCCTGTGAGCTCTTCATTCAAATGCACATGTAATTAAAGAGGAAGCAGAAGAGAAACTTTAAATTTTAAGTTGTTCATGAGGATGCATAGATAATCACATATCCATACGAACATAAAACCTAAATTTTCAAACTCAAACTTTGATTTAATGTAACCAGATGTTAAATAAACCATTCTGACTTTAATTTCAGCAGAGGACCCAAGACAATAAATATCACATTTCAAAGTGAGACACAAAGCCACCAGCCAGAGAATGCATGGGACTTGGTCAAAAACTATTATTTAACACTTTGCTCACTACCTATCCTCAGCCTAGGAAGGGTTAGGGGGTGCTGAAAAAGGAGTTTGATTATAAGAGGGCTTTTAGGAGAGCTGCTCTGCTGTATGCTGTAAGTGCCAACCCTTTCCAAGATTAAGAAACTTAACTGGGGACTATAAATCAGTGCATGCCTCTCCCTTCAAGTTTAAGGAAAGGACTTCAGTGGGATCCCTCTGAAAGCCTAACATATATCCTCCAGAGCTGGGAGACACCATGGACTGGTGTCTGACTCTGAGATTTTCAAGGTGAGGAAGATGATGGCCAGCTTTTCTGAAGGTGAAGTAAAGATTGTTGTCACAGCCTGCATATGTTCCCAGGGCTTGTTGGGGCAAAGGATTCCTGAGTATCCCTAGATGTGGCCTCTCATATGAGAAAACCAGCATAATACTAACATAGGACCTACCTAAATAGGTGAAGAGACCCCATCAGGGTATGAACTGCTGAATTCCCAGGGCTGAGGACCATATATGTTACCAACCAGGAGAGACACATTAACGGGTAAGCAATCCCTAGCAATTTTGTGTGTGTGTATATGTGTCTATGCCTGTGTATCCTACAAGAGAAATGTGGTTTTACCAATTTCCCAGATCCAGGGAACACCCATGTCAACAGCGAGAACTTCCTGTCTCTCTCCTCTTCCACACCACCTGTAACTCTGGTCCTGGAGAGATAGAGCACTGTATGGGGCAAGTGGCACCAGCACCAGTACCTCAGCAGCCCCCACAAACCTGCAGAGGGACTGCTTACAGCTGGCCCAAGCTAAAGGAAAATTTTTTTCATTAAATGGAAACAGGTGTTTTACTTATTACTCTAGTTCAACATATTAATTACTAAACTGAAATCAATTACTGATGACAATCAGAGGATCTTTTGCTATCTGGAGGTAACCAGAAAATCTTAAGCCGGCCCTTAGGGTAAGAGAAAAACAGGCAAAGCAGTAGGGGAGATGAACAAAGGTTTTTTCAGAGTACACCTCATGAGCCCACTTGCCCAACACAATGACTAAGTTATTAAGTAGCATCCTGCCAAGCTTACTAAACTGGTTCTACCATATGCTTTCCACCCTTGGTAAGGCAGGAGCAGGAGCACCTGCCCACAGTGACACCAGGACTGGTACCTGTTGAGGGAAACATGAGGACTATGGAGAGTCCCCCAGTTCTACATTTGCTAACCTCACTGCTCCCCCCTCAAGACTTCTAGGCCATCCTGGAAGAAGAGAGAGGAGGCCACAGTGATGTCTTAATGCCCATGTTTCCTACCAAGCCTCCTTTCTAGTCCACACCCAAATGTGTAGCCAAGAGTTAAACAAGGGAAGTGATGACAGTAATGACTACTGCCTGTTTCAAATGGAGTGGCTAACAAGATCTAAGAATGCTCCAAAGCAATGCTATCAAACAATTTTCCATCAAACAATTTTTAAGTACCCCATTACCAATATATTTTACAATAAATGAAAATCTCCCCCCCTCCTCAGAAATTCTCATATAGTTGTGATGGATGAAGGAGCGGTCATTCCGGGTAATATTCAGGGTCCCCCCATTCCTAGCCCAGCCCAGCCCAGCCTTGTTTCTAGCAATGAAAGAGGGGACGTTGTCAAATTTAGAACTGACTTGAAAAAGTGTTATTTCTAAACCTAGAATAAAACTCGAAACATTTGGAATTTGTATTTCATTTGGCTCTGGAAAAGATGAATTTGAAGCTGCTGCAGATTTTGTGATCTTTTTCCCTGGGGAGTCTTAGAGGCTAGGAAAGTAAACTTTAGTGCCTTACTGGTGGAGTATGGAAGCCATGATATTTCAAAATACGTGGACTAAAAAGTCTGCCTTTCTCAGTGCTGACTTAGTTTGTGCTAATCATTTCGTACTCTTCCATGTAAGCTGAGAAATTGTTAGGTGAGTTGGTTTATAGCCCTGGGAACAATTGCCCTCCATAGCCAGTAATTCCTCCTTATAATGCCAGAACAAAAAGTTCCACTTTTGTCTTTGTAGCATTAACAGCAGGAATGGTTCTGATCCTTTTATCTACCTTAAAATGACACACACAGACACACATACACTGATAACACACCAAAAAAGTCCACGCATGGGAGAATGTGTCTGACAAGCACAATGAGCAGAAGAGAGCTGGAAAGTGGAGCCATGTGCTCTGTAGGACTCTTCTTGGCTTGAAGGGTTTGGTCTGTGCTTGCAAGCCACATGCTGTAAATGAGGAAGTCCACTGCGGCGTTGACAGGTAAGATACAGTAAGTGCCTATCAAAAGTCAACTCACAAAACCAAGCTTTTGACAACACACTGTGATGCTCAGTGGGAAACATAAAATTTGCCAGTTGGCCCAGCAACAAGGAGAAGCACATCCAGGAAGCTCAGCTTTCTCTCTACTACAGCAAGGGGACAGCCCCTTTTGATTTCAGGTTGGCATGCAGAAAGGACAAGAAAAAGAGACAATAATTGCTTATGATCAAAAGATTGTGAAGAAGAAAATAAAACAGTGGAAATCACTCAGTTTATCATGCTCCTTCTGGAACCTCATCAATGCACAGTGAATGTAAAAGACAGAATCCAGGACCAGAGAATATTACAGCAGGAAACAGGAGTCTACCCACACAGACAAAAAGATGGGGCTCATGTAAATGTTTGCCTTTCATTTATTTTGAGCAAACATTTCCTTCCACGTAACAGACTCATCCTGATCAGCCACTTCCACCTGGTGTTCTTCAAACCAGATGGAAGTGTAAATTATTTAAATACATGATCTTCCATTAGCTGTTGAGCTTAAGTGCCTCAAAAAAAAATTTTTAAGTGCTTTCCAGGATTCTAGAAAGCATTTGCACAAGGATAGATAAACATATTTTCAAGACACAACTCCAATGACAGCAATTTTTAGATTTTTAAAGTACAGTCAGCATTAGCATCTATAAGTAATTATGACTTCTGCAAAAGATTGTTTACACTGGAAAAGTAAAATCAGAGCTAATGAGCTAATTAAGTAAGGGTTTCTAGCCCTCCACATGACACTATTTCACAAAATCTAAACATGTTCATCATGACACACTGAGGAGCTATAATGACCCATCTTAAATTGTTTCTCCCATTCACAGTTTGAATTCATTTTTTTGAAAATATGTTTTTAAGTAAAAAATTTGAGAGTAGACTTTAAGTTTAATCAGTTTCTTTATGGGAAATGATATTTACACTCATGATAAGGTTATAACTGGATGGTTACTTATCAACCTGATCTTGCTAAAATACAGATTCAAAATCTGGGATTCTGGAGTGGGTCCTGAGATTCTCCATTTTTCTCCATTTCTAATAAGCTTTCAGATCATATTGATGGAGTGGGTCTGTGAACCATCCTTTATTTTTTTTAAGATTTTATTTATTTATTCATGAGATGCAGAGACACAGGCAGAGGGAAAAGCAGACTCCCTATGGGGAGTCGGAGGTGGGACTCGATCCCAGGACCCCAGGATCATGACCTGAGCCAAAGGCAGAAGCTCAACCACTGAGCCACCCAGGTGCCCCTGGACCATCCTTTAAATGGCAAAGCCCTATTTGTTAGATATGCCCTTATCAGCCCTTTAGGTAAGATGCTATATCTTGTAAGGAAAAATGTGGAAAAGACATCAGATTTCACAAGATAAGCAAAAATTTTCTTTGCCCTTAGTGTAGTGTCAGTAAGTGTTACATCTAGCAGTCAAACAGATATCAAAATAAGGGCTACCACATTGTGGTGCAGTAGTTTTCTAAACTTAGTTGAGTGTCATTCCAAGACATTTTACTCAGAGTCTAGTCTATAGGAACATAAAAGCAGAATTGTATGAATTGAGTGTGTGCATGTATGTGTACGTTTGTGTATGTATGTATAGTGTTGTATGTGTATGTGGTACATATACAGATATATATTTGTATCTGGCATATGTGCATGTGTGAGCATGTATGCGCATGTGTGTGGTGTTCATATGTTGGTACGTGTAGGTATGTGTGCATGTGCACAGTGTGTGTGCATATATGTGTAGTGTATGTGGTGTGTGTACATATGTTATATATATATTACACACACACACATATATATGTGCTCATATATATGCGAGTGTGTGTGCATGTGTAGCGTGTGTGTACAGACTTACTCATCGGGCCCCTCCAACCTTAATTATGACTCTCTCAATCACCACCCAAGGTCCAAAGGATAGAAGTTCTCATCTTTGGCAAAATGAGTTTGAAAATACCTGTGACCTTGAAGATGTATCTTTTGGGACCTCACTTTTCTTGTTTGCAAGTAAAACATCTTGATTCCAAACTGAGTTGATCATTCCAAGAATGATCCCAACCTAATATGGATGGTATGTCTACATTCAAGTCCTATTTCAACTCCACTTCCCACTTTCTCCCATGAACTTAATTTTTCTTAACTAACCTTTGACAAGATACTTGATATCCCTCCTCCTTTTTCCACTCCATCAATACTGTTCTTTATTCCTATAAATTTGTTTATATGGGTTTATTCCCTATTTGACTTGTCCACATTCTCTTTATTCCTCCCACGAGTGGTGGATAGCTAAAGGGAAATCATGTCCTTCAGACTCTAATCATCTTCTTTCCCATCCATCACTACCTTCATCGATCACAGAATGAGATCAGCAGAGTAAACAGGTACCATGGAGGTTTCAGAAACTCATCTGAAGTTTCTATTTTAGATAAAATTGACTTACCAGATCTAGCTCTTAAGAACCCACTGCCGTTTTCCAAAGTTAATTGCTGCTATTAATAGGAACTAATTCTAAAATACACTTTCTTTACATGTTTGAGGATTGAAAGGCTTATAAATAACACTTATTTTCCCCAAGCAAGTTCAGAATTGACACACAGAGCCAGGAAAAGGAAAATAAAATATTTCCTTTGTTCCTGAAAAAGTTGTTGAAGAGTTTGCCTCAGATGGAAAGGCAAAATGGGCTTGCTAATGACGTGTGACAGAACTGACATTATGTACTACGTCAAGGATGTGCTGGAGTGCTACAATCACAGGTCTCCTCCTTCCACCTAGACACTAGGTAGAACCAGTCCTGCTAAGTTACTACATATCCAAAAGCAGACAAGTACACATGTTTCCTGCAAGTCAGGAAAACTGAGACTGAGATTAAGAAATGAGCATGCCCTATTCCTTCTTCTTGAACTTATCTGTCAATTCCTCTTGCTCTGTTCACATCTCCTCTCTCCAGAATAAGTAAGAATAGGAGCAGAAGCAAGAAGTGGTAGAAAACGTCATTTCACAAGGCAAGGAGTGGAAATTCGTGTTTCCCTTGAACATGGGCTTTCCTATGGAGGATTGAATATATTTAATTTGCCCATTCTCATCTTATAAGTAGATGTACTCTCTGTAATTGGCACAAAAGACAATTATTGTGCTCACCATTAATTACCAAGTCTCCAATTTGCATTAACTAGCACAAATTTATTACATAAGACACTATGTCAACATTGTTGAAGGATACAAAGTAAGACACTGTTTATGCCCTCAGGATGTTTAAAAATCTAGTTGGAGACACCAGACTTAAACAAATAAAATTAAACAATTAAGTATTTCAATAGCATTTCAAGACAATACTATGAAAGATGTCATAGGCCGGCACATAATTAGCTTCCACCTTAATTAATAGTAAAATCAAAATCCAGAAGAGGAGAAAATCTTGATAGGCTGTGGTTATAGGTCAATATTTTACTAAGTAGGTATGATCCAGGTGTTCAAAATTGGACAAGACTTGGATGGATAAAGAAGAGAGAAGAAGGAATAATATCAAGGTGGAAGAAGCCAGAGGAAAAATCATAGCCCATAGTGCAGCTGTTTTATAAGAGAAAGTTTACAACATGATATGAGAAATTTCTACCAAAGAACCAAAAGCTAACATCCACTACCTAACTTGTTAACAGTGTGTCCGGCACCCATGTTTCCCTGTTGACATACCACATCCAGCCAGGCCTGAACTCCAGGTCCCCACCAACTGCAGACCTCCTCAAACCTTGCTTACATCAGGTACACCCCTACCCCTGCACTTCTACTGATCTGCCCCCTCCAATATGATCTTGGCCAGAGCACATCCAAAGTGGTGCCATAAGCTTAGCAGTGTGCAAGCAGCCCTGACAGGGGCTAGTACCACTCTAAAGTGACTTGTGCCTTGGGAAGAGGGAAAGATAACCACACACAACAACCAGACTGTGGTCCCAGCAGTAGACTGGAGCCACACAGCTGGTCTGACTTCAGGCCCCACTTATCAAAAAAACCCCTTCAGGGAACAAAACAGGGAAAGTGCCCTGAAGTTTGGTGCTACTGCATCTCTGGCACATGCCTGGTCTGACTCAACTCAAGCCCAAGGCAGCCCCAGATCACCCCACTAACCACACAAGGACCAAACCTGACCCATAACAGGCAAAGAGAGCCATTGCAGATGATTAGACTGAAGGAAAAAGTGAATCAGCCACAATAGTAGGTTGTATGCAATACACATAATAGACACCCCTGAATTGCCAGGTTCTAGTGAACAGGAGCCATTGTACTACAGGGCACTACAGGACTTCTACTTCATAAGGCCTCTACTTTCAAGAGCAGGAGACATAGCTGACTTTCCTAACACAGAGACACAGACATAGAGAGTTAGACAAAATAAGGTTATAGAGGAATATGTCCCAAATGAAAGAAGAGGATAAAATCATGAGACCTAAGTGAAACAGAGATAAGTAACATGTCTGATAGAGAATTTAAAGTTGTTACTTTAAAGATACTATGGGACTTGAGAAGAGAGTGGAGGACATCAGTAAGACCCTTAACAAAGAGACAGAAAATGTTAAGAAACAATCAATCAGATCAAGAGCTCAATAAATGAAATCAGAAATGCACTATATAGAATGAATGGTAGACTAGAGGAAGCAGAAGTGACCTGGAGGACAGAATAACTGAAAGCAATCAAGCTGAACTGGTGAGAGGAAAAACACAAACACACACACACACACACAATAGACTTAGAGAATTCTGCAACAGCATCAAGCATAATAATATATAGTGATCCCAGAAGGAGAAGAGAAAGAAAAGGAGACAGAAAATTTATTTAAAAAAGTAACAGCTCAAAAATTTCTGAATCTTACAAAATAAACAGAAATCCAGATCCAGGAGGTATAGAGAGCCACCAACAGAATCAACCCAAGGAGGTCCACACCAAGACACATAATAATTAAAATGGCAAAAAGTAGTAATAAAGAAAGAATTTTAAAAGTAGAACAGAAAACAGTTACATATAAGGGAAACACTGTAAAGCTATCAGCTGATTGTTCAGCAGAAACTTTGCAGGTGTGAATGGCATGATATATTCAAAGTGCTGGAAGAAAAAAATCTGCAACCACAAATACTATGAGCAAGGCTAACATTTAGAATAGAAGGAAAGAGAAAGAGTTTCTCAGACAAACAAAAGTTCAAAGGAATTCATGATCATTAAATCATACTTACAGCTAATGTTAAAGAGGACTCTGAGTGGACAAGAAAGACCATAAGTAGGAGTAAGAAAAGTAAGATGCACAAAGCAGTAAAATAAGCATATCCATAAAAATCAGTCAAGGGACTTGCAAAGTAAAGATGTAAAGTATGACACCAGGTATCTAAAATGTGGAGAAGAGAGGAGTAAAGAATGGATTCAAATTTAAGCAACCATCAACTTAATATAGACTACTATATACAGAAGGTGTTATATACAAATTAAATGGTAACTACATATAAAAAACCAGTAATAGATATGCAAAAATAAAGGGAAAAGAATCCAAGTATATCACTAAGGAAAGCCAACTAACCATGAGAGAAGAGAGCAAGAGAAAAAGGAACAGAAAAGAACTAGTAAAACAACCAAAAAATGAATAACAAAATGGCAATAAGTATATACTCATCAGTAATTACTTTGAATGTAAATGGACCAAACCCTCCAATCAAAAGATATAGGGTGATGGAATAGATTTAAAAAAAAAAAAAAGCAAGAGCCATATAGAGCAGATTGAGAGTGAAGGGACAGAAAAGCATTGAGCATGCAAATGGATGTCAAAAGAAAGCTGGGGGAGCAATACTTGCTACTGGTCTATTGTTTATTAGACTAATAGACTTTAAAACAAAGACTGTAACAAGAAACAAAAAAGGACACCATATAATTATAAAGGGAACAACCCAACAAAAAGATAAAACCATTGTAAATACTTATGCACCCAACATGGAAACACTCAAATACATAAAGCAGTTAATAACAAACATAAAGGACGTAATCAATAGCAATACAATAATAGTGGGGCACTTTAACCCCCAACTTACATCAATGGATCATCCAAGCAGAAAATCAACAAATAGTTTCTTTCAATGACATTTTGGACCTAAGGGATCTAACAGATACATTCAGAACATCCTATCCTAAAACAGCAGAATACACATTCTTTTCAAATGCAAATGAAACATTCTCTAGAATAGATTACATATTAGGCCACAAAACAAATCTCAAAGAAATTCAAAACAACTGAGGTCATATCACGCATCTTTTCTGAACACAACACTATAAAACTAGAAATTAACCACAAGAAAAAATAAATAACATGTTACTAAACAATGAATGGGTCAACCAAGAAATCAAAAAATACATGGAGACAATGAAAATGAAAACACAATAGCCCCAAATTTTTGGGATGCAGCAAAAGCTTTTCCAAGAGGAACATTAACAGCAATATAGGCCTACCTTAAAAAGCAGGAAAAATCTCAAATAAGCAACCTAACCTTACATCTAAAGGAACTAAAAAAAAAAGAACAAACAAAACCCAAAACCAGTAGAAGGAAGGAAATAACAAAGATTAGGGAAGAAATAAAATAGAAATTAAAAAATAATAATAATAAATGAAACAGATCAATGAAACCAGGAGCTGGTTCTCTGAAAAGATAAACAAAATTGATAAACCTTTAGACAGTCTCATGAGAGACAGACAGAGAGAGAACTCAAATAAGCAAAACCAGAAATGAAAAAGGAGAAATAAAAACCAACACCACAGAAATACAAAGGATTATAAGAATATTATGAAAAATTGTTGCCAACAAATTGGACAACATAGAAGAAATGGACAAGTAAAAAAGAAAAAAGAAAAAGAAAAAGAAATGGACAAGTACCTAGAAACATATAACCTTCCAAATTGAATCAAGAAGAAATAGAAAATTTGAACAAACTATTACCAGCAATGGAATTGAATCAGTAATCAAAAAACTCCCAACAAACAAAAATCCAGGACCAAATGGCTTCACAGGTAAACTCTATCAAACATTCAAGGAGAGTTAAAACTATTTTCTTCAAAGTATTCCAAAAATTGAATATGAAAGAGCGCTTCCAAGTTCATTCTGAGGCCAGCATTACACTGATACCAAAACCAGATAGACATCACAAAAAAAGAGAACTACTAGCCAATATCTCCGATGAACATAGATGCAAAAATCCCCAATAAGATATTAGCAAATCAAATCCAACAATACTTTAAAAAATCATCCACCACAATCTAGTGGGGTTTATTCCTGGGATGCCAGGGTTGTTCAATATTTGTAAATCAATCAATATGATCATCATATCCACAAGAGAAAGAGTAAAGATGATATGATCATTTCAATTGATGTAGAAAATGCATTTGACAATGCACAATATCTATTCATGATTAAAACTCTAACCAAAGTAGATTTAGAGGGAACATATCTCAACATAATAAGGGTCATATATGAAAAACCCACAGCTAGCATTGTGCTCAATGGTGAAAAACTAGAAGCTTTCCCCCTAACATCAAGAACAAGACAAGAATGTCCACACTCATCACTTTATTCAACATTGTACTAGAAGTTCTACCCACAGCAATCAGAAAAGAAAAAGAAATAAAAGCATTCTAATTGGTGAGGAAGAAGTATAATTTTCACTATTTACAGATGACATGATAGTATATATAGAAAACCCTAAGACTCTACTGGAAAAAACTAGTAGAACGGATAAATGAATTCAGTAAGGTTGCAGGATACAAAATCAATATATAAAAATCCATTGCATTTCTATACACTAATAATGAAGTAGCAGAAAGAGAAATTTTTTTAAAAAAGTCCCATTTGCAAGTGCACCAAAAATAATAGAATGCTTAGAAGAAACTTAACTAAGGAAGTGAAAGACCTGTACTCTGAAAACTTTAAAACACTGATGAAAGAAATTGAAGATGACATAAACAGGAAGATACTCCATGCTCCTGGACTGGGAGAACAAATATTATTAAAATGTCCATACTATCCAAATCAATCTACAGATTTAAGGCAATCCCTATCAAAATACCAACAGCAATTTTCACTGAACTAGAAAAAAATCATCCTCTAATATTTGAATGGAACCACAAAGAATTTAACTAGCCAAAGCAGTCTTGAAAAAGAATAAAATTAGAGGTATCACAATTCCAGATTTTAAGATATACTACAAAACTACATTCATCAAAACAGTATTATACTGGCACAAATACAGACACACAGATCAATGGAACAGAATAGAGCCCAGAAATGAACTCTGATTATATTATCAATTAATCTTCCACTAAGAAGGGAAGAATATGCAATGGGAAAAAAGACACTCTCTTCTACGAACAGTGTTGAGAAAACCAGACAGCTACATGTAAAAGAATGAAAGTAGACCACTTTCTTATACCATACACAAAAATAAATTCAAAATGGAAAAGGGACCTGAATTGTGAAATCTGAAACCATAAAAATCCTAGAAGAGAGCACAGGCAGCACTTTCTTTGACATCAACCATGGCAACATTTTTCTAGATATGTCTCCTGAGTCAAAAGAAACAACCAAAAATAAAAGTTTCTCCACAGCAAAGGAAACCATCAACAAAAATGAAAGACAAACTACTGAATGGAGGAAGATATCTGCAATGACATATCTAATAAAGGGTTAGTATACAAAATATATAAAGAACTTATACAACTTGACACCAATAAAACAAATAATCCAATTTAAAAATGGAAGAAGACATGAACAGATATTTCTCCAAGTCATACAGATGACCAACGGACACATGAAAAGATACTCAACGTCACTCATCATTAGGGAAATGCAAATCAAAACCACAATGAGATATCACCTCACCCTGTCAGAATGGCTAAAATCAAAAACACAAGAAACAACAAATGTTGGCAAGGATATGGAGAAAAAAGAACCCTGGTGCACTGCTGGTGAGAATGCAAACTGGGGTAGTCACTGTGGAAAAGAGTATGCAGGTTCCTCAAAAAATTAAAAATAGAACTACCATGTGATCCAGTAATTCCACTATGGATATTTACCCAAAGAATATGAAAACACTAATTTGAAAAGATAGATGCACTCTATATTTATTGCAGCATTATTTATAATAGCCAAATTATGGAAGCAACCCAAGTATTCATTGATAGGAGAATTAATAAAGAAGAAGCATATGTATGTATATATGTGTGTGTGTGTGTGTGTAAAGTACATATACATACACACTCAATGGAATATTATTCCATTAAGAAGAATGAAATCTGGCCATTTGCAACAACATGAATGGATCTAGGCAGTCTAATGCTAAGCAAAAGAAGTTGGTTAGGGAAAGACAAATAGCATATGATTTCAATCATATGTGGAATTTAAGAAACAAAACAAACAAAGAAATAAAGAGATAAACCAAAAAACAGACTCTTAACTATAGGAAACAAATTGATAGTTACTAGAGGAGAGGTGGTGGGGGGGTGAGGAATGAGTGAAATAGGTGAAGGGGATTAAAGAGGACACTAACCCTGATGAGCACTGAATAACCTATAAAATCATTAAATCACTACATCATACACCTGCAACTAATATAACACTGTAATAATGGATTTTTTAAAATGTTTTAAATAGAATAGAATAGAATAGAATAGAATAGAATAGAATAGAATAGAATAGAATAGAATAGAAGTGAGAAAAAAGAAAGGAAATTTCCATCAGAATTCCTGAGTCCAAATCTCCTGGGCAAGGTGTGCCATTTCCCTGGCTTCTCACTATCAAATGGGTATTTCACATTACTATCTCAAGGTTTTTTATGAGGATTAAGATACTATATATACAGCACCAAAAACATAGTAAACACTCAATAAATGTTAATTATTGCTTTTACTATCATCATCACAATTATTTCTTACCAGCTAAAGTGCCAATAATTTCTGGAGTATTTGCTGATAAAATTTAATATAATTTTTTAAAATTTATTGAATATAGAATAAATTTGGCCTTACCTGCTGTAATAACCTGTTCAGGATTCTCTAACTATCACTCTAAAGAAAGAAGTTTTTATTATTAAGAAGCTTCAAATATGTACACAAATGATATAATATACTCATATGTACCTACCACTCAAATTCAACAATGATCAACTCATGGCCAATCTTATAGTTTAATCTATATTTTACTCAGACTATTTTAAAACAAATCTCAAACTTCATGCAATTCCATTCTTAATTTTTCAGTATGTATTCTTTCTAAGAAAAATAAATAACCATGATGTCATTATGCTTAAAAACATGATTAAGTATTTACACAGTGCTTAAGTTTCCCAGTCATTTAAGACATTTTTCAGTCTAATTGAAACAGATTTCAAACAAAATCTACACATTGCACTTACTTCATATTATTTCTTAAATCTTTTTAATCTATAGGTTCCATCTTCATCTCTCTCCCTTTTAGGAGGAACATGGAGGTGTTCCTCGAAACTGATACGTTGAGGAAGCCAAGTAATTTGTCCTGCAGAGATTCCCACTGTTTAAGTCTTGTTATTTACATCCCTATGATGTCATTAACATATTCTTCTGTCCCCTATATTTCCTGTACATTGGTAATTATGGCTTGAGGCTTTATCAGATTCTCATTGCATTTATGTCACTTTTTGGTACAAGTTCTTCATAGCTGGAGTATATATTTCTATCAGGGGATGCTATTGTCCTGTTACTTTTCTTTCTTATGTTAACAATCATTTGTGATCATTACTAGATCCATTTCATTAACTCAAAAGTGGTAATTTCTAATATTTTTCCCCATTCATTCCTTCTTTCTTCCATTATTTCATTAATTCTAAAGTGGTCATTTTCATTTTTTTTTGTCCAACTCCTTGAACATTTCAGTAAAGGAAACTTCCCCAACTGTTTGATACCTCTGAGATCTGATACATAAGAAAGGCAGGATAAATGGATGATTTTCAGAATAATGAGTTAGTTCCCTGGCATTCTCCATAGATGATTGCTGAGGGTATTTTTTCCTCTGAATCATTATAAAATTATAGATTAGAACATATTGAGATGTTTCAGTCTATTGTAGCTATTATCCTTATTGATAAAATTGTCACATTGTTTGCCAATGGAGGCCTTTTCAGGTTGACACTTGAATCCTTTGGACATTTTCCTGGAGTCTTTGATATTTTCTGTGCCCTGCAGTATGATAAAATGTTACAGGCTCATCTTGAACATCTTCTGCCGCAGATCAGCCATTTTTCTGAGGAATCCTGGTTCCTTCAAGAAGGAAATGATGCTAACAGACCAATGCTTTGGCATGAAGTTTGCTAATTACTACTGGGTTGGCTCTTGCTTCCAGGCCTTTTCAATGAACAGGGCTAGAAATATGTTGTTATTTTGTTGTCATTTTAAGGTGTAAGATATATCATTAATTCAAATTCATGTTTCTAATGTAAATTTAGAACCACAAAGTTTTTCATTTTCCCTCACTTATCCTTTGTCCTATCCCCAAATCCTGTTTCCCAATAATATAAACATAACTATTCACTTCATCCATACTATACACATTCAATAGTCTTAAAATTAAAATGCCAACACTACCAGCTACAATACAACCATTGGGAAGAGTTTTAAGATTTTTTCAGTTCTATTTTCTTTAGGGCATATTTCACTCTGGAAATATGGTCAAAGTAGTGTGTTACAAAGTCACCTAAAATAGTTTCTTTCTATATGGTTGTGCCACAAATTCAATACTCTGGTGATTCATTTATTTCATTTTGCTTTTAATTTCTAGAATTTTAAATTTAATTTTGTTTTATAATTATGAGAATATTTGCATTATTCCAAAATCAAATCTACAAAACAATATTTATTCAGAGAATATACATTTCCACCTTTGTCCCCTCCATCACACACACACACACACACACACACACACACACTCATTTATATGTACTTGTTGTGAGTTGAATTGTATCCCCCAAAAAGATATGTTAAAGTCCTAACTTCAAGTACCTGTGATTATGACCTTATGTGGAAATAGGATCTTTGTAGATGTAAGCAAGTTATAATGAGGTCATACTGGATTAGAATGGATCCTAATTCAGGACCAAAATATTTATAAGAGGACAAAGAGGTAGATTTGGAATCAGAGTCATAAACACACACAAGAGAAGATGGCCATGTGAATATGAAAGCAGAGATTGTAGTGAAGCAGTTACAAGCCAAGGATAGCCAGCACCACCATAGCTAGGAAGGGACAATTAAGGATTGACAATGAGCCTTCAGAAGGAGCCTGGCCCTGCTAGCACCTTGATTTTGGACTTCTACCCTCCAGAACTGTGAAGGAATAAACTTCTGTTCTTAAAGCCACCCAGTATTACTTATTGGTACTTTGTATGGTAGCCCTAAAAAACATTCACATCCCCACACCCCCCAGGCCCTTAGATGAGTGGTACCATATTACACATATTTTTCTCCACCTTATTTTTTTCTACCTAAAATATATATCCTGAAGATTACTTCATAAAAGTGTATAAAGACATTCCTCATACCCTTCTACAGCTGCAGTGCTCCAGTTTGTACAGACAGCTTAGTTCACTCAACTACTTCTTTTTTTACCATCAGGATTTTCTAATGTTTTGCTATTACCAACAGTACTTTTAATAGGCTTCCAAATGACCTTTTATATTTTTGCCAGCTCCTTTTGTGATAAGTTTTTAGGAATGGTATTGCCAGGTCAGAGGGTAAATGTATATATAATGTCGCCGAATATTACCAACTTTCCCTCCTGAAAGTTTTCCCAGTTAGCATTTACTCTATTTCTCTACAGAGTCACCAACAAAGTACATTACCAACTTCTGTATTTTTGCCAGTTTGATAGGTGAGAAATGGTTTCTCCATGTAGACTATGTGTGAATTTATTATGAGAAAGAATACCACTCATCAAGAAGTATGCAAAATGGAACACACATATACTAATAGATTCTTTTCCCCCAGCTTCCCTCCTTGGTCAGGCTATAAGATACTAATATATCTCATACTTCTCTTTTCTTCTTTTAATGTTCAATGTTAAATATATTTCAGATCAGAAACTACCTGTGTGATGTTATTTTTAAAATTCTAATAAGTCATCCCACTTCACCAAAACTATATTAAACTTAAATTCAGAGATCCCTGGGTGGCGCAGCGGTTTGGCGCCTGCCTTTGGCCCAGGGCGCGATCCTGGAGGCCCGGGATCGAATCCCACATCGGGCTCCCAGTGCATGGAGCCTGCTTCTCCCTCTGCCTGTGTCTCTGCCTCTCTCTCTCTCTCTCTCTCTCTCTCTCTCTATCATAAATAAAATTTTAAAAAATTAAAAAAATAAATAAACTTAAATTCAATAAATGTTAATTTAGTACCTAGTACTATAGAAGGTTGTAAAGGAGTATAAAAAAATAAAATAGACAAGGAATCTCTCTCTTAAAACCTTATCACCTAGAAAGAAATATAGAAAACTATAGCCACGTAAATAAAATGGATGGATGGATGCTTGTATTGCGATGTATTTCCCCCTCAGGACTGCTTTGCTGTCCAAAGATTTTGAATGGTTGTTTCTTCATTCTCATTAGTTTCCATGAACCTTTTTAATTCTTCCCTAATTTCCTGGTTGACCCTTTCATCTTTTAGCAGGATGGTCCTTCACCTCCACATGTTTGAAATCCTTCCAAACTTCTTGTGATTTAGTTCTAGTTTCAAAGCATTATGGTCAGAAAATATGCAGGGGACGATCCCAATCTTTTGGTATCAGTTAAGACCTGATTTGTGACCCAGTATGTGGTCTATTCTGGAGAAAGTTCCATGTGCACTTGAGAAGAATGTGTATTCAGTTGAGTAAATATCTGTGAGATCCATCTGGTCCAGTGTGTCATTTAAAGCTCTTGTTTCTTTGGAGATGTTGTGCTTAGAAGACCTGTTGATTGTAGAGAGTGCTATATTCAAGTCACCAAGTATAAGTGTATTATTATCTAAGTATGTCTTACCTTTGGATATTAATTGATTGATATACTTGGTGGCTCTCACATTCGGTGCATAAATATTCATGATTGTTAGGTCCTCTTGTTGGATAGATCCTTTAAGTATGATATAGTGTCCCTCTTCATCTCTTACTACAGTCTTTGGGATAAACTTTAATTTATCTGATATAAGGATGGCTATCCCTGCTTTCTTTTGAGGACCATTTAAATGGTAAATGGTTCTCCAACCTTTTATTTCAGGCTGTAAAGGCTGTAGATGTCCTTATGTCTCAAATGAGTCTCTTGTAAACAGCAAATGGATGGGTCTTACTTTTTTATCCAGTCTGAAACCCTGTGCCTTTTGATGGGGTCATTAACCCATTCACATTCAGAGATACTATTGAAAGATATGAATTTAGTGTCATCATGATACCTATTCAGTCCCTGTTTTTGTGGATTGTTTCCTTGGACTTCCTCTTTCTTTTACAGGGTCCCCCTTAATATTTCTTGCAGATCTGGCTTGGTGGTCACATAGTCTTTCAGTTTCTGCCTATCTTGGAAGCTCTTTATCTCTCCTTCTATTCTGAATGAGAGCCTTGTTGGATAAAGTATTCTTGGTTGCATGTTCTTTTCATTTAGGACCCTGAATATATCCTGCCAGCCCTTTCTGGCCTGCCAGGTCTTGTGGAGAGGTCTGCTATTATTCTAATGCTTCTCCCCATAAAAGTTGGGGATTTCTTGTCTCTTGCTGCTTTAAAGATCTTCTATCTTTGGAATTTGCAAGTTTCACTATTAAATGCCAAAAGTTGAGTGGTTTTTATTGATTTTAAGGGGGGATCTCTCTATCTCCTGGATCTGAATGCCTGCTTCCCTTCCCAAGTTAGGGAAGTTCTCAGCTATGATTTGTTCAAATACAGTTTCTGGACCTCTGTCCCTTTTGGCGCCCTCGGGAACCCCAATTAAACAGAGATTTTTCCTTCTGAGGCTGTCATTTATTTCCCTTAACCTATCCTCATAATCTTTTGTTTTTCTCTTTTTTCCTCAGTTTCCCTCCTTGCCATCAACTTGTCTTCTACGCCACTCACTCGTTCTTCTACCTCGTTAACCCTCATCGTTAGGACCTCCAGTTTATATTGCATCTCATTTCATTGATTTTTAATTTCGGCCTGATTAGATCTAAATTCTGCAATCATGTAGTCTCTTGAATCCTTTATACTTTTTTCCAGAGCCACCAGTAGCTTTATAATTGTGCTTCTGAATTGGCTTTCTGACATCAAATTGTAATCCAAATTCTGTAACTCTGTGGCAGAGAATACTGTTTCTGATTCTTTCTTTTGTGGTGAATTCTTTTCTTTTTTTTTTAATTTTAATTTATTTATGATAGTCACAGAGAGAGAGAGAGAGAGAGAAGCAGAGACATAGGCAGAGAGAGAAGCAGGCTCCATGCACCGGGAGCCCGACATGGGATTCGATCCCCGGTCTCCAGGATCGCACCCTGGGCCAAAGGCAGGCGCTAAACCGCTGCGCCACCCAGGGATCCCTGAATTCTTCTTTTTAGTCATCTTGCTCAGTGCAGAGTGACTGTATGAGTGGGCTGCATCAGGAATTTCAACCATGACCTAAGTAAATTTCACCCTAGATGATTCCGCTGAGGTCAGAGACCAGAAATTGAAAACAAAGATCAGAATGAAATAAAACAAAAGGACCACTAAAGTGAAAAGCAAACTTTAAAACAAAGTAGTAAAATATAAAAGGCCAGGAATACTAAAGAAGAGAGAAAAAAAAAAAGAAAAGAAAAAGAAAAAAGAAATTAAAAAAAGAGAAGGAAAAAAAGGGGGGGGCTGGGAGATGGTGGTGGTGATGAAGTTGAAGTGGTAGGAGAATATAGCATACCTGAGGGGTCCTAGAGGGTGACCCTCTTGCTTCTGAGTATATTAAGTTCTGTATGTTAGAAGATGCTCAGCCCCAAATTTATATAAACCAGAAATACTTGTAGAAGGCCCCAGTACTGACCACCAAAACATAAATGAGATAAAAGAATGTGCAGAATGGGGATGAGGAATCTCACAGAATGAACCAGCACAGTATACCACTTGGTTCTGGGTGCATGCTGGTTATGTTTTAGAAGGTATTAACTTCCAACATTGTAGAGCAAAATGAGGCAGAGAAAACAAAAAACACAAAACAACAAAAAAAACATATCTTGTATATCTCCCAAAATTGAGTATGTTGAAGGGAATCTAGAAGTGGAAAATATATCTAGGACATGTAATTGTAGAAATATGAAAGTTATGAATCTTAAAAATGAAGAGGTGGTAAAATATTGTAGTTAAGGTGGGAAAGGAGAAAAAATATTGGAAATTTACAGTCTGATATAAAACAAGTTGTACTGGAAAAAGGGAAAAAAAAAAAAAGAGGAGGGGTTCTATATACTGTAAATCCCTTGACTTCCCCTGGAGTTTTCCAGTGCTGTTTGGTCAAGAACTTGTTCATCCCCTGTTCTTCCAGCTGGTCTTCTCGGGGAGGGGCCTGCTGTACTGACTCTCAGGTGTGTGTACCTGGGGGAGCTGCCCCGCCCCCCAATGGGTGCTGGGCTCAGTGGAAGCTGTTTATCCTGTGAGGCCCCTGTTCCCTGGTGGCCCTGCCCCTCCCAGGCACAGGATGACACCAGGAGGAACAACCACACTGGCAGCAGCCAGCTCTCCAGCTCTAGAGTCAGCTCCCGCAGTAACTACTGCAGCTCCCAGTCCACACTGGCTTGGATGCTCCGGGAGTGGGGGGCGCTGATCTGCACAGCTTGGGGGCCCCCGGCGGCAGGAGCATCCTCCCTGTCCTGTGCCCTCCTCCCCGCCGCCTGTCCCGGGGGGAGCCCAGGATCCTGGCTGTGTCTCCCGGTGCCCTGGGATCCGGGGTCTGCGCTGCTGGAATCGCCTCCCAGGCCGCGGCTTCCGAAGGCAGCAGAGCGCAGCCCCCTCCGCCCGGAGGCCCCGCCGGGCGCGCTCCAGCCCTTTACCGCCCTCCGCCTGCGGTGTGCAGCGCGCTCTCCCCGGGGCGCCCCTCCTCTGTTAGTGACCCCGGGAGGCTGGAGGCTCCACTGCCCCTCCTGGGGTCCTGCCGAGTTCCCAGCTGAGCACTTTCCCTCCGGGAAGAATCTGGTGTGGATTTTTTAAAGTTCCTGCTTCTCTGGGGCTGGGCTTTCCTGTCCCAGGGGCTCTCACCGTGGGCTTAGCCCAGCTCCTGGGGCGGGGAACGGGACTCTCCAACTTGATTCTTTTTTTTTTTTTTTTTTTTTCCTCCTTCCTACCTTGTTAGAAGCAAAAACCCTTCTCTCTGTACCATTCCGGCTGTTCTCTCTTTAAATCTCAGGTTGAATTCATAGGTTTTGAGGATGATTTGAAAGTAACCTAGGTAAGTTGGTGGGGCCAGGTGAGGTGAGGACCCTTGCCCTCCCTCTCCGGGAATTTATTTTATCCCAGTTCAGGAGCCTAGAAGTTCAAGATAAAGGTGCTGCCAGGATTGGTTTCCTCTGAGGCTTCTCTGCTTGGTCTGCTAAAATAGCCACGATCTAGCTGCCTCTTCACATGGTTATACCTCTCTGCACATGTGTCCTTGGTGTTTCTCTGTGAGTCCTAATCTTTTCTTCTTGTAAAGACACTGGTCAGATTGGATTAGGGCCCACCGTAATAGCTGCATTTTAATTACTCTTTTAAAGACTTGTCTCCAATATAGTCATATTCTGGGGTATAATATTATATAGCCTTTCTGGTTCAACTTACAGACTTCTGTTATTTTCTGGTTGTTAAATGTTCTCATTTTATGCTGAATCCAGTCTTTTATTTCTAGGGAGATTCCTCATCTAGAAAGCCAACAGATTCCAGGTGATTATAAAATGAGAAGTAGTTGGATTACTTCATTTATACTAGTTTGTGATGGATTCTATAGCCAGATGTTTTATCATTTCCAGAAAATATTTATTTTTATAGTTGTGTATTACCTTAAAGAAATGTGCCATACTTTGCACTGGGCATGGGAGCTGTCTAGGATTCTCTCTCTCTCTTTCTTCCCCTTCTCCCCTCCCATCTCTCTTTCTTGCTCTGTCCAAAAAAAAAAAAAAAAAAGAAAGAAAGAAAGAAAGAAAGAAAGAAAGAAAGAAAGAAAGAAAGAAAGAAAGAAAGAAAGAAAAAAAAAAAAAAAAAAAGAAAGAAAGAAAAAAAGTGCCTTAAAAATAAAATTTTTAGATAATCCTCTGTACCAATTATTCTCTGTCCTTTTTCAACTCTATTAATAATATTTTATTTTATTATGTTATGTGTGTATATGTGTACATGTTTATATTAGTATCACCTATATAACTTTATATAGTTCTATGAAAAGTTGAGAACTGTGGAACAGATTAACAAAACCAGGAGTTGGTTCTTTGAAAGAATTAATAAGATAGATAAACCATTAGCCAATAAAAGAATTAATAAGATAGATAAACCATTAGCCAGCCTTATTAAAAAGAAGAGAGAAAAGACTCAAATTAATAAAAATCATGAATGAGAAAGGAGAGATCACCACCAACACCAAGGAAATACAAACAATTTTTAAAACTTATTATGAGCAGCTCTATGCCAATAAATTAGGCAATCTAGAAGAAATGGATGCATTTCTGGAAAACCACAAACTACCAAAACTGGAACAGGAAGTAACAGAAAACCTCAACAGGCCAATAACCAGGGAGGAAATTGAAGCAGTCATCAAAAACCTCCCAAGACACAAAAGCCCAGGGCCAGATGGCTTCCCAGGGGAATTCTATCAAACGTTTAAAGAAGAAATAATACCTATTCTACCAACGCTGTTCTGAAAGATAGAAAAGAATGGAATACTTCCAAACTCGTTCTATGAGGCCAGCATCACTTTAATTCCAAAACCAGACAAAGACCCCACCAAAAAGGAGAATTATAGATCAATAACCCTGATGAACACAGATGCAAAAATTCTCAACAAGATACTAGCCAATAGGATCCAACAGTACATTAAGAAAATTATTCACCATGACCAAGTGGGATTTATCCCCGGGATGCAAGGCTGGTTCAACACTCGTAAAGCAATCACTGTGATTCACCATATCAGCAAGAGAAAAACCAAGAACCATATGATCCTCTCAATAGATGCAGAGAAAGCATTTGACAAAATACAGCATCCATTCCTGATCAAAACTCTTCAGAGTGTAGGGATAGAGGGAACATTCCTCAGCATCTTAAAAGCCATCTACGAAAAGCCCACAGCAAATATTCTCAATGGGGAAGCACTGGGAGCTTTTCCCCTAAGATCAGGAACAAGACAGGGATGTCCACTCTCACCACTGCTATTCAACATAGTACTAGAAGTCCTAGCCTCAGCAATCAGGCAACAAAAAGAAGTAAAAGGCATTCAAATCGGCAAAGAAGAAGTCAAACTCTCCCTCTTTGCAGATGACATGATACTGTACGTAGAAAACCCAAAGGACTCCACCCCAAGATTGCTAGAACTCATACAGCAATTCGGCAGTGTGGCAGGATACAAAATCAATGCCCAGAAACCAGTGGCATTTCTATACACTAACAATGAGACTGAAGAAAGCGAAATTAAGGAGTCAATCCCATTTAAAATTGCACCCAAAAGCATAAGATACCTAGGAATAAACCTAACCAAAGAGGTAAAGGATCTATACCCCCAAAACTATAGAACACTTCTGAAAGAAATTGAGAAAGACACAAAGAGAGGGAAAAATATTTCATGCTCATGGATTGGAAGAATTAATATTGTGAAAATGTCAATGATACCCAGGGCAATTTACACATTTAATGTAATCCCTATCAAAATACCATGGAGTGGGCAGCCCTGGTGGCTCAGCAGTTTAGCGCTGCCTTCGGCCCAGGGCATGATCCTGGAGACCCGGAATCGAGTCCTACTTCAGGCTCCCAGCATGGAGCCTGCTTCTCCCTCTGCCTGTGTCTCTGCCTCTCTCTCTCTCTCTCTCTCTGTGTGTGTGTGTGTGTGTGTGTGTGTCTCTCTTGAATTAATAAATAAAATCTTTAATAAAAAAAAGTACCATGGATTTTCTTCAGAGAATTGGAACAAATTATCTTAAGATTTGTGTGGAGTCAGAAAAGACCCTGAATAGCCAGGGGAATATTAAAAAAGAAAACCATAGCTGGGGGCATCACAATGCCAGATTTCAGGTTGTACTACAAAGCTGTGGTCATCAAGACAGTGTGGTACTGGCACAAAAACAGACACATAGATCAATGGAACAGAAGAGAGAATCCAGAAGTGGACCCTCAACTTTATGGTCAACTAATATTCGACAAAGGAGGAAAGACTAACCACTGGAAAAAGGACAGTCTCTTCAATAAATGGTGCTGGGAAAATTGGACATCCATATGCAGAAGAATGAAACTGGACCATTCTCTTACACCATACACAAAGATAAACTCAAAATGGATGAAAGATCTAAATGTGAGAAAAGATTCCATCAAAATCCTAGAGGAGAACACAAGCAACACCCTTTTTGAACTTGGCCACAGTAACTTCTTGCAAGATACATCCATGAAGGCAAGAGAAACAAAAGTAAAAATGAACAACTGGGACTTCATCAAGATAAGAAGCTTTTGCACAGCAAAGGATACAGTCAACAAAACTCAAAGACAACCTACAGAATGGGAGAAGATATTTGCAAATGACCTATCAGATAAAGGACTAGTATCCAAGATCTATAAAGAACTTATTAAACCCAACAGCAAAGAAACAAACAATCCAATCATGAAATGGGCAAAAGACATGAAGAGAAATCTCACAGAGGAAGACATAGACATGGCCAACATGCATATGAGAAAATGCTCCGCATCACTGGCCATCAGGGAAATACAAATCAAAACCACAATGAGATACCACCTCACACCAGTGAGAATGGGGAAAATTAACAAGGCAGGAAACAACAAATGTTGGAGAGGATGTGGAGAAAGGGGAACCCTCTTGCACTATCGGTGGGAATGTGAACTGGTGCAGCCACTCTGGAAAACTGTGTGGAGGTTCCTCAAAGAGGTAAAAATAGACCTGCCCTACGACCCAGCAATTGCACTGCTGGGGATTTACCCCAAGATACAGACACAGTGAAATGCCGCGACACCTGCACCCCGATGTTTCTAGCAGTAATGTCCACAATAGCCAAACTGTGGAAGGAGCCTCGGTGTCCATCGAAAGATGAATGGATAAAGAAGATGTGGTCTATGTATACAATGGAATATTACTCAGCCATTAGAAACAACAAATACCCACCATTTGCTTCAACGTGGATGGAACTGGAGGGTATTATGCTGAGTTAAATAAGTCAATCGAAGAAGGACAAACATTATATTGTCTCATTCATTCGGGAAATATAAAAAATAGTGAAAGGGATTAAAGGGGAAAGGAGAAAAAATGAGTGGGAAATTATCAGAGAGGGTGACAAACATGAGAGACTCCTAACTCTGGGAAACGAACAAGGGGTGGTGGAAAGGGGGTGGGGGTGACTGGGTAATGGGCACTGAGGGGGGCACTTGACAGGATGAGCACTGGGTGTTATGCTATATGTTGGCAAACTGAAGTCCAATTAAAATAAAAAGGAAAAAAATAAAGTTTATTTCTCCCGCCCCAAAAAAATTCCCATTGGGGTATCTGGTTAAGTTGGTAAAGCATAGGACTCTGGATAATTAGGTTGTAAATTCAAGCTCCACAATGGGCATAGAGATTACTTTAAAAAAATAAAATCTTTAAATAAATAAATACATATATACATACATACATGCATACATACATACACTCCTGTTGTTTAAGCCACTCAATCTGGCATTTTGTTAAAGCAGCTTGAGCAGACTAGACAGTAGGTAAGTCTAAATGAGTACTGACTGTTCAAAACAAATTAATAATGTCTTATGGGGGTTAAAAATGTGTTCAGAATTAAAATGCATGACAACAATAAGAAGTAAATGAATTTACAGTATTTTAAGATCCTAGGATTCTTATAGAAGTGATAAAATTAATCTTTGTATTAGACTGAATAAGAATACATGCTATAATTTCTGTAGTAACTACTTTTATAAAATGATAGGACATATAACTAATAATACAGAGAAAATATGCTGTTGTAAAGAATATTTAAATAATATTGTAAAGAATATCCAAAGGAAGGCAATAAATGAGAGAAAAGGGCACATCTAATAGGTGGGTCAAACAGAAAACATAATAAGATGATGGTAGCTATAAACCCAAGTATGTCAGCAATTATATCAAATACAAATGGACAAAATATGCCAATTAAAACAGTGTCAGAATGGATTTTTTTAAACTATATATTTACAAAGAGATATACCTTATATATAAAATCCTTAGCATGATGCCTGGCATATGGTGTCCCTAAAAAGGAGCTGGTGGTAGAAGCTGTAATTAATATGATTGTGAGTGTAATTACCAGTTTCCTGAGGAACCAGGATGAAAGCTTGTCAGAAGATGTATAAAAGAGGATTTGCTAGTTCACAATTGTTCCAATTATTGGTCCACAGAATAGATATTAAAAGTTCTTTTCGGGATCCCTGGGTGGCTCAGCAGTTTAGTGCCTGCCTTTGGCCCAGGGTGCAATTCTGGAGTCCTGGGATCGAGTCCCGTGACAGGCTCCCAGCATGGAGCCTGCTTCTCCCTCTGTCTGTGTCTCTGCCTCTGCCTCTCTCTCTCTCTCTCTCTATCATGAATAAACAAACAAAATCTTTAAAAAAATAAAAATAAAAGTTCTTTCCATGAAGACATAATATGAGTTGAAACCAAATATTACATGTTTTGCTTTTTTAAAAATCTCCCTTATTAATATATGGTATTATAGCAATAGAATTTTACATTGTGTTCAAACAACTGACATATACATAATAATAATTTGGAGGAAGTTCTTTATCCCATGATGACCATTTACAGATTTTAATTACTTCATCAAAACAAGATTTTTTCATATTTAGCTAACTATAAAAGTACTCAGAGGCCAACATGGTGTTAGTTCAAAGTAAACTACTGCTCCAGATATTTGAGATATACAATGGATATAGCAGGCCCAACTATGGATATTGAGATATTAGTAATTTGATATCCAATTTTATAATCCAATGTTAATGTTTCAAAGATAATCTACATGATTGCTAAATAGTCCTTCCCCAATGCATATCTAACTTAAATTATAAAAAGATTCTATTTTTTCTTTAGGAAATTTTAGAATTAAATATTTAAACTTTTGAGAAGAAATTCTTTTTATTTTGAAAAAACGCAAATGACAGGAAACCTACAGAAAAATAAATGAATAAAACAAGGAAACTTCAAATTGATTCTTCAGTTTCTAACATTTGCCACATTTGCTTTATATTCTCTCCCTACGCGCACACACACACACGTGCACACACATTTACACACTTGCACACACATAGCAATTATTACTCTGCTGAGCCTTTTGACAGTAAATTACAGATATTATCACTATTTACCCCTAAATATCTCAGTTTGTATCTCCTAAAAACAAGAAAATTTTCTTACATATCCAGAATATAATTATCAAATTCAGGAAATTTAAACTTAATACACTAATATCATACATTACATATATAGTATATTTGAAAGTTGCTAACAGAATGGACCTTAAAAGTTCTCCTCACAAGAAAAAAATTTGTAACTATGTGGGATAATAACTATGCTTATTGTGGTGATATTACAACATATACAAATAGCAAATCACTATGTTGTATACCTAATACGAATACAATGTTATATGTCAACTAATGGAGTTAATATCTAGCTCATATGTAATGTCTTTAGGGAAACCTATTCTGTCTCCCCTTACCTCCTGATCATTATATTGGTCACTTTTTACTTTCCATATAATTTTAATGTCGTGTCACAGTCTAATTAATTTCCTTCCCATCTTCTCTCCTATGACATTCTGGAGGCCAGAAACTAGGCTTACTTATTTTTGTGTCCCAGTGCCTAGTATAGTGCCAAAGCACTAGCAGACACTCCAAAAGTATTTTCTGAATGAATGAAATGAATGAATCACATATACTTGGTTTGCTTCTTTGTTTCTTTATTCAAAACACTATACCACTGATTTATGTTTAGCTTGTGGTCAACTTAAATATCTTATTTAAGTTGTCTGCTATATTAATTAGACATACTACATTACTGCACACTTACCATAGAATTTCAGTCCATTGGCTGATTTTTAGTTAAAACTCCTGTACAATTTCACTGAACGTAATTCAACTTAGGTCACTCATCATTATTTTATGTTCCACTAACAAGGAAAACATGCTGAAAGTTAAGCTATGACAATATGCAAAAATGTCATTGATTTTAGAGTACACCTCAATTTCATACAAGTTAAATGTGTCTTCAAATTGGTGAAAAAATACAAGCGGTAGAGCTGGGACTTGAACATTTATCCATTCCTCTTTTCAGCTCAGTGCAAAGCTGGCTCCCGCCTTGCTGAAGTCAGATAGAAACCTAGAGTTTGCATCCAGGCAGGTTGATGGGTACCACTGATTCCAAAGGATGGGTGGCTTTGAAGAAAAAGTGACACTTTTGACCATCCACCCAGATGAGAAAGATCAGGGTTTGCCTGCCTGGGGGATGATGAGCTTTCCACACCTAACAATTAAAAGGCTTGAAAAAAGACATAGAGAAAAGCACACAGGAGAAATATTATTCTCTCACTACAACATGACAGAGAACTACAGGCAATGGAACTTTGCACTTGAAGGCATCGACACAGAAAGGTACAGAGACTCACCCAGGAGTGAAATGCATTAGGGCAGAATCTAAATTAAAATGTGGAGTTTCTCACTCCCGGGCCTGTGTGGGTCCACTTTGGCATGCCGCTTTCCCTGCACAACTGTGATTCTTGCTGAATAATTGAAGCCCAGGCTTTGTCCATATCAGGAATATTACTGTTTGATTTTGTGGTCCCAAAGGGACAGCTGCAAACAGCTGATGCCTCTGCTAGTACTGAAATTGCTGCAGAATGTGGGAATTTTTCTAGTTTTCTATTGGAAAAATCTCCAGGCATTGCACTTAGGAAGTAGGGGCTTCTTGAGGTTTAAAAAACAGTGCAGGAGTATATGGTGGGAAGGGTGAGAGGCCAGTGAGTTGTTTTTCTATAAGACAAAATTGCATCTGAGCAATAAATCATTAAAAAATTAATTATAAATGGAATAACCCAGCCCCTAAGCAATAGAGAAAATGCAGAATAAGTTCCTGCAAATGGAAAGATGTGAATTTTAATATGCATACGAGGGTAATACTGTTCACATACAAGGACTACAAAAACAAGCTCTGTTCCCCTCATCTCACTCCCAACAAAAGGAAAGAAGAAATAATCACGAAGGCTGTTACAAAAGATAACTTCTCCAAATAAACACTCCCAGATATGAATTCACAAGTGAAGAAGACTGGCTGTAGTGCCATCATATGAATAAAATCTGTGATCTCAGCCTAACAAATCCCCACATGGGTCACAGAGCAGACAGAGGGCAGTGTCATGTCGAACAGGAGAGTTTGTGGTCCTCGCCATGTATGTCTGCAGACTCCCCTCCAAAAGGTATTTCCAACAGAAATACTGTTGATCAAATATCTGTGCTTTATCAAATCTAAAAAAAGTTTGAAACAGAAGCACAGGGAGATTCAATAACTTGCCTTAACAAAAACATATACTCTTGAGTTCATCAAAATTCCCAGGTTGAGGCAACAGGATATAAGCAAAACATTCTTTCATATTTGATAGTGAAGAGCTTGATGAGAAAACAGAATTCAAGACCCAAACTTACAAAAAGGCACAAGCACCTGAGACTCCCAAAGCCAAATCAAAACGTGTCATTCACACTTGCCTTTTTCTCTTTATTATCTTATAGCCATAGAGAAGATGGCCAGAGATGAAGTACATATAAATATTGTCTATCTAACAAAAAAAAGAAAAAAAAGGAAGTCTTAATTTGTCTTCTAAAAGAGAGTAGCTATGCGGAGTTAGTAAATGTGAGAATTAGTGAGAAATTTGTTTGAGGGATAAAGCAAATGAAAAAACAAGAGTGTAAAGATTGTGCAACTGCTTAAGTTTCTGCTTTCTGTGAGGGGAGGACACCTAAGTTAAAATCCCATCACTATCATTTTTAGCCGTGTGAAGCCTGGCAACTCACCCACACTGTCTCAGCACCCTCATTGTATGGCAGAGGGTAAAATGCCCAACGGCACATTCTTGTGGAGAGAGAAAAGGCAGTGGTGAAAGCTCTGTAAATCGTGCCTGCACTCAATAAAGGACTCATCCGGTAGCCAAAAAGAAATGTATTTTGCGGACAGCAAAGCAGTCAGAGTGGCAGCTTTGAATAAGAGTCCTTTATCGCAAAATGTTGTGGTCAAGAAAAAGTCTCCCTCATTTGTAAAGAATGAGTAACTTGAAAGCAAAGACTTGAAATAAATAAATTTTATTTCATTTTATTTTCATTTATTTTGGTGTCCATCTGCTTTTTTAATTTTAATTTTGGTTTCGGGCTTGCTTTTATTTTTGTTGGTTGGTTTGGTTTTTCGTGTGTGTGTGTGTGTGTGTGTGTGTGTGGTGCTACCACAACGGTAGGTGCTCAGTATTTGTTGATAGAATTTAAAAAAGGAGGAATTTGGTCAGGGACCTTGTCTTCCCTGTAAGATACTATATTCCCAGGATTTATCATAATACCAAGCATATATTACATTTTCAATGAATATTTGTTATATGACCAAATGTTGGCTTTTTAAAATAAGAATTTTTTGAGTTATTTCCCTATTATACTTTTATATTACCTTTCTGAATTCCATTTTCACTACCAGGGCCTTCTTTCTTTATAGCAGTTATGGCCTCTCTGTAGTGAAATAGAAAATCCAGACCCTAACTGACTTTCGGTATTTTATAAAATGTTGTCTTGCCAATATCCCAAAACTGTCTGTAATAAAATATTTTGTCCAGCTATCTCCCTATTTGTCTCTCAACCCTTTTCACCATAACAACCCACCTCCCCAAGCCCCTACCACATTATGCAACCAGCCCCATAAAAGTTCCAAAAGCATCTGAGTCCTCTGAACCTCTTGACCCAAGTCCACAACTTAAATTTATGTTTCCTCACCCAGCATCCATCTGCACACTTAAATAATAGAAACGCCATATAGCAAAGAGGAGAAAGGAACTCCCACTTTTAATTATGCCTCAGTCACAAGAGAGGTTATCAGAATTCTTTGAATCTAAAGGGAAGGCCAAATGCCTGAAGTGAGTTTTCCTTCCATGAGGAAATGAAGCACATCAGAGAAAAGCAATCACAGGTCACTGACTAGCTGTAACCCTGGGCAAGTTACTAAACTGCTCTGTCTCATCACAAAATCGAGATAATACTACCTCCTTTATAGGGTTCTTAGGAGGATAAAGTGAGGGTTATCTTTTAAGACACTTAGAAGAAGGCAGTCATTAAGTTGTTAAATATCCATTCGTTTGTTTATTAGAAGGCTTCTAATCAATGAGAAAGTGGTAACAAAGGTCTTGGCAGTTACCTAAGCCACAACCTTCACAACAGCTCATAAACAATGCTTACAAAAGTAAACAAATATCAAACAAAGTCATGCTGTAGATGCAGGGGAACAAGGCAGAGACACAGTCTGTCCAAGGCCATGTGTGAAATGAGAGAGACAAGGATACTAAACATCCTTCATCCTCTGATTAAATGAGTACTTTCCACTGCTCTATCAGTGACAGCTATCGTCCCATTTCAATCCCCCTACTTCCTTGATGAAACACCAGTGGGTTATCCAGTCATCAGACTACCAGCACGCATCCAACACCAGCCTCTGCTTCTTTAAATGCTCTTTATCCCAGGCTGCATCAAGTAAGCAAACCTCACTCTGGTTTGGCTCTAGGTGTATTCCTAGTGTTCTCTGCCTGCTAGACCATAGAATATTTGTTTTTGTTTTTTAAGTTATAGGCCCCATGCCCAACATGGGGCTTGAACTCATAACCCTGAGATCAAGAATCACATGCTCTACTGACTGAACCAGCCAAGCGCCCCATGGTGGACCACAGACTAACACTTCTAACAACAACAAAACCAAATGCTATTACTTATTGAGTGCTTGCTCTGAGCCAGAGACCTTCTAAAGCAGTATACACATGTTAACTTTTAATCCTCACAACAATCTGTGTTCCAAACTAGATAGAGAAAACAGGATTCAAACTCACTCCAACAGCTGATGCTCTCCATTCCTGAATTCCACTGCTTCCGTGAAGAGAGGGCAGGCAATGTCTAGGCAGGCTTGATATCCTGTCTCTTAAGTTGGGATTGCGTCCAGCACACTCCAATTCTGTTTGATTATTGCGCAGCTTGTGTTTATTGTCAAAGGGATGAGAAAGAGAAAAAGGAAATGCATCATCCCTTGAAGTGGAGTACAGTGTCACGTTGTTGCATTTGCAAGCACATAAACTGGAAAACAGGACTGTTGGTTTTAAATTTGGAGCTTAGGGGTGCCTGGGTGGCTCAGTTGGTTAAGCATCTGACTCTTGATTTCAGCTCAGGTCAGGATCTCAGGGTCTTGTGATTGAGCCACCCATTGAGCCCTACACTGAGTGTGGAGTCTGCTTAAGATTCTCTCTCTTCCTCTCATTAATTAATTAATTAATTAATTAATTAATTAATTTGGAGCTTAGAACAGCTTTTCAGGTGATAAGCAGGTTGAAATAAAGGAAGGAGACAGTGTGGATTATGAAATCTAGGAGGCCTGATTTCAATCTGGCTACAACCCTTCTAATAATGTGGACTTCAGGTGAGTTAACCCCATCTACACTTGGCTTCCTATTCCATAAAATGGGTGCAGTAATGCCTATCTCAATGGGAATAAAGTGCCTGATGAACGAAGGCATTGGCTATATGACAGCTATTATTGCTACCATCATGGAAGGTAGAAAATCTCAATACCTGCAAAGAGGGCTTGCAACAGCTCACACATCCTGAGAAATTGTGAAAGGCCCAGGGGGGTCCTTTTTGTGGTTGCTGCGGGTCACAGAAGCCATCAGAATCAGGAATGAGAACAGGAAAGGGAAGGCAAGGAGAAAGGAGCCATTTTAAAAATGAGGCAAGCTCTCACTTGAGATCCTGTGCCTACTCATCCTAGAAGCCAACGGCGCAGAGAAACAAATTAATAATGTTCTAGTTTTAGGACATTCAAATTTTTAGAAACTATAAGAATTCAGATGCAGAGGGACTTCAATTCACACCCACTGGACAACACATTTTCATCTTTGCAATAATCCTGGAGACTATATAAACGAGCTTCTGAAAGAGAATGGAAAAATATATACATACAGATATATGTCTATCTAAAAAGAAAGCTGTAATTACTACCATAAATGAATAATTCCCTGTATTTGCCACAAATCTCTCTTTAATGAACTGCAACCTATTCATTAAATGGGAGGAAAAAATATGAGGACAGGAAATGGGAAGGGGTGGGGAATGGGGGCAGGAGAGAGGGTGGAAGAAATCACTTTATTTCAAAAGGAGGCAGTAAGACACAAATACAATCAAAGGGGTTAATCTAATCCCTTTGTGAAGCATTGAGTCAGAGAACAAGACAAAAACAAACCTGTGATCTGGAACTTCCCAAGCCCCCACTCGGGGGGATTAATGAGGAGTACACGGCTGTGAAATTACGTGCCCTCTGAGTCAGGAAAATGGTCCTACTGGTGCATGACCTTGAAATGAGGGGACGCAAACTTCACCTGATCCACAATTACCAAGCCCGGCGAGGAGGGGCTCAGGGAGGAGAGAGGACGTGAGGCTGTGCGAATGCTCAGAATATGAAAACCCACCAACCTCAACCAACCTGAGGCTGGAAGAGGGATCTAAACACAACATGAAATATTCAGAGGACTTTCAAAGGACGCTTGGCATTTGTGTGGAAGCACAAGGAGGCAAGCCTGTCCTCTTTATTTACACAAAGTGGATATTTTGTGGTTGTTGTTATGGACTTAGCGATGTTTGTCTCTGTTCAATTTTCCCTTTGCGATGAAAAATTGTTGCGAGATGATTTCTAGTCTTAGCTGCTTTACATGACAGTATTATCAAGGATTCATCAGGAGGCCATCTGTCGAATTTATGAAAAAAATATGCAAAAACAAAACAGATGAAAAGGAAAGAGCAAGACAGACTGGTCCAGGGGAAGATAGATGTGGCAGCATGTGCCTCCGTGTGAAAATTACAGCATTTAAATGCTGCGGAATAAATTACCGTGCCGAAAACTTAGTGATGCTCTCCCACTGTAGACGCTGCCCTTACCATAAGAACATAATGAAATATATCACATATCAGATCACCCTTTCCTCAGACTATTACTATATTCTAATGAAAAATTAGGAGAGGAGAGGCACATAAACCTCAAATGGGAGGGATGAAAATGAGCCAGAGTGGATTTGCTCTAGTATCGAGCCACCAGAAGCTTCTCCAAAATGCACAGTCCATATGGAAATAAGAGCCTTGCCCCCCTATTTATTAGAAAGTCAATAAAATAAATTACAGATTGTGTGAAAAACCGAAATAATATATATTAAAATGACAACAAGGCTGGCCAAGCTTACACCCAAATTAGATGGGCTGTAAAAACAATGTATTTCAGAAAGGAAATAGGAGGGAACCTGAGGATACAAATGACCAGAGCTGCAGTGTTGCCCCCTGTAGGCGAGACACGGAACCACATGTACACACTGTCTGCTCCCTGAGAAGGAAGGACCCAATCAGCAAGTCCATCAGATCTGAGCGCTCTGGGGACAGGCTCTCAGCAGAGCACAGCAAGGGGTAGCTCCCTCTGAAGTATGTTTCCAGCCCCCAACTTTCCTACTAGCTTCCTCCTCCTCTCGGGGGTCATCTTCCTCCCCAGTCCTCTCCATCTCCCCTGTCCCTCCTAGAGTTTGATCAATAGGAAACCTCTATTTTAGTGCCTTAAGGAGATGTTTAGCTGTGCTGTTAAATAATGTATTAAAATATAAAGCTAGAAACATACAATAAAGATAATAGCTGGCACAGGCCCCTAAATTTCAAAGGAATAAGAGAAAAAAAGCTGGGTCCTACCTCACTAAGAGCGAGTGAGGGTAATGAGACCACAATGGGAAATTGTGAACAATAATCGTATTAGCCAACACTAGTCAGTGCTGTGCATTAGACAACTAAATAAACCCTTGCACTAAGTCTATGAGATAATTTACCATTTATTGCTGTCCTCACCTCACAGATGGAGAAATTGAAGTACAGAGAGATGTAAGTATCCCATCCAAAAAGTCACACAGTTATGGTACAGAGATTCAAACCCAGGCTATCAGGTTCAGAGCACATGCTCCATTCGACCAAACTGTAATGCCTCCCGTTAGAAAGGCAGCAGAAGTACCTCATTTATTTTGTTTGAAATGTTACAAATTCTTCAATCAAGAAATATAAGAATTAAAAAAAGAAAAAAAAAGAAATATAAGAATAAATATGATCCCTATGAAATTAAGTTAGACCATATCATGCCTCAGGTAGCTACAAACAACAATACTAACAGCCTCACCCTCACTCTCTTTCTGGTAAGTGGAGTTTAGAAGTGTTCCCTTCTATTATGAGACTTAATAAGATAGAGTAATGATAATAAAGGTAAAGACATTTAAAAAATAAAGACAAAGAATACTGTGTCAACAAAAGAAGGAAGGTGAAAAAAGAAGCCCAAAGGTCTGGTTTAAGGGAATTAATTAGAACTAAATTAGGTCTTCCCACTTTTACTTTATATTCTGGGAATTCCTCAAACATTTTAGATCCAAGATATATGAGTTTGTAACATTTTATAAATATAACCAAAAAGTCTCTGATTTTCAATGGACATCTGATTAAATGTTTCACATCTGAACCAAGAGCCATTGTATTTGTTAAAGACTTCCAAGGGAGTAAATATTATTATTTTGGAAATGAAAAATAATTTCAGCATGTAAGTATACAGATGACACTATAGACTATGTATAAGACAATATTGTCTGTGCTGGTCCTGGTAAGACATTTAAGTTGAAGCTGTCTTCTACTTATACTTCCAACAAAACAGAAGGTTGACCAAATTTAATTCAGGACCTTATTTTATTTTCAACTTCATTTTCACCTTTTATGGAATTATAATTATCTATAAATAAGCACTGGAGTATATCAATTCAGGAAGGTTTCTGGTCTCAACTCAGCTGTTACAGGTAGTAATGAGATTAACCACTTCTTTGAAAAATACCCATCAGATATCCAATAATAAAATGGGTCCTCCCATGGAAGCATTTTAGCCACAGCAAGACTGAGTGATACCATTAATCATCTGTTCCTCCCTTCTTTCACTCTGTCTTACAATGTCCTGCACAATAGACATTGACAATATTGCCTAAATATATAAAAAACAATTTTTATATATTTTTTTCTAAATTACAAATATAGTCGGATCAACTCACTGGGCATCTCATGTAATCCCAGGCCTAACCCTAAATTAATGCCTTTAGTGACCCCAAACCTGGGAACAAGATGACACCTCTCACACCTGCTCTAACAAGTCCTTTAGCTTAATAACTCAAAACAGCTATACTGATATAAGTAGCTTAGACTGAGTTAGATCTTCCCAATGTGGGAATTAGCCTAGGACATAGGAAAACTACTTCCAGCTAGCCAGCAGCTACAGACAAATGTGTAAATGAATTAGCACAAAATAGTTTATTTACCAGCACTGTGGTTTTTTTTTAAGATTTATTTATTTATTTATTTATTTATTTATTTATTTATTTATTTATCAGAGACACACAGAGAGAGGCAGAGACATAAGCAGAGGGAGAAACAGGCTCCCCATAGGGAGCCCGATGCGGGGACTCAACCCCTGGACTCGGGATCACACCCTGAGCTGAAGGCAGACCCCCAACCGCTGAGCCACCCAGGCATGCCCAAAGGCAGTGTTTATCCAAACACTTTCACTCTCAATTCTCCTCTCTTTCCTATATCACCACATTAGGAGGCACCCGGTGGCCAAACACAAGCTGACCATACATATCTTCATAAACAGGTGTACGAAGTTGGCCTCTGGCTATCCAAGATCCCAGTACCTGGGACTACCCTCTATCCAGAAATCATTTGGTAACATAAATTTGATGAGTTTGTAAATGTGTGTAAGAGTAAGTGTGCTCATTGAATTGCAACCTGGCTTAATTCACCTATCCTTGACTCATAGTCCTTGATATACTTGAAAAAGTATCTAATTGGGGCACCTGGGTGGCTCAGTGGTTGAGTGTCTGCCTTTGGCTCAGGACATGATCCTGGGGTCCTGGGATTGACTCCCACATCAGCCTCCCTGCCGGGAGCTTGCTTCTCCCTCTGCCTATGTCCCTGTCTCTCATGAGTAAACAAATAAAATCTTAAAAAAAAAAAAAAAAGGAAAAGTATCTAGTTATATATGAATTTATACAGACATCACTCCATATAGCTATTCCTAAAATACTAGCTCTTCTTGCTCTTCCATTATTTCAATTTTGCTTTACTTCTGTCTCTACTCACCATTTCTTACACTCTTATTAAGAGAAATTCATATTTTGATAGGCCTCCATCCAGATGCATACTTGAAGTAGTTACTGACAATTTTCCCCTTTGAAAACCCTTGTATTTTCATCTATCAACCCGAGACCAAGGTCTTCTAAACTAGCCTCCTCCAGAATAAACATTCTTTGATTATCCTCACCCACAATGATCGCTACTCTCTACTCTTGTATTTAATTTTTTTTCACATGGAGAAGCTACTTATGTATTCTTTACACAAAGAGCCTTATATATTTATGTGTTTATTGGATTGAAGCAACTCCTTGATTTATTTTTTGTAATTTATCTACTTAACTATAAAATTCACTTATAACATTTGTAAGTTAATTAATTTATAACATTTCTCCTGTGTGAATATAAAAGCAAGTCATTCAGGGATACTATCTTTCAACTCATACCTGGAAAAGACAACATAATAGGCATTTCAAACTTGATCTGTCCTAAATGAAACTCTTAGTTTTTATTCCCAGAAACTGTCCCTCTCCCAGAATTCAGTATCTCTAAAAATGTCACCATCATTCACCCAGTTCCCTTTTTTTTCTTAAAGATTTTATTTATTTATTCATGAGAGACATAGAGAGAGAGAGAGAGGCAGAGACATAGGCAGAAGGAGAAGTAGGCTCCATGCAGGAAGCCCAATGTGGAACTCGATCCCGGAACTCCAGGATCATGCCCTGAGCCAAAGGCAGATGCTAAACCACTGAGCCACCCAGGTGTCCCCTTGCCCAGTTTTTAAAGCCAGAAATCCTGGATCATCCCTGCCTCTACTCTTTCCCTTGGTGACTCACTACTGGCATTTCTGAACACCTCTGTTATATCAACATCTGTAAAATGAGAAGAGTGATATTCACTAACTTCAATTTTGGGGAAGCCTGTGATGCCACACATACCACCTTTATACACACACACACGAAAAATTCATAAAATAAAAAATAGGTGATTACTGTAATAGTGAGAACTAAACAGAGATTGATGATAACTGTTTCCAAAATATTTAAAGTTACCATATTTCACTGAGGGTAGGAGGTATTTTTATAGAATATACTTCAAATATTGAAGCATCTGAGTTAAGGCTCCTATTTAATATGCAAAAAACTGTAGATATAATAAACCCTTATATCTGCATGGAGCTAAACATGTGTTAGTCCTATTCTTGGTTTAACAATAATATTTTATGTTCATATTGTAATTTATAATGGCTTTCAGGCCAATCATGTCATTTCTCCTTTTTCACAGCACATTGACAACTATCACTGCATTTTACAGATGGAGGTACTAGTTAACTTGCCCAAAGTCACTTAGCGTGTCATTGCTGAAATTCATCCCAGTGCTCATACTATTAGTACTTTCTCTGGACAATCCTTACCCTATGAAATCAGGAGAAGATCCCAAACATGTATGTATTCATGCACACACATATACACATGCACTACATATATGTGCATCGACACACGTGTGTGCACTCATATACATGCACACATACACACAAACACACACTGAGTTTCTGTTTTGTTTTGAAAGATTTATTTATTTTAGAGAGAGCAAGCAAGTGGGGAAGGGGCCAAAAGAGAGAGGGAGGGGGAGAGAGAGAGAGAGACTCTCAGAAAGACTCCCTACCAAGTCAGAGCCTGATGTGGGGCTTGATCCTACAACCCCAACATCTTGACCTGAGCTGAAACCAAGAGTCAAATGCTCAACTAACCAAGCCACCAAGGTGCTCCCACACACTGAGTTTCTTTATGGTCACCAAAGAGTCAGGCTCTTTCAAGGGTCCACAACCACCACTGAATTCAGTGATTTGCCTGCCTCATTCCCTGAAACTAGGGTGTTTCGCGAGAAAGATGAAAGATATCACCTAGGACCCCATTAATGCACATTAAATTAGTTTCCCAGTGCATGACACCACCCCACAATGGAGTCACTGACACCAATAAGGGAGGCCACCCACCCCCCTTGACGGGGCTCGTGGAAAAGTAAGATCTCAGCCTCAGGCAGAGGGGTGAAGCCAAAGCTATAAGGTATAAACATCCCGAGGAGAAGTCCTGGCCTTGGGTTGTACTTGGGTCCATTTTGTTCATTTTAAAGCTCCTGCCTTTAATAGAACAAATCTCTTTTGATCTGTGCCTGCTCAGCATGTGGAGAGAAGCTGAGAGAGTTTGTGTTATCTTAGTTTAATAACTGTTACACCAAATAAACACTATGCACACCACTCAGCCTTCCAGAAACCGAAAATAAATCATCACCAAAAAGCTTATTTTACAAACCCACAAATCATCGGAAATATAAATGCTTTCCTTTCTATTGCCGTGTTTTAATAAAGATTCTCCCCTCCTTTTTTTCAGACTCACTCAATTACAATATCACTATCAGTTCACATTACAGGTCAGAGATATGGTGCTTAATGTATGTAGAGCCAGTTCTCCTCTCCTAATAACCTGTCATTCCGGGGATTTGAATGTCAGAACACAGCCTGCCGCGGTAATGCTAGTCGGCAGCCCGATGATGAAAACTTTGGACAAATCATGAAGAACATTCCAAATCCACATCATCGGAAGGTTACCGGGGAGAGCCTTTCATTCTGCTTTGACCCCTTGATCTGACAAGTGACACCTACAAAATGAACAGCTCTCCAACTTAAATTGTTTAACTGTAGCCTGATCAGTTTTATTATCTTGCTAATCCGGATATCAGCCGTTTCATCAGAATGGAAGATATGCATATCATGAATTATTTTGACACGGGGACCTTTTAATTTTTGCCAGCAATATTTCACTGCCCCAATCAGGGCCCGCAGTCACTGGTGCCGTTTGCCTCCTGGGATGTCAGAGGACAGCGCACTCCTGACAGCACCAAATCATCCGGGAGCTGGAACGAGCCATTGCTGCAATTATTATTGTCTTCCATAGTCATGCATTTCATTACAGTGCAGGCAGCCGGGGCCTTGGGGTTCAGGGCAGCCTTCTTCAGGAATCTCTGCCATTTTATGGGCTTGCTGAGCTCTGAGGTGTGATTTCCCTTTTCTTTCCTCTTAGTAGACAAGGCGAGGTGAATTCCTAATAAAAACAAAACATGGTCGGCACTATGGGAAGACCATGCTCAGTACAGGACATTAAGCAGCGGTGAGGCAGCTTGAATGGCCCACTTGAAGTTTATGAAAGTGGTGGTTAATCAGCAATACAGTTTGCTACAGAGAGAAATAAAGAACAGTTTATCCTGGGTAAAAAAATTCTCCTTTCCAAATTGCAAAGTGCTAAGAATGCTTTCTTAAAGAAAACTCCCTTTTCCCTGGGCTGTGTTTCTTAATTTCTCTCTCCCCTGCTGACCATTTTCTTCTTTTGAATTTCCATCCTAAGAGGAGCCAGCCCCACTCCAAGCCTGGACCGCATGGTCTGCATCACCGACCTGTGCTTTGGCATTGTGCCATCATCTGCCCTGAACAGCCCCTGGAAGCGCACTGTTATCTTTACTCTAAAGCAATTATAGATCCTGTCGCTCATTGAAATACAGAGCACCTTCTTTATAAGTACCCGTGGGAGAAAGTTTTTTCTAGTCTCACAAACAACTGATCCATGTTTACCTCAAGGGCACTGTGAATTATATAATTTATTATGTTTCCTTTCTTAAGAAGACTGCTAGAAACCTCAAAACTAAATTTGCTATTCCTCAAAATATTAAACATAGAACTACCATATGATCCAGCAATTCCACTCTGGGTATACATCCAAAAGAATTGAGAGCAAGGACTCAAACAGATATTTGTTCACCCACGTTCATAGCAGTACTATTCATAACAGCCAAGAGGTGGAAGCAACCCAAGTGTCCATTGATGGATGAATGAATAAACAAAGTGTGGCATACACATACAATAGAATGTTATTCAGCCTTGAAAAGGAAGGAAATTCTCACACATGCTGCAACATGGATGAACCTTGGCGACATATGCTAAGTGAAGTAAGCCAGTCACAAAAGGACACAAATACCATATGATTCCACTTCCATAAGATATCTAAATTAGTCAAATTCACAGAGAAAAGTAGAATGGTATTTACCAGGGTGTGGAAAGAGAGAGAAATGAGAAGTTATTGTTTAATGAGAACAGAGTTTCATTTGGGGATGATGAAAAAGTTTTGGATGTGGATGGCAGCTATGGTTGCAGAACAATGTGAATATCCTTAGTGTCACTGAACTACACACTTAAGAATAGTTAAAATAGTAAATCTATGGTGTGTATATTCCACAATTTTTTAAAAAATTGATTTTGCAGCCAATCTCTAGCAAATGTATAAAATCCCATAGAATGCATACTTATCTCATTATTGCCTCTCTTTATTCTTCCTATGCCTACATTACCTGTGCTTTATTTTCCTCACTGACTCTTTTAAAATATTATTTTATTGTTGTGTGTTAGTTTTTATAGTACGATGACTTAAAATTTTTTTGGCAGAACAAGGAAGGATTTCCATATTAAAGTACACTCAGTCTGGCAAGACAAAGCTGTTGGTGATTATGTCCCAGAGGAAGAGTGAGAAATACATATTCCTGAAATCCATTAGTGACACTGAGATTAGAAGGGAAACTTCTGAAAGAGAAGACTTTCTTCTCACCCCTCCTTGAGTTGGGGGGACCCCTCCTTCCCCAGTGCCACCAGAAGACTGTACAGAGCTCCTCTGGGCCCTTTCACCCAGCCCTGGTATCAGTGTGCATCATTTCTCTCCCCGACTCCCAGTCAGCCTCATGGGCATTCTATCTGTGTACTCTCACAGGGCCCCACGCTCAGAAGGGTATGTGGCTTCATGTTCTACTGCCAAATGGTGAATTTCAGGAAAGAGCTCTGAATTTTCATTTTGGACCTCACAAATCCTGCAAATTCAGAAGTTAAGTTGGTCTTACATCCACTAGACAGTGAGCACCTCAAGGGAAAGAAACCCATCTTACTTTTCTTTGCATCACCAGTCCCAACCCCAGTGCCTGATAGGCAAGTCCACAGGAGACAGTCAATAAACATTGTTGCACAAACAATGATGGAAACTATAGGAAGCCCTTGGTTTCATGGGACTAAATGTTCCTTCTTCATAATTGTATATGAAACTCCCTCCATTTAAAAAGCCTGCAAACACAGGAAGGACAGGCTGCATGGAGGAAAAGGAAGGTTTAAGGATGTGACCAAGAATATAGAAGACACCATGTCCCTTGGTCTTTCCTAGGCTGGAATCCATATGTGGAATTCACCTTTGATGTGAGGGATGGGCTATGTGTTGCACCCAGAGCACGAGTGGTTGTACCCCAAGCTCTGGCCCCTTCAAGAGACAACCTCGCATAGATTCATCTCATATTGACACTTTCTTAAACTCTCCAGAGATGTGATTTTCACAGCTTCCCTAGATAACACGACTTAGCCATCCCATTATTCTTCACCATTTCCCTGGGACATAAGGCTTTAATAGCTCTCCATTTAACAATACAGAAATGCAGAGAAAGGGAACAGAGCTAGAAGAAAATCCTAAGGAAAGGAGAGAGAAAGCTAAGCAAGGAATACAGACATGCAGACAGGCAGAAATAAAAACAGCCATAGTGGATCATGGCTCATGACTCACAGCTCACCTCAGGAGAGAGGCCTTTACCATATCCAACTTCCAGAGAAGGTTGTTCAGAAAGCTGAGGCTTCCAGATCATTTATTTTAATTTCCCAGAACCTAAGAAAATATAAAAAATTTTCAACCAAAGAATGGCCATTTAGGAACTTCGAAATCTGTCATATACTTTCTATCCACGTGAGAATCAGGGGCAAGACTAAATCAAAGACATTGATTTGAGGCAGGAAAGGAGAAACATGGAAAATTGAGTGTGTGAAGGGTGAAGAGGGGATTCGAGAGGAAATGGCGTCCAGGGCAGCATTTTCTAATGTGCAGACTTTCCCTAAGCCATCCCCCACCCACATGCTCACTCGGTTCCTAACAGCATCTCCATCAATTAAGATTCTATGAGACTGGCAGGCTCCAAGAGCAACAGTACCAACCACATATTCACTATTCCACTGGCAAGGCGAACAATTCCGAATATTAAAAGTAAAGCAACACGTTCTTCCATGTCTTTTGTATACAGACAGCTGAAGCTGCGTGAAAGTTTGGCACCAAAAGGCCAAGTACCATATTTTCAGCCACCCACACGCCAAACCCCATAATAACTACAGACTCTAGATGTGAGATTTTCAGACATTTGCAGTGAAGGAAAAACTAATAGTCATGTTTCTTCATGTGCTTCCTTTCCTAACAGGGCAGTTTCTCAACTTTAAAACCTCGTCAATGTAAGCTAAGGAGAACAAAGGGTGCTGCGGAGATATTTTCACCAGATGTCAAATGGTGCTTATTTATTTAAACAGAAAACCCCACTTTGTACATTTGGTTCATTCAGTGGTATGTGCTCTGTAACAAGTATTTTTTATGAGTAAAAAGCTGCCACCAGTGTGCTTAAGTTACAATAGGGCTTCAGAGAAGTCTGTTAGCTGAGACTAAATATTGCTCTTTTTTGCTTTTGGTTGAAATGTAAATTCGACAGTAGCCCTCCCTCTATAATAGGAGAAACATCATTGCTTAAAGTCAGACCAGGACTAATACTTCGTTCTCCTTCTGCAGTTAAACCTAGAAGCAAAGATGTTCAGTTCACTGTGCTTTTTAAAGTATGTATCCATGCTACAGAGCATTGATTTTTTCAAATATTAACAACAGGAAGCATATCGATTCCCTCCCATGTGAATATTCTGGTTCTTGGGACCTGAATGAACCATCAGAACCTACAGGTGAGAGCTTGTGTTGCCCACTCCATGAGGATAATAAAGTGGGCAATCCAGCACTCCTCTGAGCCTCTGCAAATAAGGAGAATGTTAACTTGTTCTGTAAATAAAGGGCCAGCATGTCCCTCATTCTGCCAGATAGAAAATGTAATTTTAGGTCACACCCCAGTCAAGGAATGTCTCTACCTGTCATAGATGAAGTGTTTCAGATATCCCTCCTATCAACAAGGTGAGAGACAGTTGGACAAAGATCACACCTGGCAAAGATTTGAAAAATACAAAGAAGTTTCAGAGATAAGCAAATACATGAGGAACGTATTCACATATTATCAAGTAATCAAATTCTACAGAGCATAGTGAAGAGTGCCAACCCCCCTTAGAAATACAATGGATAAAGAGCATTTATAAGAACTTTGAACAAGTATGAAAAGGATCTGAGTATTTTCTGGTGCCTTCAAATATCTGGTATAAGAAGTAATCTCACAGCACAGAAGGGTCTGAAGCACAAATAAAAGGGAGAATTTAGGAAAGGGTCAACTACACTTGGACAATAGAAGGAGAGCCCTGGCTGACTTTGAACAAAGATATTCACTTACTTACATTTGCTGAAGGGTTTCCATGAGTTCCTTGATGAGGAGAAACTGACAGATTAAAGCGGCATTACTGTGTGTATGTGTTATATATCATAATATATATATATTAGGTGTATAACATCTAGTACATGATAGAGTATCCATATAGGATAATATAGTGTGCGTTATTTATTTATTTATTTATTTTTAAAAGATTTTATTTATTTATTCATGAGACAGAGAGAGAGAGAGAGAGAGAGGCAGAGACACAGGCAGAGGGAGAAGCAGGCTCCATGCAGGGAGCCCAACATGTGACTCAATCCTGGGTCTCCAGGATCACACACCGGGGCTGAAGGCAGTGCTAAACCACTGAGCCACCTGGGCTGCCCCATAATTTTATTTAATATTACTTTTTAGTAAAGGGTACATAGTTCTCATCTCCTGCTCTGCCTTATCCATTTTTTATCTTTTTTTTTCAAACCCACGGTTAAATAATCCATTCAACTTTGTGTTATACTCAGAAATCTAGATAAACAGGGCCAAAATAATATTGTAGTGAAGACTTAAGACTTATTAAATATCATTTATCAGGTATCTATTGATGGACTATTATAGATATCCACTGGCGATGTGACATTTCATACAGAATGCTAACTTAACTTCCTTCTCCATCAGTATGGTGGCTCACCTACATGTCCTATAAAACACCTGGAAATATAGACTTTCTTTTTAATTCTCTTAAATGAATATCTGGTATCACTAAAAAAAAAAAAAAAAAAAAAAAAAAAAAAAAGTAGGCAAAGTCTCTGGGGGCCAAAAATGGAGGAAACTGAAAACCAGAGTGATGAGCCATCTCTGAGTTTTTTACTGCACTGGAAACATTCATTATTCATCCAACACAAGGCTGTGTTTTAATGGCCACATAAGGATAGGACACATAGCCTTGCCTAAATGTAGGGAGTTAGAGTAGAGTCCCTTTATAATCAGAAATTTCCAAAAATTTCAGAGAGGATGTGAGGGCAATCTTGCTACATCTGTCATCTCATTGATTGCCAGGATTGATTCAGCAGATCTGGCTCACTAGGCAGGTGTCCCAGCCCTCCCTCACCTTGTGTTACCCCCAAGCTGAGGCTGGGTCAAAGAGGATAACTTTCCTCAATGGAAAAGAACCACTCTTGGGTCAAACATATTACGAATAGCTGCTAGAACCTCCAAACAAGCTCTGAAGGTCCATTTGTTGAGAACATAGATTTCCAAGACTCCAGGTACAAGCAAATGAGGCACTGCCTATGGCAGTTTACCTTTCTTTAAAAAAAAAATGCTTTTCAAAGAAAGAAGAAACAAAAAATATCAAATCTCCAACTTTTTTTGAGCCACTCAGGGATCCCCAAATCTCCAACTTTTTTTTTTAAGATTTTACTTATTTATTCATAAAAGACACAGAGGAGAGAGAGAGGCAGAGACACAGGCAGAGGGAGACGCAGGCTCCATGCAGGGAACCCAACATGGAATTCGATCCCAGGACTCCAGGATCATGCCCTGGGCCAAAGGCAAGTGCTAAACTGCTGAAGCCACCCAGGGATTCCCAAATCTCCAACTTTTAATAGTAAATATGATATATTTTCAATCCCAATCTATAGGTCAGGTTTAAAAAACCAAAAAACAGAGGCATCTAGGTGGGTCAGTCACTTTAGCCTCTGACTCTAGACTTCGGCTCAGGTCATGATCTCAGGGTCCTGGAATTCAGCCCTGCATTGGGCTCTGCACTCAGTGGGAAGTCTGCTTGAGATTCACTCTTTCCCTCTCTCTCTCTGCCCCTCCCCTTGCTCTCCTTCTCTCTCTCTCTCTCTCAAATAAGTGAATAAACCTTTTTTAAAAAAAAAATAGGGGCACCTGTGTAGTTCAGCAGGTTGGGCAACCAACTTTCAGTTTCGGTTCAAGTCATGACCTCATGGGTCATGGCATCAAGCCCTGCATGGGACTCTGCACTTAGCGGAGAGTCTGCATAAAGGATTCTCTCTCTCTGCCACTTCCCCTACATACTCATGTGGTCTTGCTCTCTCTCTCTAAAATAAACAAATAAATCTTTAAAAAATAAATAAAAAAACAATGCCAGATCTTATATTGGAGAATATGGAAGATACAGGCCTGTATCTTTGTCCAGAAATTTGAGATATCAACATAAAAAAGCAGTACCTGACTTGTAATTCTCCTCTGGAACACCTAAAAGAACCAAACATAAAATCTCCCTTAACAGCTACAGCCTCAATCCAGTCAATCAAAGGTCACATGATAACTCTATGTATCATATTTTGAGGAAATGCCAAACTGTTTTTCAAAGTGACTACAAAATTTTACATTCCCACCAGCAATGCCTGTAAGTGCCAATTTCTCCACACCCTTGCCAACATTTATTATCGTGTATCTTGCTTTAGCAGTCCTAGTGGTGTAAACTGGTATGACACTGTGGCTTTATCCATTCTCTAATGGCTAAAGACATGGAGCATCTTTTATGTACTTATTGGTCCTTTGTATATCTCCTGTGGATAAATGTCTACTTGAATCATTGGCTCATTTTTAAATTGAACTATATGTATGGTTTTGTTTTTCATTTGTAGAAGTTCTTTATGAACACAAGTCTAATCAAATGTATTACGTACACATCTTCCTCCATTTTATGGATTATATTTTCACTTTTCTAATAATGTCTATTGGAGTACAAACGGTTTTGAATTTTAAGTAGATTTTGCTTTTTAGAACAATTTTAGGTTTGCAACAAAATAGACTAGAAGCTACAGAGATTTCCCATCTTGACCCACTCATGCATGGCCTCCTCCATGATTAACATCCTCCCATCTGAGTGGTACATTTGTTACAATTGATGAACTTAAAATGAACCATTATCACCCTAAATCCATAGTCTACATTATACTAGTTTACATTATCCATTCACTGTTGGTGGTGTACATTTTACCAATTTGAACAAACACAGAGTAACATGTATTCACCATCACAGTAACATACAGAGTAATTTTGCTCCCCTAAAAATTCTCAGTGCTCCAACTGTTCATCTTTCCTTCCCTTTAAACCCTGGCAACCACTGATCTTTTTACTGTCTCCATAGTTTTCCCTTTTCCAGAACATCATATAGTTGGAATCATACAACATATAGTCTTTCCAGATTGGCTTCTTTCACTTAGTAGTATGCATTTAAGTTTCCTCCATGTCTTTTCATGGCTTGATAGCTCATTTCTTTTTAATGTTGAATAAGAGTCCACTGTCTGAAAGAAAAAAAAAAGTCCACTGTCTGCTTATACCAGTTTGCTTACCTATTCACCTACTGAAGGGCATCTTGATTGCTTCAAGTTTTGACAATTATGATTACAACTGCTATAAACATCCATGCTCAGATTTTTGTGAGGGATGACAGATAGATAGATATAGATATTTTAGTGAAAATTAATGAATTGCTAGCACATGCAATAACAAAGATGAATCTCAAGAGCATAGTGCTAAGTGAAAAGAACTGAAGAAAAATACAAAAGTATGATTCCATTCTCATAAAGCTCAAAAATATTTAAAACTAAATAATATCTTATTTAGGGATATAAATACATGTAAGAAGATATAAATAAAAGCAATGAAATGCTAATCAGAAAATTCATGACAATAAGAATCTCTGAATGAGAAAAGGCATGTAGGGATTTCAAAGTTGACAGTGAAGTCCTTTGGGGAATGTGGGGTTGTGGGGTGTATGTACCTTCTATCCCTTTTTGTATGTGTGTGTGTGTGTGTGTGTGTGTGTGTGTGTGTGTGTAGCAGCCCATCTTACCTGAAGGAATTTTATATATATAGTATATATATATGTGTATATATATATATAATTATTATTTATTGAGCATTAGAGGAAAACTACCTCACTGCAATAAGGAGATGTTATGACAACCATCACTGGTGTGAAATAAAGCATTACTAATCCATCAGCTTTATTCTTTATATTTAAAGTGTTTCATGATTTTATTAGAACATATCTTTATGTGAACTTCTCAAAACTGATTTTGCCAAAACTCTGTGAATCTTCTGGTTTCTCAGTTTTAGATCATTTTAAAAAGTGGAAGGAGGCAGAGAATAGTAGCAGACTCATCTATAACAAGCTGCTGCAAATTGTATTCTTGATAATATTCTTTCTTTATATCCTTTGCCTCAAACTTTCTACACTTAAAAACATTTTATGGTTATATTTTACAGCTTCCAGATGAAGGTTAAAGGCAGCTGTGGAGAGATTAGACCTAGAGAGAACATAACAATGAGTTTGGATGTATGAAAGGAACTGTTTGCCATTCTTTGGTAATCTGTCAAGAAGAATATTGGAAAGGAGCTAATAATGATAAATGGCATTAAACTACATTCTGTTTAAGTCAGAGCCCCATTCATGTGCCACAGTTTAAGAATGGTTCTGGTATTAGAGGTCACGCAAAATTCTTCTATAGATTATTTTCTTCCTTTCCAGAATTTTCCATGATGAAATAATCTCCTTGTCCTTTGATGTCTCAAGTAGTCCTGGCATAATGGACAAAATTGTGAGCATTCCAGTGGATAACACCAAGAGAGCCAGCCCACTGTACTAGAAGTACATAGCCTTTGTGGCAACCTGGCAGTAGCATCCTATACCTCCACGTAACCATCTGTATGTTCTTGGGAAACTGGTGCAATCTCTCCTTGCATTGGTTTTCTAATTTCAAAATGTGAGAAATTATCATAGAGTTATTCTGAAGGGTTAAATGAGTCAATATACAAAGCACCAAATCATACCAGATGCTTTAAAAAGTTGTTGCATTCTCCAACCATTCTTTTTGCCGTGGAAATGGAGTCCTATGCCCCAATGCTGTGAGCATGTTTAGAACTGGCCAAGAGTTAGAATTTGAGGTTGTTAAAGAAGGATTATTAATATAGCAGGGATTCCTAAGTTCCTATTCTTACTGCCTCTGATTATTCTATTTCTTTAAAAATGCTTTATGAGTATTTCAGACAGTTTTCTGTTGAATGAGGTTTATAATACAATCAACTTTACATTTATCTTAAAACTCTTGTAAGAAGCTAGAAATAAAGTCTGAGTATGATTGAGATTATAAATAAATTAATAATAAAACAAAACCACTGGAAACAATTGTGAAATCCCAGAGATTAAGAAAATTTGTTTGACTTTTACCTACACATTTAAAAAAATATTTAGAAGATGTTTGGACTTCTTTTTAATTTTGTGTAAAACACAAATAATATTTTGACAATCTGGAAAACAAAGAACTATCTGCTCTTTTAAAAATTTTATGTTGCTAAATATAGATAACATTTTGACAAACTGAAAAAGAACTATTTTAAGCCTGGTTTCAAGAGGCTTGATCATAATTAGCTGGTGTTTATTAGCGTCCCCTGAGTGCGTGAGTTTTCATTTGCCTTTGAAGAATATTAAATAACATGAAAATATTAATTCTTGCCCTCTAAGGGTTTACATTCTAGGATATCTCATTCATTTGGGAGAAAATAATTTTTTCATTTTGAAAACAGCAGGCAGATGGTTTAATCCATTGGGTTTAGTTTCAAACAAACAAACAAAAACATTTTTTGAGGTGTAGAAAAACTAAGTGAAACAGATAAAAACATGTCAAGAGTTTTACATTTAATTTGGCTGTATGGAAACATTCAATATTAAGTGTTAAATATGCATAATATTAACACATTTATTCTAAGTCATCAATTTAACATTCTTCTCCAGTTTCCAGGAGATTCCATTGAATTCAGCCAGTATTTTTCTATTACCTATAATGTGCCTGGTTGCTATACAGAAATTCTATCATCATTAGTTCACTTACCTGGTTGCTATGTAGAAATTCTATCATCATTAGTTCACTTACCAATGTTGAACCTACCATGTGCCACATACAATTCTACATCCTGGACACAAGAGGCTTTCTATATATTCATTCAATATCAGTGCTATTGAACTATTTTCTAAATCTCCTAACATCAGTAAAGATGCAAGGAACTTTGCAATGTGTTTTGTCTGACATTTTCACTTTACAGTGAAGAATACTGAGGCAATGTCAGAATGTGTATTATATGCACAGGAAAGCCCGTCACAAGTATCCAGAATTATTTGAAGGCAGCCATGAAGTTAAGATGGAGATCAACATTATCACACAAATTCCACTCATAACTTTATTTGCTAGACTAAAGAAATTTCACAGAAGTTAGGATTTGGAATTAATTGATATGTACTACATACTTACTACTCTTAGGAAACCTTCTAACTGTGCAATAAAATAACAAAGAATGCCCTTGGAAAGATGGATTCTAAAGCAGAAGAAAGAAGGATACACCCTGAAAAAGAACCTCTGAATGAATATCCCATCTTTTCCTTTGCCCAACTCTGGTCAAGTTTGTCCACAGAAGCCAGACATAATTTTTGAAAATGCAAATCTCTTTATATCCCTTACTTGCATTCACGGTTTCTCAATGCACTGCAATATAATATGTGATGTTAGCTGTGAAAGTTAATTTTATGTGTCATCTTGACTGGACTGTAGGGTACTCAGCTATTTGGTTAAACATTATTCTCGGAGTGTTTGTGAAAGTGATTCCAGATGATATTAATATTTTAATTGGTAGACTGAGATAAGCAGATTGGCCTCCTCAATGTGGGTGGGCATCACTCAATCCACTGATGGCCTGAATAGAACAAAAATGTGGAGGAGGGAAGAATGCTTTCTTTTCTCTCTCTTTCACTCTGTCTCTGTCTCTGTGTGTCTCTCTCTCTATGTCCCGGCCTCATCTGGGACACTGATCTTCTACTGTCTTCCAGCTGGTACTTACACCATCAGTACTTCTGATTCTGAGGCCTTCAGATTCAAACTGAACCAAACCATCAGTTTTCTGGGTCTCTAGTTTGCAGTTGGCAGATTATGGGACTTCTCAGCCTCCATAATTTTGTGAGCCAATTCCTTATAATAAATCTCTCTACACACACACACGTGTGTGTGTATTAAGGTAAGGTTATATATATATATATATATATATATATATATATATATATATATATATATCTTATTTGTGTGTATATATGTACACAAATTATATATATATTATATTATTTTTTTCTTCTTTTAAATAGGCCCCATGCCCAGGATAGAGCCCAATGTGAGGCTCAAACTCACAACCCTGATATCAAGACTTGAGCTGATGCAAACACTCAACTGATTGAGCGCCTATATATATAAATATTTAAATATATTTTTTAATATATATATTTAACATATATATGCTTTATTAGTTCTGTTTCTCTACAGAACCCTAATACAACAGCCTGAGTTTCTGCATGATCAGACTACCGCCTGCCTCATAAGCCTCACATCACCTCTCGCTCTTAGAGCTCAGACACATTGACCTTTCTTTTTTAAGATTTTATTTAATTATCCATGATAAACACAGAGAGAGGGAGAGGGAGAGGGGGAGAGCAAGAGAGAGAGAGAGAAAGAGAGAGAGAGAGAGAGAGAGAGAGAGAGGCAGAGACACAGGCAGAGGGAGACGCAGGATCCATGCAGAGAGCCTGACACGGGACTCGATCCCAGGACTCAGGATCGTGCCCTGGGCCAAAGGCAGGAGCCAAACCTCTGAGCCGCCCAGGGATCCCCTGACCTTCTTTTTGATTCTCAGACTTTTCAGGAGGCCCAGTACCTTTTCCACTCAGGACTTAATCATATGCTGTCCCCTCCTCTGAGTACATACATGTGTGTTCCCTCCTAAGGACATATTTGTATACTCTAACTTTTCTCTGGAATATTCTTCCCTTCAACCTATGTTTGGCTAATTGCAAACCATCTCACAGATTTCAGTTTAAATGCTGATTTCTGAGGAAACTCTCCTATCCCCAAACTAAATTAGTACCCCCAACCCTTTTTTAAGGTTGAGTTTTACCGTCCATAAATTACACCTCAGTAGGTGACTTTTAAAAATTTTTATTTTAACTACTCAGTACTCCTCAGGACAAGCACATTCCTTAATTCCCCACCACCTATCACCCTTCCCTCACCTGCCTCCCCTCTGATAAACATCAGTTTGTTCTCCATAGTTAAGAGTCTGTTTCTTGATTTGTCTCTTTTTTTTTCCTATTGTTCATTTCTTTTGTTTCCTAAATTCTACATATGAGTGAAATCATATGGTATCTGTCTTCCTCTGACTGACTTATTTCTCTTAGCATTACACTCTCTAGCTCTACTCATGTCATTGCAAATGGAAAATGAGGATGTGGACAAAAAGGATGTCTTGTGCACTGTCGGTGGGAATGCAAACTGGTGTAGCCGTTGTGGAAAACAGTATGGAGCTTCCTCAAAAAGTTAAAAATAGAATTATGTTACAGTCCAGTAATCACACTACTAGGTATATACTCAAAGTATTCAAAAACACAAATTCAAATGGATACATACACCCTGATGTTTATAGCAGCATTATCTACAATAGTCAAGCAGGGAAGCAGCCCAGGTATTCACCAATTGATGAGTGGATAAAAAGATGTGATATAATGGAACATTAGCCATAAAAAAGCATGAAACCAACACCTGTTTCTTGTGTTTTTGATTTTAGTCATTTTGGTAAGTATGAGGTGACATCTCATTGTGGTTTTGATTTGCATTTCCCTCATGATAAGTGATGATGAGCATCTATTCATGTGTCTCTTGGCCATCCAGATATCTTTTTTGGAGAAGTATCTGGTCATGTCTTCTGCCCATTTTTAAATTGGATTATTTGGTTTTTGGGTGTTGAGTTTTATAACTTTTTTATATTTTTTCAATACTAACCCTTTATCAAATATGTCATTTGCAAATATGTTCTCCCATTCCATAGGTTGGCTTTTAGTTTTGTTGATTATTTCCTTCACTGTGCAGAAGCTTTTTATTTTGATGTAGTCCCAACAGTTCATTCTTGCTTTTCTTTTCCGTTGCCATAGCCAATGTCAGAGAAATTACTGCCTGTGCTCTCTTCTGGGATTTTTATGGTTTCAGGTCTCACATTTAGTTCTTTAATTAATCCACTTTGAATTTTTTTTGTGTATATAGTGTAAGAAAGTGGTCGAGTTTCATTCTTTTGCATGTTGCTATCTAGTTTTCCCAACACCATTTGTTGAAGAGAGATTAGTCCTCCCTTTTATATGCTCCCAAGGCCCTGGTATTGCTCTTACATAGACTTTTTCACAATTATGATTCAGTAATTAGAGATGACTCTTCAATAAGGTGGAGGTTAAGGGCACTGACCCCCATACACAGTCAAAAATCCATGTATACCTTTTGACTCCCCAAAACTTAAATACCAATAGCCTACTGTTGACCAGAAGCCTATTGATAACAGTTGACTAATGCATATTTTGTATGTTATGTATTATATACCTTATTCTTACAATAAAGCAAGCTAGAGAAAAAAACATTATTAGGAAAATCATTAGGCAGAGAAAATATATTTACAGTATTATAGTGTATTTATGGAGGAAAATCAACCTTTAAGTGGACCTGCACAGTTCAAACCCATGTTGTGCAAGGACCATATTGTTGGGACTACATGTTATTTGTTTATTGTCTGCTTCTTCTGTTAAATTGTAAGGACTAAAAAAAAATTGTAAGGACTATGAAAACTGGAACTAGTTTTACTATACAGGTTGGGTCCATGTTTTGCCTTTTTACAACTATATCCACATCACTGAACACAGTGCCTGGTGTATAAGAATAAACACTTAATGTATACATAAGTCAGTAAGTGAATGAATGAATGAACATGATCCTCGAGCTGGATCTATCATTTATTAGTATCTCAGAGTCACTTATTTGTGGTCAAAGTAGACTTTTCATCAGCAAATATGAATTGAGGATACCTGTGTAACCTTTGTAATATGGTTTGTAATTCTATTACTTAGCATGTTGCCTGGTACATAATAAGGGTTTTGTAATTTTATTTATTTATTCATGAAAGACACAGAGACAGCGAGGCAGAGACACAGGCAGAGGGAGAAGCAGGCTCCATGCAGGGATCCCGATCTGGGACTCCATCCCAGGACTCGGGGATTATGCCCTGAGCCAAAGGCAGATGCTCAACCACTGAGCTACACAGGCGTCCCAGGTTGTATAAATGTTGAATGATGGATGGATGATGGAAGGATGAAAAAAAAATCCAGTAATTAGGTTTGTCTATAATTAAATTTATCTGTTCTTTTGTATAAGCATCATCATCCACATCAAATCATCTAAGCAAATATGAATAGATTTGAGAAAGTGCAGAGATTAAAAGAAGAAAACAAAAGGGAAAAAAAAAGACTCATGTTTCTCCTGAGCTCTCAAAGTCTTAAGTCTGTAATACGTATGTGACACTTATAACTGTTAGTTACCTTTATATATGTGTATGGTTTATCACTCCAACCACATTATAAGCTTCTTAAGATCTAATAACATATCTTATATTGCCCTATATCATCCCCTCAACTTCTGCAGCAGCTGGCACAGCACCTAGCCTATAAGAGGTACTCAATAAACATTTACTGAATGTAGCATGACATAGTGTTGCTATATGCTGATGGGCCAGAATATTTATTCTCATGTGCCATAAATAAGTGCTAATTTTGTCTCCCTGAGCCTTACCCAACCTTTATCCTAAAGTTCCAGTCTCCGATTGCCAAAATGATGCTTTTATTATCTAGGTTGCACACACCAGACATAAAGACAGATAAAGAAGAGATAAAAGTTGTTGGCTCAGAGCTCAAGGTATAAAAGTCTACATTAGACTGGCAATTGTAACAATGTTTAAAACAGTAAGTTAAAAATAGTCATTGTCACTAATGACAAATTTTCTGATAAGGAAATAAAGACATTGATCCCATTTACAAAGCATCAAAAAACAATAAAATACCTAGGAATAAGTTTAAATAAAAAGATGAAAAATCTCTATTCTAAAAACTACTATACATTGATTTAAAAAAATCAAAGAAGACACAAATAAATGGAAAGATATTCTGTGTTCATGAATCATAAATATTTATATCATTAAAATGTCAATACTGCTAAAAGCCACCTATAGATTTAATGCCCATCAGGATTTCAATGACATTTTTTACAAAGTTAAAAAAAAAAAAAACCTCCCAAAATGTACATGAAACCATAAAATTCCCTGAATAGCCAAAACAATCCTGAGAAAAAAGAATAAGGCAAGAGGCACCACACTTCCTGATTTCAAGCCATACGATAAAGCTATAGTTCTCAAAATAGCATAGTACCAGCATAAAAACAAATAGACCAATGGAACCAAACTGAGAGCCCAGAAATAAAGCCAAGTATACAGTCAACTAATATTTAACAAGGGAGTCAAATATATCCAATGGAGAAAAGACAGTTGTTTCAAAAAGTGGTGGTGGGGATAACTGGATTTCACACGTCAAGAATGAAACTGAACCCAAAGCTTTACACCACTCACAAAAATTAACTTGAAATGGATTAGAGACTTACATATAAGACCCGAAACCATGAAACACCTAAAAGAAAACATAGGAACAAATCTCTTTGACATGGATCTTGGTAATGATTTTTGGATATGACACCTAAAGCACAAGCAACAAAATAAAAAAAATAAATAAATGGAACTACATCAAACTAAAAAGCTCTATACAAAAAAAAAAAAATCAACAAAATGAAAAGAAAACCTGTAGAATAGAAATTTTTGCAAACCATATGTCTGATAAGAGGTTAATATCCAAAGTATGTTAAAATTCATACAACTCAATAGCAAAAAACAAACAAAAACAAATAACCCTGTTTAAAAATAAGCAAAAGAAAAAAAAATAAAATAAAAATAAAAATGAGCAAAAGACTGGAATAGACATTTCTCCAGACAATATATGAAAGGCCAACAAGTACATGAAAAGATTCTTAACATCTTTAGTCATTAGAGAAATGTAAACTAAAACCACAATGAGATATCACCCTACCCTGTTAAAATGGCCATGATCAAAAAGGCAGGAGAGGAAAAATTCTGGCATGGATGTGAAGAAAATGGAACATTTGTGTGCTATTGGTGGGAATCTAAATTGGTGCAGCCACTATGGAAACAGTATAGAGGATCCTCAAATACCTGAAAATGTAACTACCAGATGATCCTGTAATTCTACTTCTGAGAGTATATCCAGAGGAAATGAAAATACTAAGTGGATATGATATGTGCACCCTCACATTCATAACAGGATTATTTACAATAGCCAAGACATGGTAGCAACTTAAGTGTCAACATACAGATGGATAAGGAAGTTGTGGTATATATATAAGGGAATATTATTCAACCATAAAAAGCAAAGAAATTCTACTATTTGCAACAACATGTATGGACCTTGAAGGCATTATGCTAAGTGAAATAAGACAAAGGAAGACAAATACTCTATCACTTATGTGTAAAATCATTAAAAGAAAAATCACAGAAAAAGACCTGTGGTTACCAAACATGGAGGACAGAGAGGGAATTGTAGGAAATTTGTGGTCAAAACATACAAATTTCCAGTTATAAGATAAATAACTATTAGGGATGTAATGTACAGCAGGATGACTATAATCAGCACTTTTGAATGATATATAGATAAGAGAGTAAATCTTGAGTTTTCATCACAAGAAAATCTTATCTTTTTTTCTTTTTATTCTATCTGTATGAGAAGATAGATGTTAGCTGAACCTATTGCAATCATTTCACAACATCTGTAAATCAGACTATCATGCTGTATGCCTTAAATTTATACATTGATGTATGTCAGTTTTTTCTTAATAAAACTGGAAAATGGCCATTGTGAGTTTTTTAGGATAATTATAATTTAGCTATTTTGTGCTAATAATCTAGAAAAAGATTAAAATGCACTTTCTGAAAGAAAAGACATCTAAAAGAGATTTCTGTATTTCTGATAAGTTGCTAAAATCCCAAAGAATATAAGATCATGCTCTCATATGTATAAATAATATTTTGTTAGTTGTTAAAAATTCTCATAGAAAAGTAAAGAATTAAAGAACTAGATCCTATTAGGACTAAGTACTTGCAAAAAAAGAGATGGGGGGAGGAAAGGAAAAAAGGAAGGAAGGAAGAAGAGGGAGGAAATGAGCAGGGAGAGAAGGAAGGACAGGTGGGCCTAAGTCAAGAAAATGGACATGATTCTCAAACTTTGCCAGGCCATACTCTGATTACCTCTCAGCACTGACTGAGCAGCCCCTCACCTATAGGTTCAGTCCTTTTTTTTTTTTTTAAGATTTTATTTATTTATGAAAGACACAGAGAGAGAGAGAGACTGAGGCAGAGACACAGGCAGAGGGAGAAGCAGGCTCCATGCAGGGAGCCTGACGTGGGACTTGATCCCAGGTCTCCAGGATCAGGCCCTGAGCTGAAGGCGGTCTAAACCACTGAGCCACCCAGGCTCCCCAGTCCCATTGGATTTTTGACCCAACTCTGTACACCTGCACAAAGTTGGATTAGCCAGTGGACTAATAATCTCCCTGTACCTAGGCATGAGATGGTAACACCCCACTAGGGGAGCATGCACCCATATACATGTACCTTCATTTACATGTAAATTACACACAAGTTATATACATCATAAGACATACATAGAAGGGTGAATTTTTAGAGAATGAGGATAAAAATATATATAAATGACAGTGCTAGTACATCCCTTCTTTCCTCCAATGGATCACATGCACAGTCTCCAGGATGAATATTCCCAGCTTGGAGATGTCTGGTGGAAGTTCCTCCTGGAAGCCCCAGTTGTGGTTTACTCATCTGTGTGACTGTCCTTCTGTCTTTTTTAATTTACTCTCAGGTTCCCTTCTCCTTCCACCATGAGCAGGCACCCTCATCTGAATCCCAATCCACTCATCTGGACCCCTGAAACTCTGATTTATTTGGTTTCAAATCTTTTCCTCCTGGGAGCTTGACTCTTCTCTTTAAGCCTCACCCACTGGGATCAGGGATTTGATCTGCAAACATACGGAACACCTACAACCACAACGGTGCCACTCACCTGGCTCAATCACTGGCTCTACCTCAAAACGCTTGCTGTTGTATCAAATCCTTCAGGACACTTGGGTACTATAATGCTGCTCCTCAGGAAGTAAGATGGAAGTTGTTCGAATAAAGCAACCATTCAGTGTACACCTGGTGACAATAGATACTTTTTCTTTACTCCTGTGTCACATAAAACACAAGCAGGGATATGTCAATCTGACAGACTATAGCAGCACAAATCAGAGTGTTTATTATAATACATGTCTAATATATCTTTGGTGTCAGTTGTATTGACTTTCCTATTAATCATTAGCATACTAATTAAATAAAAATTCATTTATTACCACATTTTAGATTAGATTGGCTTTTTCCCCCTTTATGCCATCTGGTGTGTCTTCTTCCAGTACAGTCTCTTTCAAATATGCAATCTCAGGGTTATAAAACTCTCTGAAAATGTAATAACCAATACCACAGTTAAACAAATGCCTTCAAAGGACAAGAGAATTGCTTTGTTGAGCCTTCTGATATCAGTGACATAAGTCAGCTGTGAGTCTGATATCAACAATTAACTCAGCATCTTCAAAGCCACAGGATTCTCTAAAATGAAGAGTAAAGGACTGAAATTTTGGCTTCAGCTCTTCTTCTCACTCTAAAATCCTGATACTCTTGAAATTCTCATAGCTGACTAAGTTAACCAATTATCAAAGGAGAAAATATAAGAAGACTTAAGAAAACTTTTGTTCCAAAAGTACTATGTAGTAGGGATCATGGATGTTTAAATTTAGTTATCTAACAAGAAATACTGCAATAAAAAATAAAGGCAAAAAATAAAAATCCTCTTATGTCTACATATAAAAGGAGTAACTGTAGAACAGTTCTAAAACCAAAAACAAAACACAAGATAACTATCACTAAATTGTCGCAAAAGAGCATTGAGAATGAAAATTTAACATTGAGAAGGAAAATATAATCATATTTTTTAAAGATTTTATTTGTTTATTCCTGAGAGACACACACAGAGAGAGAAGCATAGACACAGGCAGAGAGAGAAGCAGAGTCCATGCAGGGAGCCCGATGCGGGACTTGATCCCAGGACTCCAGGATCACACCCTGAGCCGAAGGCAGATGCTCAACCACTGAGCCACTCAGGCATCCCAATATAATAATATTTAACAATTACTTTATATCTCACCTTAAACTTGATTAGCCAGAAAAATATTAGAAAAAAATCCAAGGTTAGATAAAAGCATAATCAGGAAAAGTAAAAAAAAGAAAAAAGAAAAGAAAAGAAAAGAAATACTCACCAGCACTGCATCATTTCAATATAGAATATTTCATTGTTAGAGAACATTACTGGAGGCAAAACCACTTCCAGTTTGATTATTATGTTTTTCAATTTTAGAACTTCTAGTTCACTCTTTCAAATTTGAAATATAGGTCTTTATGTTTCCAGTTTCCTCATGAAATATTTAAGACTGAGTTTTACCTCCATAAACATAATAAACATGGTTTGTGTTGGTCTGCCTCTGGTAATTCTACTCAGCAGATGTCCCATGGATCTGTTTCAGTGGTCTCTTAGTCATCTTTTCTTGTCTCTCTCTGTTACCTTTAACAGTGTAGTGGACATCATAGTTGGAAAAAAAATGTCTTAAAGTTATGAGGCTGAGGATGACCTTTGTCCTCCTCTAAGAGAAGATTTTCATTTGCTTCTGCTAGGAGCTCAAGTTGCATTGACCATCTAGGCTCCATTTGATGAAACTTCAAGGTTTGAAGTTTTGGGGCCCATGGATGCCTAGAAGCTGCTTGGAATCCATGCAAGAGTTGCTTTATGTCTGATTCACTCTCATTCCTAGGGTGCAGCCTTTTGGTCCCCCATCCACAACTGGTGTTCCCATGGACCCCCATTCTTGGTATCACTGAACTCTAGTTTAGGGTCCCCCATACTCTGAGGGTATCACAGTCAGTACTTATCCTTTCAGCCACCTGTTCTAGGTTGGCAAATGTTGCCTACCACGCAAAAGTGATCTCAATGCCAGGCTCATGTTCTGTATTACTGTCTTCTCGCAGGTCTTGGCAAGGTAGTTCTTTACTATTTCGTCAGGTCTTAGGGGCTTTTTTGAAGATTTTTAAATATTTTATCAAGCTCTTTGAGTCAATGTCAGTAGGAGTGTTGGCCCAAATTATCTAGTCCATCATTAAAGGGGGCAGTAATTGTAAATGGGATTGACTCCTTAATTTCTCTTTCTTCAGTCTCATTGTTAGTGTATAGAAATGCCACTGATTTCTGGGCATTGATTTTGTATCCTGCCACGCTACCAAATTGCTGTATGAGTTCTAGCAATCTTGGGGTGGAGGCTTTTGGGTTTTCTATGCAGAGTATCATGTCATCAGCGAAGAGGGAGAGTTTGACTTCTTCTTTGCCAATTTGAATGCCTTTAATGTGTTTTTGTTGTCTGATTGCTGAGGCTAGGACTTCCAGTACTATGTTGAATAGCAGTGGTGAGAGTGGACATCCCTGTCTTGTCCTGATCTTAGGGGAAAGGCTCCCAGTGCTTCCCCATTGAGAATGATATTTGCTGTGGGCTTTTCGTAGATGGCTTTTAAGATGTTGAGGAATGTTCCCTCTATCCCTACACTCTGAAGAGTTTTGATCAGGAATGGATGCTGTATTTTGTCAAATGCTTTCTCTGCATCTAATGAGAGGATCATATTCTTGGTTTTTCTCCATTCTTGGTTTTTCTCTTGCTGGAATGGTTTTCAAAACCATTCTTGGTTTTTCTCTTGCTGATATGATGAATCACATTGATTGTTTTACGAGTGTTGAACCAGCCTTGTGTCCCGGGGATAAATCCTACTTGGTCATGGTGAATAATTTTCTTAATGTACTCTTGGATCCTATTGGCTAGTATCTTGTTGAGAATTTTTGCATCCATGTTCATCAGGGATATTGGTCTGTAATTCTCCTTTTTGGTGGGGTCTTTGTCTGGTTTTGGAATTAAAGTGATGCTGGCCTCATAGAACGAATTTGGAAGTACTCCATCTCTTTCTATCTTTCCAAACAGCTTTAGTAGAATAGGTATGGTTTCTTCTTTAAACGTTTGATAGAATTCCCCAGGGAAGCCATCTGGCCCTGGACTTTTGTGTCTTGGGAGGTTTTTGATGACTGCTTCAATTTCCTCCCTGATTATTGGCCTGTTCAGGTTTTCTATTTCTTCCTGTTCCTGTTTTGGTAGTTTGTGGCTTTCCAGGAATGCGTCCATTTCTTCTAGATTGCCTAATTTATTGGTGTATAGCTGTTCATAATATGTTTTTAAAATCGTTTGTATTTCCTTGGTGTTGGTAGTGATCTCTCCTTTCTCATTCATGATTTTATTAATTTAAGTCTTCTCTCTCTTCTTTTTAATAAGGGTGGCTAATGGTTTATCTATCTTATTAATTCTTTCAAAGAACCAACTCCTGGTTCTGTTGATCTGTTCCATTGTAATGTGTCTCTTATCATTAGAATATAAGCACCATAAGCATGAGGAAGTTCTTTGTTTCAATCACTGAGGAGCCTAAATAAGACTGGCATACTGTAAATGCTCAATAAATATTTATTGACTTATTATTATTTATTATATGGAGGTTAATTGTTTAATACACATTTGAATGAAATCATCATACAATTTGTATGAAACTTACTGAATACTTTTTTTTGGAATTAGATAGAAGTAAAGAAAACAATGACATATATTAGTTGTCCAGTAGGAAACTTTATTTTATTTATTTATTTATTTATTTATTTATTTATTTATTTTTAGTAGGAAACTTTTAAAGGAAAATGATATATACTCCTTCAGTAGGTGTTTAACCTTGAACTATGGTTGGACTACTGCCCCTTTTATTTTTTTTAATTTTTTTAATTTATTTTTTATTGGTGTTCAATTTACTAACATACAGAATAACCCCCAGGGCCCGTCACCCATTCACTCCCACCCCCCGCCCTCCTCCCCTTCTACCACCCCTAGTTCGTTTTCCAGAGTTAGCAGTCTTTACATTCTGTCTCCCTTTCTGATTTCCCACACATTTCTTCTCCCTTCCCTTATATTCCCTTTCACTATTATTTATATTCCCCAAATGAATGAGAACATATAATGTCTGTCCTTCTCCGACTGACTTACTTCTATCAGCATAATACCCTCCAGTTCCATCCACGTTGAAGCAAATGGTGGGTATTTGTCATTTCTAATAGCTGAGTAATATTCCATTGTATACATAAACCACATCTTCTTTATCCATTCATCTTTCGATGGACACCGAGGCTCCTTCCACAGTTTGGCTATCATGGCCATTGCTGCTATAAACATTGGGGTGCAGGTGTCCCAGCGTTTCATTGCATTTGTATCTTTGGGGTAAATCCCCAACAGTGCAATTGCTGGGTCGTAGGGCAGGTCTATTTTTAACTCTTTGAGGAACCTCCACACAGTTTTCCAGAGTGGCTGCACCAGTTCACATTCCCACCTACAGTGTAAGAGGGTTCCCTTTTCTCTGCATCCTCTCCAACATTTGTTGTTTCCTGCCTTGTTAATTTTCCCCATTCTCACTGGTGTGAGGTGGTATCTCATTGTGGTTTTGATTTGTATTTCCCTGATGGCAAGTGATGCAGAGCATTTTCTCATGTGCATGTTGGCCATGTCTATGTCTTCCTCTGTGAGATTTCTCTTCATGTCTTTTGCCCATTTCATGATTGGATCGTTTGTTTCTTTGGTGTTGAGTTTAATAAGTTCTTTATAGATCTTGGAAACTAGCCCTTTATCTGATACGTCATTTGCAAATATCTTCTCCCATTCTGTAGGTTGTCTTTTAGTTTTGTTGACTGTATCTTTTGCTGTGCAAAAGCTTCTTATCTTGATGAAGTCCCAATAGTTCATTTTTGCTTTTGTTTCTCTTGCCTTTGTGGATGTATCTTGCAAGAAGTTACTGTGGCTGAGTTCAAAAAGGGTGTTGCCTGTGTTCTCCTCTAGGATTTTGATGGAATCTTGTCTCACATTTAGATCTTTCATCCATTTTGAGTTTATCTTTGTGTATGGTGCAAGAGAGTGGTCTAGTTTCATTCTTCTGCATGTGGATGTCCAGTTTTCCCAGCACCATTTATTGAAGAGACTGTCTTTCTTCCAGTGGATAGTCTTTCCTCCTTTATCGAGTATTAGTTGACCATAAAGTTCAGGGTCCACTTCTGGGTTCTCTATTCTGTTCCATTGATTTGTGTCTGTTTTTGTGCCAGTACCACACTGTCTTGTTGACCACAGCTTTGTAGTACAACCTGAAATCTGGCATTGTGATGCCCCCAGATATGGTTTTCTTTTTTAAAATTCCCCTGGCTATTCGGGGTCTTTTCTGATTCCACACAAATCTTAAAATAATTTGTTCTAACTCTCTGAAGAAAGTCCATGGTATTTTGATAGGGATTGCATTAAACGTGCAATATTAATTTTCACAATATTAATTCTGCCAATCCATGAGCATGGAATATTTTTCCATCTCTTTGTGTCTTACTCAATTTCTTTCAGAAGTGTTCTATAGTTTTTAGGGTATAGATCCTTTACATCTTTGGTTAGGTTTATTCCTAGGTATCTTATGCTTTTGGGTGCAATCCAATATCCCTGATGAACATGGATGCAAAAATTCTCAACAAGATACTGGCCAATAGGATCCAACAGTACATTAAGAAAATTATTCACCATGACCAAGTAGGATTTATCCCCGGGACACAAGGCTGGTTCAACACCCGTAAAACAATCAATGTGATTCATCATATCAGGAAGAGAAAAACCAAGAACCATATGATCCTCTCATTAGATGCAGAGAAAGCATTTGACAAAATACAGCATCCATTCCTGATCAAAACTCTTCAGAGTGTAGGGATAGAGGGAACATTCCTCAACATCTTAAAAGCCATCTACGAAAAGCCCACAGCAAATATCATTCTCAATGGGGAAGCACTGGGAGCCTTTCCCCTAAGATCAGGACAAGACAGGGATGTCCACTCTCACCACTGCTATTCAACATAGTACTGGAAGTCCTAGCCTCAGCAATCAGACAACAAAAACACATTAAAGGCATTCAAATTGGCAAAGAAGAAGTCAAACTCTCCCTCTTCGCTGATGACATGATACTCTGCATAGAAAACCCAAAAGCCTCCACCCCAAGATTGCTAGAACTCATACAGCAATTTGGTAGCGTGGCAGGATACAAAATCAATGCCCAGAAATCAGTGGCATTTCTATACACTAACAATGAGACTGAAGAAAGAGAAATTAAGGAGTCAATCCCATTTACAATTGCACCCAAAAGCATAAGATACCTAGGAATAAACCCAACCAAAGACGTAAAGGATCTATACCCTAAAAACTATAGAACACTTTTGAAAGAAATTGAGGAAGACACAAAGAGATGGAAAAATATTCCATGCTCATGGATTGGCAGAATTAATATTGTGAAAATGTCAATGTTACCCAGGGCAATGTACACGTTTAATGCAATCCCTATCAAAATACCATGGACTTTCTTCAGAGAGTTAGAACAAATTATTTTAAGATTTGTGTGGAATCAGAAAAGACCCCGAATAGCCAGGGGAATTTTAAAAAAGAAAACCATATCTGGGGGCATCACAATGCCAGATTTCAGGTTGTACTACAAAGCTGTGGTCAACAAGACAGTGTGGTACTGGCACAAAAACAGACACAAATCAATGGAACAGAATAGAGAACCCAGAAGTGGACCCTGAACTTTATGGTCAACTAATACTCGATAAAGGAGGAAAGACTATCCACTGGAAGAAAGACAGTCTCTTCAATAAATGGTGCTGGGAAAACTGGACATCCACATGCAGAAGAATGAAACTAGACCACTCTCTTGCACCATACACAAAGATAAACTCAAAATGGATGAAAGATCTAAATGTGAGACAAGATTCCATCAAAATCCTAGAGGAGAACACAGGCAACACCCTTTTTGAACTCAGCCACAGTAACTTCTTGCAAGATACATCCACAAAGGCAAGAGAAACAAAAGCAAAAATGAACTATTGGGACTTCATCAAGATAAGAAGCTTTTGCACAGCAAAAGATACAGTCAACAAAACTAAAAGACAACCTACAGAATGGGAGAAGATATTTGCAAATGACGTATCAGATAAAGGGCTAGTTTCCAAGATCTATAAAGAACTTATTAAACTCAACACCAAAGAAACAAACAATCCAATCATGAAATGGGCAAAAGACATGAAGAGAAATCTCACAGAGGAAGACATAGACATGGCCAACATGCACATGAGAAAATGCTCTGCATCACTTGCCATCAGGGAAATACAAATCAAAACCACAATGAGATACCACCTCACACCAGTGAGAATGGGGAAAATTAACAAGGCAGGAAACCACAAATGCTGGAGAGGATGCAGAGAAAAGGGAACCCTCTTGCACTGTAGGTGGGAATGTGAACTGGTGCAGCCACTCTGGAAAACTGTGTGGAGGTTCCTCAAAGAGTTAAAAATAGACCTGCCCTACAACCTTGCAATTGCACTGTTGGGAATTTTCCCCAAAGATTCAGATGCAATGAAATGCCGGGACACCTGCACCCCGATGTTTATAGCAGCAATGGCTACAATAGCCAAACTGTGGAAGGAGCCTCGGTGTCCATCGAAAGATGAATGGATAAAGATGTGGTTTATGTATACAATGGAATATTACTCAGCCATTAGAAATGACAAATACCCACCATTTGCTTCAACGTGGATGGAACTGGAGGGTATTATGCTGAGTTAAATAAGTCAATCGGAGAAGGACAAACATTATATGTTCTCATTCATTTGGGGGATATAAATAATAGTGAAAGGGAATAGAAGGGAAGGGAGAAGAAATGTGTGGGAAATATCAGAAAAGGAGACACAACATAAAGACTCCTAACTTTGGGAAACGAACTAGGGGTGGTGGAAGGGGAGGAGGGCGGGGGGTGGGGGTGAATGGGTGACGGGCACTGAAGGGGGCACTTGATGGGATGAGCACTGGTTGTTATTCTGCATGTTGGTAAATTGAACACCAATAAAAAATTTATTATTAAAAAAAGAGACAGATTACAAAAGCTTAAATAAAAAGGTAAATTACATGAAATAATATATTAGCATATAATATTGGAAGGTGGTACATATTATGGAAAACAGTAAAGCTGAACAGATCTGTAGAGTCAGGACAGGAAGAAGAGTTACAGCTTTCTTCAAAGTAGCCAGAGTAGGCTTCATTGAAAAGATGAAATGTTAGCAAAAACTTACAGGTGGTGAGGGAGTTTCTATGTGTATATCTAGGGGCAGAGGGAACATCCAGCAGAAAGACCCTAAGCTAAGCTTGTGTCCATCCTGATCATGGAACATCAGAAAATCCATATGGCTATAGTGGAGTGAGAGAAAGACAAGAAAAGGATGAGTTATGAGATATCATGGAGGTGAGTGAGGTAGAGTTGGCCACAGGGCCTTAGGGCCAATGTGTGAACTTCAGCCATAGGGAGCACTTCACTGGGCAGAGATGAGGTTTGACCATTCTGGCTGGGGTGCTGGAAATGGGTGGAAAGAAAAACTGGGGACCAGTTAGGAGCCCACTGCAGTAACACAGAAAACAGATTATATTATATTGTCTCAATATAACTCTGGGCATAGAGTTTTTAATTTTTTAATGTGACATCAATGACATTTTGACAGATGTGGAATATGAGAAAGAGAGAGAGAGAGAGAGAGAATACTATGTTTTCCAAGATTTTTGGCCTGAGCCACCAGAAAGATGGAATTGCCATCCACAGAGAAGGGGAAGGCAATGTGTAGAACAGCCTAGCAGAAAGTTAGAAATGTAGTTTGCATTGCATTTGACATATCTACTAGACAATGGAGAAAGACACTCAAGTCAGATATTCCAGTCAGAAGATAGGGGTGGGAAATCCAAAATGGATATATAAGTTTGAGACTCTTAAGCTTATATTTAAAGCCATGAGACTTAATGAGATTCCCAAGGGAACAAAAATAGAATAATAAAAGATGTCAAGGACTGAGCACTCAAACATTAAGAGGTCCCAATATCATTCATAACATTGATTTTAGAGCAATAAAAGGAAAAGCTGAGTGGTGGGCAAAAGAGAACAGTTTGAGGACAACAGAAGAGAAAACATGAATCAAGAAAACACAGGAAATGTGGCCAAAAAACATTTACCTTCCTAACCGCTCCTTGCCAGATACTTTACCTCTTTCCATGCAGCTTTTTTATTTTCTTGGGAGTTAGAAGTAGACGTCATTTCAGCTATTCAGGCTGGGACTATTAGTATACCACACTTCAGAAATTTTTTATAACCAATAGGAGATTTTCAGAATCAGTAGGTACAGAAGAGACAGAAAGTAAGTTCTTCTGCAGACATCACAGTCATTGTAAAATCAGCCCTGCACAAAACTGTTACCGAGCTGAACTTATCTCCAACATCACTTCAGTTCCCTTTCTCTATACCCTTTTCCATCCAGTAACTCTGATCCTCAATCACAGCAGTTACACAGCATCCTCAAACTGAGGTCGGCCTAGTGCTTCTGAAGCCCGAAACTTCTTTTTTATTTTTATTTTTTTTATTTATGATAGTCACACAGACTGTGTGAGAGAGAGAGAGGCAGAGACACAGGCAGAGGGAGAAGCAGGCTCCATGCACCGGGAGCCCGACGTGGGACTCGATCCTGGGTCTCCAGGAACGCGCCGGGCCAAAGGCAGGCGCCAAACCGCTGCGCCACCCAGGGATCCCCTGAAGCCCGAAACTTCTAACACATCACTCCTCTTCAAAAAACTTCTCTATTTCCTGTCTGAGGATGTGGCAGCCTTATACTGTGCTAGCAAACAAAGGTGTTATTATTTGATAGTGATTCATTGGACAATTTCCCTTCTAAACATTTACACTTAAAAGCTCCTTTCAAAAAAAAAAAAAAAAAAACCCAAACTGACTAAAGTGAATGAAGTAGGGCACTTTTTGGAACAGTGAGAACATAGAAATGTAAGGAGGGGCAAGCACAGTCCCACCTCAAGAGGTCCTGGTCTAACCCGTTCATGAAGAATGCTACTTACTGCCCTGGCCAACAGAGGCTGGGCAGTCTCCCTATTTAGAATATCTGAGGGTCATTTTAACTTGGAATTTCCTATGGGCAAAATAAGACTATTTGATAGGCACTGAGCTTGCACTATGAAATAATGTATCTACTGTAGATTAGCAGTTAATGTAGACATTTAATTCCTAGAAGTATTAGGTTAAACCATGTGAATGGCCTTTCTGTAGGTCAAAAATAATCACATATTGGCCTTTTCATTTGATCCAACCCAGTACACACATGGATTTATTTAAAACACAGGGCAGCCCAGGTGACTCAGTGGTTTAGCGCCGCCTTCAGCCCGGGGCCTGATCCTAGAGACACCGGATCGAGTCCCACATCGGGCTCCCTGCATGGAGCCTGCTTCTCCCTCTGCCGGTGTCTCTGCCTCTCTCTCTCTCTCTCTCTCTCTGTGTGTGTGTCTCTCGTGAATAAATAAATAAAATCTTAAAAAATAAATAAAACAAGACATAACTATTTTGTGGTTTTGTTAAAATCTACCCATTTCTTATATCATTTGTGACTGCATAAAATTTTTGTCCTTAACAAAATCTACCTATTTCTCTTACTGTTCGTGAGTGAATTATCATAGGAGACATGTATCTCCTTGTGAATGAATCCAGCCAAATGTTCTCTATTAAATGCCTTCTGCCACTAATATAGCAGGGGGTCTTAGAGTTCATTATTATTTAATAGACTGTCAGACTCTTAAAATCCCATTGGACCTTTTCAAGCCCATTTCACAGAAGCAATTAATGTTCTCCTCTTAGCAGCAATAAACTTAACCTATATATTTAGGTCCCTTCCTTAGTTCAAATATAACATAAATAAATCTTAAGCTCAACAGCATAATTTTGTCCCTTGACTACAAGGATATTTGCCTTATGGGTTCCTGTAGTATGTTTTCCTGAAGGGGGAAAGCACTGAGTCTATATCTCAGCTGTATTCCTTAGCAGCCATATGACTTCGGTACAATCTCTTGTTAGAAACCCCAGCTAGATGTTCATTGTATCTGTTTTTTCTTCTTTCTGGAACCACATAAGTATCAGGTTCCCTTGAAATTTGGTGGGTCTTTGTCCAGGAAATATGAGTGAAAGTGATGTGTGTCACCCCCAGATGCAGCAGTTAAAAAGAAGCACTCGTCCTCCACACATTGACTAATCTCAGCTCCCAGCCAGGTGCAGAGGATCCAGGAGTGGACCCTGGAACCCTCAGGATGGCACAGCTACTAGATGAAAAGAACATGCACTCAAAAGGCTGCATGGAATAGAGCAGTCCTCTCCTAGGCCTTCATTTCATTGAAGAGAAATAGACCTTGACTGTGTTACACAACAACACAATCTTCAGGTATTAAGAGCAGTTAGCCTATCCTGTCAATTAAACTCCCTAATCTTTTATTTCCTCATCTGTAAATATGAAAATAATAAAACCCACCTCAAAGAGTTGTTGTTAGGATTAAATGAGATAACAAATTACACTGCTGAACACTGTGTCTGGCACAGAGCAAGTCTATAGAAATGGTGGGTGACTTTATGTTACCATCATCATCATCACCATCATCATGATCTCTCTCTCTCTCTTTTATATTAGCTGAAAATTTTTCTATATCCCTTAAAACAGCTGAGGGTTCCAAAAATAATTTTTTTGGCAGTGCTCACTGGGCAGCATACTTCCAGAACCCAGGATCTGCAGTCTAAGAGCAGAGCTTATGGGATACTGATAACTTTTTTCATTGGCTTCAAATAGTTTTCATTGGATAAGGTTAGATTTTTTAATGCCTATCATTTACTGAATAATTAAAGTCATTATTTCCAGTTGCTTTTGGGCATGCCAATGTAGAAAATCCTCTTAGAGATACCATCTGATATAATTTATTTGCTATAAATCACATGTGAGAAAGAAACTCCTTACATACCATGTATGCTCCATAAGTGCTTGTTGGTTGACCAAGGGCCTGGGTGTTTTTGTTTTTTGGTTGTTTTTTGTTTGTTTGTTTTTTGTCTCCAGTTTCCTAATCACTTCCTAAAATTTTTGCTTACCAGCTGCTTTTTCCAGTGAAACACTATTTGTCACTTTGATTAGCATCAACAGAACACATCCACTTTTCCAACTGCAGTTTCTTTAACATCATGAGACATCACACTTGAATTTACAACAGCACAGATTATAGCACTGGTAAGCAGGTTTTAGATAATGCATACATATAAGCCAACTTCAAAAGCAAATTTGTCTATTGATCATCCAATACAACTTTATAAGTTTTACAACTAGTTCTTCCAGAGGAAATGTATCATTTAAAGTAGATTTTGAAAGAAAAAACATAAAAATCAAAGCTCCAAACAGAAACAAGCAGCTTCCTTACACACTTTCCAAAAATTTTCTAAAATCTTCCCAAATAAATAATATTACTTTGAATTTGAAATGTCTTCTCTTTGGCTCTTTGGCCAATATATCTAAGTGCACACTGGAGTCCTACACTTGAGTTGAAGCCACACAGAATGTCAAGAATTACAGTCTTGCTTTCCATTTAGCTATTTAAATCTATAGCTTAAGAAGCAATCATGCTTTGTTTTGTTATACCTTTTTCCAAAAGTGGATTAAGGTGGTTTACATGTACAAAAAATTATTTATGGTGAGATTAAACAAAAATACAAAGAAAATTAGGAGGCAAAGGGTAATAGGGCAAAAAAAATAATGGTAAACCCACTGGGGTTTAAAAAAAAAAAAGCAGCAAATGCTGTGAAATTCTAACCACTTTCTGATTAGCCACACATTTTCTTCTGAGCTTCCTGGCAGCTAATGCAAAAAAGAAAAAAAACATGATCAGTCACATAATTCACAAAGTTTATAACTATAATATTGTGAAAAATTCCCCAATCAATATCCTTGCACAAAATACAATAATTTCACAGGGGTATTTTTTCAACCTCCATCAATATAAAAAATATTAAAGACTCAGCAGTACAAATCTTTAAATAAAAGGTCATATTACTTCCCAATGTGTCTATGGAAACTTGGGCATTGACAAGATTATTAGTGGAGGTAGGTAGAACTGGATTAATAAAAGCTTTCTGCAGAATTTATTTTGAATGTTTCTTTGAAGATCAGAAAGGATTCAGGTTGGTAGATGTACAAACCAATGTTTCCAGACAAAGCATGATGGAAAATATATCAGTACCACTGATTCAAGAGGTGGGGATAACTAAAAAGTTTCTTTTAAGAAGAAAGCAGGACTTGACAGGAGAGTCTGGTTAAGGGACAGAGGGAAGGAAGAAGGGGATAGAAGGCACATGCTCTTATTGGGATGGAAGGGGTGGCAGAAACATAATGAAAGGTCTTTAAGTACTCACATCTGTACTTGGTTTTTGATTCACTGGATAATAAAAGCAAAAAAGATTGACAAAGAATGTAATGTGAAAGCATGGTTGATGAACCATTCTAACTGAAACCCACAAATCACGGAATGAGTAAAATCAGGAATAAAAGACTCATGTGAGAAAGATCTCATGGTCCAGTTGACTTCGGCTCTATTATTGGGACCTCACTTTCCCATTAGTTTGTGAATTCAAGACAACAACTGAAGGTAGAAAGGAGGGAAAGGAAGAGGGAAGACTGCCTCTTATGTCTTATTCATCTGTATTCTCATTGTGCAATACAAGAAGGTCATGTAGCTGATATTCAGTTTTAGTTTGTTGTTAGAAAAAAGTACAACATCCAATTTGTTTATCTGACATAATTTATGGTAACTTAGATATTGTAAATGGGGATCCCTGGGTGGCGCAGCAGTTTGGCGCCTGCCTTTGGCCCAGGGCGCGATCCTGGAGACCCGGGATCGAATCCCACGTCAGGCTCCCGGTGCATGGAGCCTGCTTCTCCCTCTGCCTGTGTCTCTGCCTCTCTCTCTCTCTGTGACTATCATAAGTAAATAAATAAAAATTAAAAAAAAAAATTTAAAGATATTGTAAATGAGTGGATAGTAAAGGAAAAGGAGGCATCAAATATCACCTTAAATATTAGTAACAGAAAAAAGAATGGGAATAGTGTTTTGAACTAGGAAGCTTACTATTGAGCAGCTATAACTACAAAGCTCTTTGCCATATTATTTTGGGTGGCAGCAATTCAATCAAGAATGAGCATTCTTGTGACAAAAAAAAATGGATATGTACTTCAGCAAAGAGAATAGAAAAGAATGATAGAGGAATACCTGGGTGGCTCATTCGGTTAAGTGTCTGAGTCTTGGTTTTGGCTGGGACCATGATCCCATGGGTGGTGGGAGCAAGCCCTAGGGTGGGGCACCCTCACACTCGGCAGGGAAATGCTTGAAGATTCTCTCTACCCTGCCTCTCCCCACACTTCTGCATGCCTTCATTCTCTCTCTCAAATAAATAAATAAATCTTAATTAAAAAAAAAGAATAGATTAAAAAGCATGATGTCATCTACATACAGATAATAATCAAATTCCAGAGCTTTCTAAAAAGAGTAAATATAGAAAATAACAATAAAACTTAGTTAAATGGAAGGAATACTTGGTTGAGAATCAAAAGACCAGCAATTGGATCTTAGCTCTAATGCAAATGCTCTGTCCAACTCCTGATAAGTCATTTTACATCTGGGTCTGGGTTTTTCTCAACTATAAAATGGGGGTGAGGTGGATTAGCTCAGGGGCTTTCAAACTGTACTCTGCAGACCTCAGGAGTTCCGAAGGAAAACTGAAGCCAAAGTGGCCAGGCCTCAGGCCCCAAGCCTGAGTGTGTTATTAGCAAAATAGATTTGCCCTAACCTTTTAACTATAGCTATTAAAAAAGGCTCTAACGTGCAGACTCTAGAAAAAAGAGACCTATTGCTTTCAAAAAGCTGGAAAACTGTAGACTACACAATCTCTGGTATCTCTTGTATCTGCCATAAATCATACTTGAACAAAAAGTGTAAGCTGGTACTGTTGCTTCCATTTTGCAAGGTGGAAATGAGCACAGAAAAATCAAAGGAAATTCTCATGACAAAAATTTCAAGACTAGCATCGAAATTAGTTGACTATCAAGCCAGATTTCATATTTCCATGAATCTGAAAACCTTTATGTTAGGAAACAATTCTATCAGGTGATCTGGTTATGTCACAATAAGCAGACAGGCACAGGATGTGGTCTCAATTAATAAAGTCATTTTACATAAAAAGCATACATAAGCATTTGCAGCAATATGTTTAGAGTCCAGGAGCTTTTTCCTCTGAGTTTGGCCTCCTCTGAACTGCTCCACCCCTTCTCAGTTTGGGATCCTGTTGCTATATGATTCTGCATCTTATAACCACAATTTGATGAACCACAGAAAAATACCACACACACAAAATGCTACTTGACACAGAAAACTCACAGTCCACAGTTTTGTCAGGCTAAGTTATATAAAATGTAGCTGTTGTGCAAAATTAACATTTGATGAATATGCTTGTCTTTTATCTTTATAAAATGTCAATTTAAGTGAGGTAGCACTACTGAGCCAAAATGAGCCATAATTTATATAAAGTGATACAAGCAAACCATGAAGGACAGTTCTGGTGTTTAAAGTAGGTAATACTTGTATCTGAATTTGCTTAAAAAGCTAGAGTTATCAAGACTGTGCACTTATATAAGGCACTTATTAACAGTGCCCAACCAATAAATGTTTAGTGTTATTTTTAAAAAATTAAAAACTTGGAAAAAAATTCTCTTATCTGAACTACCATTATTTGGGGTCTCTGCTACATGTAGATAAGCATCCTAATTAGAGCAATCTGATTACATTAACATGGATATGCAAGGAGGAAATATAACTTATTTCTCATACATGGTAGAGATAACATTTTTCAATGAAAACCAAAGAAAGAATTAGTAACAAACTCTACCAGCACTGGCATTAAATAAAAAATTAGCAATTTTTCTTCCTTCTTTCCCTTTATGAATAATTTAATCTAAAAGGAATTAGATTTGGGGGCATATGGGTGACTCCGTCGGTTAAGCATCTGACTCCTGATTTCAGCTCAGGTCATGATCTCAGGGTTGTGAGATTGAGCTCTGCAACAGGCTCCACACTGGGTCTGGAGCCTACTTAAGATTCTCTCTCCCTCTCCCTCTGCCTCTCCCCACTGCTCATGTATGCACTCAATCTCTCAATAAAATAAAATAAAATAATTTAAAAGACATTATATTGAAAAGAGTAAAGTAGGGGTGGAGCAGGGGGATATGGTGATTGGCAAGATTTATACACACAAGGGAGACTGGGAAAATATGTAAACATACAGAGGATAAAGGGAGCCAGGAAGAAAACTATAATAAATGCTATGTTGATGAAATCCAATTTTAAGTGTTGATGTAAACTCAAGACTTTCATTATAGATAAATACTTAGAGAAACAAGTCTAGTATCTGTGTGTATATATGTATACGTATATGTATATGTATATGTATATGTATATGTATATGTATATATATACATACACACACACAAACTCCCTAGCTCTGAACTGAGAGGGTCTAACCACCTGAGACCTCAATAGTAATGAGCACATCTAGCACCCAGATCCTGATCACTACATACTATTTATTCTCTGCTAAAAGGAACCCAGGGCCCTGCAGAAATGACTGATTCCAGGGCTGAGGCAGGGAAAGTACAAGCTGAGCCTGCAGCATCTTGTTGTCTCAGATATTAAAGAAGTGTTTACAGAGTGATAGGCATACATCAAAAGGACATAGAAGCCAGTTTAAAGAGGCTCCCACAGCCCAATTTGGAACCGTATGAGTGTCAAAATAAATAATGATAGCAATAGATTATAAACCATTAAATGAGAATCCATGAGTCTATCCTGACATACATAATACATACATACTTACATACATAGATGAGAAAGCTTTTCCTTACAATGGGATGCCATCTGATGAACGTGAGGGGAATTATACAACCAGAAAATCATCATTTGGTAACCATGAGAGTAGTAATTAATTCACCCAAGAAATCAAAGAATGTTAAAAGTAGTGGGTGAAAGTTTGATGAGGAATGGAATATTTATGTAGTCTCAAAGTACTTTCCCACAAAATAATTATTATGAAGGAGATACAGAATAACTCTATGATGGGCCTGGCAGTATTTTAATCAAGGGATCAAGGTTATTACTGGCAATGAGACAAATAAAATTGTGTACTATCTGATAGAATACAATGAACACAGCATCAATTCTGTTACATTCCTTCTTTAAAAAGTGTAGTTTGAATCTAATCATGAACAATTATTAGACAAATACAAAATAATGGGCATCCTACAAAATAAGTAGCTAGGGCAGCCAGGTTGGCTCAGCGAATTAGCACCTGCCTTCAGCCCAGGGCATGATCCTGGAGACCTGGGATGGAGTCCCACATCAGGCTCCCTGCATGGAGCCTGCTTCTCCCTCTACCTGTGTCTCTGCCTCTCTCTCTCTCTCTCTCTCTCTCTCATGAATAAATAAAATATTAAAAAAAAATACGTAGCCTAAAATCTTTACAAGTGTCAAGATCACAAAACTCAAGAAAAGAATGAGGAACTGTTCCAGACTAAAAGAATCTATAAAGACATGACCATTAAGTGCAACATTCGATCCCGGATTGAATCCCTTCACTATAAAGGATGGCGGACTTGACTGGGTCTGTGAGTTTCAAGGCATGGGTGTCATTGTAGTACACATGACATTCAGGATTATGGAGCATCATGTCAGCAACTTGCTCTCAAATAGTTTGAGAAAAAAATTCTTTGTACTACTCTTGCAACTTTTCTGTTAAGTCTGAAATTATTTCAATTTTTTATTATAATCAGTAATTTATTACAGGAACAGTAAACATTGTGTCTCTTTTTAAATTCTACTCATAAAGCTGTTGTGACAATCAAATGAATTAATATCCACAAAGCATTTATTGCACAATGCCTGGTACAGGGTAAGACCTTAAAAATACAGCTATATATAGTATAGTATAGCACAATATTAAATCACAAACACACACATTCCTCATCCCAATAGCAAGAGAGTCTGATCAGCAGAATCAAATGAAAGGACTCAATATGATGGTTGGAATTACTCCTGCTATGAAGCAAATGTTAGGACCAGATGACCTTGAAGCACCATTTGTACTTAATTATATCTGGTCCCATAGTGCTAATTACCATATTTCCTCAGCCCTTTCATAAGCATCCTCCTGATTAAAAATCATTTATTAGGCACAGTACAATGTATACCACATAACCAAAGCATTATAAAGGCTTGATTAAATATTGCATTTTTCCGGGCTCCTTTTGTACCCCTACCCACTCTGACTTCATAAATGAAGAACTTGATTTGAAGAGTCTCCTCCAAGGACACAAAGTGGGTTGATGGCAAAGACAAAAACAAGTATCTAGAGAGTCACTGACCTTGCTTCTCCTGCTGGCTCCAAATGACCAGCTGAACTTACCAAATTTAAGGCTAAGGCTCCAACTCAGCCAAGTGTTAATAATAGAAACCCTAGTTCCATTTGTCCCTTTTCAACTTCAACTTTGCACTCAGCTCCATATCCAAAAATACTGTCCCCTAGGGCTTAATGCAGCATGTCAAAATAACTTTGCAAGATTTACTCTGTACAGAAAGCAAAGTTCCTTTATTTTGAGAACCAGTATTGTAAAAAAAAAAAAAAAAAGAAAGAAAAGAAAAGAAAAAAAGAAAAGAAAAATGGCGGGGGGGGGGGGAGAAAAATGCCACCGTTCAGACCTGGTATCTAATTCTGCTCACACTGCCTCATTCCTGGCGCGCACAGCTCACTTTGACATCAAGGGGCGCTCTGCCAGGAAAGAGCCACATGGACTGCCGAAGGGAATCAGAACCTGACCCTCTCATCTCCCATTCCTCCCCCTTCTCCAGGGCACCATTGCCAGCTTAAAAACAGTTAATTGCCTTTTCATACAAAGAGTTTGACAGCCACTCTCCCACAAACCGCACTAAAATCTTACCCCCTGTATGGTTTGTGAAAAAAAAAACTGTTTCCATTTTTAGGAGAGCATAAGACCTGGCCCATTTTATTTAGAAATTAATAATAATTCTGAGTGCTCTCTTTTCTCTGTTCTGGAAGAGCAGTGAACCAGCTCTGAAATGAAGAATTTACTACTGTGTGTGCCAGGACAAAAACAGATGGACCAAAAAAGTTTAGATGGATGAATCTGAAAAATTGGATGACCTTTATTATACCCCAAAAGTTATAAAAAAATTAGAAGAGCAAAACTTCCATTTGCCAGCAAGATTCTCTCCAATCTATAAATTCCATATTGTGGATTCAGACACCAGGAGTAAATGCTCATACCATTCTCTGGACAGCCAGACATCATCTCCCAGCCATCAATCTACCTCACTCTCTTTACATGAAAAGTGTAGAAAACTGTAAGAAGTTTTCTTCTCCTCACTTCAGTAAGAAGGAAGGTTGGGGGACTCAACTCATGTCACATGACATCTTGAAATTTCTGAGATTAGGCTAGGGCAAGGGGTGGGTACATTTCATTAGAACATAATCCAAATGAAACCAAGAACTGGTTCATTTCTCAGGTGGGCAACTAACTTCAGGCTGCTGACTATTCCCAGCTGAAGTTGCTCACCTCGCAGATTTATCCCTTGATCAGAACTGATGTAATAAATTACAAATGTGTAGAATGTAACTAGATCAGTGCAAATCCAGCTCCAAAACAAAATCCATTTAAGGCATCTGTTGTATCAAACATGGGTCAGTAAAACATATTGTGTATATGTTTTGGGCATAGATATGTCATCCTAAAATTTACTGTTGTGAATTTACAATATTATTAAAAATTAAGAATGGTGAGGTAGAGACATCCAGGATTCACTCAAACCCAGCTCTGCTCTGCTTTTGAAATATGTGAAAATTACACTTCCCTACCACCACTGTACTTATATGGGGCTGTGCAAATAGTTCTAGCCAATGAGCTGTGGGAATGTATCATTTCTGAGCTAGAGTATTTAATTGCTAGAATGGCACTTTCATCTCTATACTTTCTCCATAGTAAATTTTGAAGCATCATACTGATCAGTAGAATCATAAGATAAGTGTAAGGAAACTAAATGTAGAGCCTCTGCAACCCAGAAGCAATCTTTTTTTTATTCCGATTTAATCTACTGAGGTTTGGGGGATCTTTGTTACCCCTAACCAATGCCTGCGTTAAACATTTGGCCTATAATACATAGTCTCTAAATATCTAACTTAAATCTTATTTCTCAGTTTTACAGCACTTAGCAGAAATGGGGCACTGGGGAGTTAAGAGTTAGCTACAAAGCCAGATATGAAAAAGAAAAGAGGAGGCAATTCAAAGTTCAGGGAGAAAATGTGAGTCTTAAGGCAACTGGTGGAACGTGCCTGGCTGGCTCAGTCAGAAGAGTATGCAACTCATCTCAGAGTTATGAGTTTAAGCTCCATGTGGAGTATAGAGATTACTTAAGCAAAAATTTTTTTTTAATTCTGTGGTTAAAACACTTAGAAATCACAAAATAAAATAATAGAGATTATTAAACCAAGTACAACCAATGTGGTTAGGCATTAGGTTATTCTCTGAAATTCTAATAGCGTTTACTGCTGTTTTACATGGCTTACGTTGGCACTAAAGTACACGCAGGGACTATCTCACTCTGCCTTATCCTAAAAAGCACCACATGAACTGTGACCAAAAAGAAAAAAAAAAAAGCTCTCAAGTCTTTTAAATTAAAAATTCTTGGAATTCAACTAATCTTACAGATGTATTTTTTATTTATTTAATTTATTTATGTTTTCCAAAATAGCACCCAGACAAGAATCCTTAATAATTTCTTCAGACTTTATCTCCCTTCTGAAATACGTGACCCAAATACCAATCACCAGCCTCAACACCATTTAACTCATCCTCTCTCCTACTTTAAACAGATACCTTGCACATACGCAATAGTCATAGAATCATGATTTTTTTAATCTTAAAGGAGATTTGGAGACACTAATATTGTCCCCCGTCAAAAAAAGCTGGACAAAGAAATAATAGCCAATATTTTACAATAGTTTTTAAGCTATAGCTTTAGTCTGTTATATGAAACATCAGAAAGGCTACTGTATATTAATGTAAACATACAAGAAAAATATCATACTAATAATTAAATGAGAATACAAGCTGCCGATATCCCTTAGGTTTTTTTTTTTATTATTAATAGCAAGATGTTATCATTTGCTCGCATTCTTCAGCTTATTAGGAAACTTGGACTGTAATTTTGGATCCTGAGTCAAAAGTACTAATTAAATGATAAATGTCACTTTTTCTCCTAACTTACACAACTAGAATTTTGAATAACACATTCTTCTATTGTGCCAAACCAAGAGAGAAAATATTACTCTTTTGGTCTTTAGAGGATGAAAACGGACCCATATAAGTGATTAATTTGTAAATAAATGGGACTTTTTATATTTACTAGAATTCTACATTTTTGCTTTTTTTAGGCAAAGGCATTCATGATCCTCTAACTGCATCACAAACATGAATTATTCACTATTTTGATTAAATCCTAAATGGTTTTAAAATGATCAATATCCCATTTACAAATGAAGTTCAGAGGCAAATTTATGTGTACCAAGTTTGTCTACTATTTAAGACAATAAAAAAATCTGATCTGGACTACAAATCATTTTTTTCATTTTATAGTTGTATTACAACTATGGTGTTCAACATTCTAGTTCCCTCCTTTCTTTTCCCTACTTCCAAGAAAGAAAGAAAGAAAGAAAGAAAGAAAGAAAGAAAGAAAGAAAGAAAGAAAGAAAGAAAGAAAGAAAAGAAAGAAAGGAAGGTGCGAAGGGAGGGAGGGAGGGAAAATAGACAACAGATCCAGCCATCAAGTGTAACTTGATGTTTAACAAATCAAAATGTAACTAAGTAATACTTTCCTGATTCATATCTTTATATCATTCATGTGTCCTTATACTATCCTCAAATTCTTGGTCCCTCTTAAAAGAACAAATAATATCCCATGCATTAACAAACCTCATCAACTTGCCATTAACTGGTATTTTCAGGTAATGGAATAACAATAATAACTAGCATTTATTGAGATGACTTTGTATGGGCACTGTTATAAAAGCCATAGACATATTAATTTATTGTACCATCAGAACACCTCTATGAAGTAGAGAAGGTAAACATTACCCTCAACTAACAAGTAACTACAGCACAGAGGTTACTTATCTTGCCCTGTGGCAATCTAGAACTCAGACCATGGCATTGATCATGGAGGCCCACTGTACTCCATACTTTCTCTCTTGTTAATCCAGTATTCTGCCTAACAAAGAACTATTTCATGCAATTCTTCAATAATTTTCTAAGTCACAATATAAAAATTACATAACAATAGAATTGTAACTAATTTCACTTTTCTTTAGTGATTCAGAAAACATATTAACATTTTGAAGAATTTCAGAATCAGCAACCATTAAATGCATAATAAAGTCTACCTCAAGAGACTTCAGAGGATTGAGAAAACTTAGATGAAATGTGTCAGCAGAGCCTGACCAATAGTGTGTATTCAATAAATGGAAGTTATTTATTATTATATTAATTAGAGATTTGTAAGATTAACTTATAACAGTAGAAATTAGAATTTAAAAAAGAATACTTGGTTCTTCTTATAATGTTTCACAATACATTTATAACTCCCTTAAAAGAACAGATTCCCAAAAATTGAGTGAAAATTGAAATATTTATAAAATAAGTCATACTTTCCCATTTAAGGATATTTTCATTCAGAGATACTTTATTGTCTTCATGTTTAAATTTCAATTAACAGCGACTGCTAAATCTTCAACCTCACAGTTTTTTGGCCACCAGTCTGTCAAGGGATTTATAATCATTCAAATATGCAATTACTCTAGAGATCCAAATATTTATAGAGCCATAAATTATTTTGTAAAGTGCATAATCTTGACAATTTTGTACTTTCAATTTGTTATGTCTGAATTTTCTCATACTGGGAAAGAAGAAATGCTGAATAACACTCCACTCCATCTAGCACTCCTTTTCCCTTGCTACGAAAGGCAAGTCCTTGAGTTTATCAGACTGAGTGCAGATTACTGAGGCAGGATGAAGAAAATACAAAAGGAACATATTCCTTTTAATTTCTTTTTTAATAGAAATTGTATCTTCTTTGTTGAGATAGGACACTACAGAAATAAAGAATTTAGAGTCACTCTGAATATGAGTCTCATATCAACCTATTTCCCAGAAGAAAAAGAAAGAAAGAAAGAAAGAAAGAAAGAAAGAAAGAAAGAAAGAAAGAAAGAAAGAAGAAAGAAAAAAAGAAAAAGAAAAGAAAAAAGAAAAGAAAAGAAAAGAAAAAAGAAAAGAGAAGAGAAGAGAAGAAAAGAAGCAGGAACATAATGAATCCTAGCCTCAAGTCAACAAGAACAAACCAGAGCTGTAACTTCCTGAATTCATACCTCCCCTCTAGTACTCAGAGTGGACAATTTCATCCCTTAGATGGTCAGGCTTTGAGAAATATCTCACTATAGGCCTGGCTAGCCAAACACAGGGTGTATAGCTAATCAATGTTAAATAAATAATATGCTTAACACATCAAATTAGTAGTATTTTGTTTTTAATTTTTATTAAGGTACAGCAAAACACACAAGTTCAAAGTGTATAGCTCAATGCAGTTTTATATAATTCCATATGCAAGGAACCTCATCCAGATCAAGATATAGATCATTTGGCAGGAGGGACCAAAATGGAAGTACAGGAGGCCTCTGAACTTCCCTCCTCCAATGTACAGCTATATATGGAACAATTCTCTCTGAGACAAAAACCAGAAACTAAGTGACTTCTACACGTTAACATCTGAAAGTAGGAAAGTCTGAAACATACTCTTACCATAAACCCCACCCCAGCACAGCACTACACAATCAGAAGCAAACCTTCCAACTGCCAGCTTCCCCTTAAAGGGTGAAGGGACACACCCCAAAAACAATTAGCTCTGAAAGCCAGTGGGGCTTGCATCCACAAGTTCCATAAGACTGGAGCAAAAAAATGTAGCAGTTCTTAATTGGCATGTGAGTATTCCCCATGGCTATCCCCCCAGGGCAGAAGTAGCACATAAAACACTCCTCTCCCAGTCTTTCACTGGAAGGGATTTGACTATATACTTCAAAAGTTGTGGCTTGAGGATTCGACTTCTAATAGCATGCATTTAGGGGTGGACTGAGATCTTGGCTGGAGTCTGAAAAACTGGCGGACACTTCCCCTGCTTTCCTCCAGCTCACTCCAACAATAAAACCAAGTCATCAGTGTCTCCCTGGAAGGAGTTTATCCACATATTGAGTGTCTGAACTTTTATGGCTATCACCTAAAGGCTGAGACTCCAAATCATCTAGCTTTGATAGCCAGTGGGCTTGCATTCACAAGTCTCACATGACGATGGCAAACAAAAAGCCAGTTTTTAAACTGGCGTAGAAGCACCAACCCTGAGGCTATACACCCAGGTTCAGTACAGAGGGAGTAGGCAAAAATGCCTACCTCCCAGTTTTTCCATGGAAGGGGCTTAACTACTTTCCTAGCTGCTGCCTGAAGGTCCAGTTTTTAATCCGCCTGCAAATATCCCCTTTAGGATATTGATGGGTCTTAGCATATCCTCAACTACTGGGAGCAACTAAGAACAAAGACAGCAAGGTGAACAATCACAAAGGTTTGAAAGACAACCAGCCCAGGCAAGGTTGATTGATGAGGTTCATCTATACAAGACCAGTCTGACAAGACTAGGAGAAGTGGCTATTTTATCTAATGTGCATAAGCCAACACAGAGAGTCAAAGAAAATAAACAGGGGAATATGTTCCAAACAAAAGAATAAAATACATCTCCAGAAACTCATCTTGGTGAAACAGAGATACGTGATTTACCAGATAGAAATTTGAAATAACAGTATTAAAGATGCTAGGAGAGCAATATATGAACCAAATGAGAAATTCAACAAAGACGAAATATAAGAAATATAAAACAAAATAAAACAAAAAAAACCAGAGAGCTGTAAAATGGAATAATCAAACTGAAAATTTTAACAGAGGGGTTCAAAAGCCGAGTAAGTCAAGCAGAAGAAAGGATGAGTGAACTCAAAGACAGAACAGTGGAATTCATCCATTAATAGAGCAAAAATTGAGAAGAATTTTAATAAGTGAATATAGGGATCCCTGGGTGGCGCAGCGATTTAGTGCCTGCCTTTGGCCCAGGGCGCGATCCTGGAGACCCGGGATCGAATCCCACATCGGGCTCCCGGTGCATGGAGCCTGCTTCTCCCTCTGCCTATGTCTCTGCCTCTCTCTCTCTCTCTCTCTGTGTGTGTGTGACTATCATAAATAAATAAATAAATAATTTTTTTTTTAAGAAAGTGAAGATAGTTGAAGGGACTAATGGGATACTATCAAGCAGATGAATATACACATTATAGAGGTCCCAGAAAGAAGAGAGAGAGAAAAGGGCAAAGAGCTTATTGAAAGAAATAATGGCTAAAAACTTCCTAACATGGAGAAAAAAAAACAGATATCCAGATTCAGGAAGCCCAAAGAGTACCAAAAAAAGTAAATCTAAATAGACCCACACCAAGACACATTACGATCAAAGATGAAGGGAGAATCTTAAAAGTAGCAAGAGAAAAGCAACTTGTTACACACAAAGGGAACCCTAATAAGACAATCCACGTTTTTTTCAGCAGAAATCTTACAAGTAGAATGATATATTTAGTGCTGAAATTTTAAAAAATGAAAAACAAGAAGCTGCCAACCAAGATACTCTATTATACAATAGGGAAAGGACAGTCTCTTCAGTAAATGGTACTGGGAAAACTGAATATCCACATGCCAAAGAATGAAACTAGATCCCTATGTTATATCATAAACAAAAATCAAAATGGATAAAAGCTTTGAAAGTAATATCTGAAACTGTCAAAATCCTATAGGAAAGCATAAGGGGTATGCTCCTTGACATTAGTCTTAACAATTTTTTTGTATTTGACACCAAAAGCAACAAAATAAAAACTAAAGTAGGACTACATCAAACTAAAAAGCTTATGCACAACAAAATAAACCATCAACAAAAAAAGCAACCTATGAAAAGGGATAAAATATCTGCAAACTACATATCCAATAAGGGATTGATATCCAAAATATACCAGTAATTCATGTAACTCAATAGCAAAAAATAAAAAATAGAAATAAAATAGCCAAGTTTAAAAATGAGCAAAGGACCTGAATAGACATTTTTCCAAAGACAACATATTGATGACCAACAGGTAAATTAAAAGCTGAATACCACCAATCATCAGGGAAATGCAAATCAAAACCACAATGAGATATCACCTCAAACTTACTCAGATATCTACTATCAAAAAGACAAAAGATAACAAATACTGGCAAGGATGTGGAGAAAAAAGAACACTTATACATTGTTGATAGGAATGTAAACTGGTATAGCCACTATGGAAAGCAGTATTGAATTACCTCAAGAAATTAAAAATAGAACTAATGTATGATCCAGCAACTCCATGTCTGGGAATATACCCAAAGGAAACAAAACTGTCTCAAAGATGCATTATTTACACTGAGGCATTATTTCACTGAAGCATTATTTACAATAACGAAGGTATGGAAATACCCTAAGTACTTGCAGACATATGAATGGATAAGGAAAATGTGATATATATATATCTCCTCACAATGGATTATTATTCAGTCTTAAAAAATAAGGCTAAAGCCTACCAGTTGCAATGTGGATGAATCTAGAGGGCATTATGCTAAGTGAAGTAATCCAGATAAAGAAAAACAAATACTGCATGGTATCATTTATATGTGAAACCTTAAAAAAAAAGAAAGTCAAACTCAAAGAAACAGAAAGGAAAATGTGGTTATCAGGGGTTGGGAGTGAGGGAAATAGAGGTTGGTAAGAGAGTTCAGTTATAAAATGAGTAAGATCTGAGGATCTAATGTATAACATAATGACTAAAGTTGATAATTTTGTATTATTTAATTGAAATTTTCTAAGAGGGTAGAACTTAAGTGTTCTCACTAAAAAAATAAATAAATAAAAACAAATGTCAATATGTGAGCTCAGAGATATACTAATTAATTCAATGGTGGGAATCCTTTCACAATGAACATGTATATCAAAGTATCACATTGTACACTTAAAATATATAAAATTTTTGTCAATTATACCTCAGTAAAGCTGAAAACAGGTACAGAGCATTTCCTACATCCCAATATTTTTAGTTATTTTAAAATCTTGTCCTAATTTGCTGGATAGCAGAAATGCTCGACAGTGAGTTGGAGATTCTACGAGAAAGGTGGAGTGATTTAAAGATGGTGAAGTCATGGGGTTGAAAGCACAGATTTGGAAATCAGAGAGACCTGCCACTTGTTATATCTGACATCTGGCAAAGCATACCTTCCTAGCTGACAGTCCCTTCACTTATATTATAAGAATTATATTTATTGGTGCATCTTTTGGGGATTAAATGAGTTAAGGCATGTAAAGACCCAGAAGGTCCTGGAAAGCACATAATAGGTAAAAATTCAATAAATGGCAGGTATCAATATTAAGAATTAATCATTCTAATATTCAGTTGATGTACAGTCTGGGCCAAAACATCTTCCTTCTTTCTGACTGCTACACTTTCATGAGATAATGCCCTCAGGGGTAGAGCAACAATATTTTATTCCTACCATTTTGATTTAGCTGTTGAAGGAAGATGTATTTCATTTGAACTGTATCAGTATCAAATCCTATTTTAAAAGCAATTGTTAAAAAATCTGAGAATAAACTTATACTGTCTTTGATCAAATAAGCTACTATAATCAGAATGAATGTTCTACAATGATCAAGCTATTTATTTTTGAAAGCTTCCAATTTTTTGAAGCCTAAAATGGTTTAGTTCTGTCCACCAAGCAATTAATATGTTCTACTAAACAAATCAGAGCTGGAGAACCAAATTAACACCTTTCAAGAGTGATATATCAGTGCCGGCTTCTACAGAATGTTTTATGACCCTTCCACCTAATTTAATGGATAAATTCTGAGCATCAGAGTGTCCCAGTATGGCTTGAAATCTTTCAGAGGCAAGAAAATATACATTCATTTTCGTGTAACTTAGTAGAAAAATTAAACTCTTCTGCCATATATGAAATTCTACTTTTAAATATATTAACCCCAAAACTAAACTCAATTTCCATTCATTAACTCAGACTTAATTCAGTTAGAAAAGATATTTTGTGTAAATGAGTAAGACCTGAGACAAATGCACACCAGATCCCTTTCCAGTTTCATATGACTGACAGATCATGTCCCAGGATTATACTTAGATGTAATTACCTCACTCTGGTCTTCAATTTGAAGCTACTGATCAGCATTTCTGCCCACTCGGCTGAACAGCACACCACAGCCCGAAAACCTCAGCCACATTCCAACTAGAACAAATCATGCGGACTTACTATATTGCTTTTATCTGTGAGATAAGAGAAAATACATATAATGGTCTTTGCCCCAGTTCCTGATACAGAGCTGTTTAAACCCTTGTCATTTTCTAAGTGATAAGAGCACAAGGAGCATCTGTTGTTCTAAAGAGGCAATTCTGCATGAGTTCCACATGGAGGCTGGTCACCAGGAATATCAAGCCATGATTAGAGGTTTAGAATTTTCAGCCCCTTCTCATCCCCACTTCTCTGGAGAGGTGAGAGGAGCTGGAGATGGAATTTATAATTGATCATGCTGACACGATGAAATCTCTGTAAAATCCTAAAAGTAAGGGGTTCAGAGAACATCCAGGTTGGTGAACACATCCACATTCTGGGAGGGCGACACACTTCAACTCTGCATGGACCAAAGCTTCCATGCTCAGGACCCTCCTAGATCTCGCATTATGTATCTCTTCATCTGGCTATTCATCTGAATACTTTAATAAATGGTAATGTAAATAAATATTTCCCTGAGTTCTGTGAGCTAATATATTCTAGCAAATAATGGAATCCAAGGGGGAGGAGGTCATGGAAACTTATGATTCATAGCCATGTCAGAAGAAAGTTGTGGATAACCTGGGAACCTACTACTTGTACATGGCATCTGAAGTGGGAAGCAGTCTCATGGGACTGAGCCCTTAATCTGTGGGATCTGACACCATCTTCAGAATAGAGAATAAATTGAGTTAAATTGCTAAATTCTAGGGGCACCTGGGTGGCTCAGTCAGTTGGGTCCAACTCTTGATCTCAGCACAGGTCTTGATATCAGTCATGAAAGGTAGACATGGAGTCTACTTTTTTAAAAAAAAATGCTAAATTCTTTTTGGTGTTATAAAATTGCCTGGTGTGGGGGGAAAAATACATTTCGTAACCAGACTCATCAGAAGTGAAGTGTTCCAAGTGAAAGTAAAGGAGAAAGACACAGGAGGAGAACTGTAGGTTTTTGTTTGAACTCACCTTCAATCCCTACCCTCTAAGCATTTGAAGTTTTCTGAAAGGAATGGGCAAGTAAAATTGCCTTTTTGTCTCCCAAAACTATCTCCAATATTCATTTTAACCTGACTTTAGGGACTAAAGTAAAATACAATGAGCCTACCAGTTGAACACAATGAGCCAATAGCAATGATATATACTGGAAGTAAATATTAATAGTACAGCTAGACAGTGGGAAGATCCTAAACAGCCCCAGGAACAATGAAATCATTCGATGGCACTTCTTTCTCTTGACATAGAGAAGTTTCAAGTGGTGTCATTCCCTTCTCCAGCCTTTCCTCTTGTATATTTGTATCTTGTATATTACCTGGGTAAAGAAACAGAGGGCACTTCTGAACTTTTTCTTTAATAGGACTTAGGGAGTGCTTTTGTCTTAAAAAGAAAAGGGGAAAAAAGAAAGGGAGAAAAGGAGGAATAAAAATAATGACATTAACAATGATAACAATGATGATGACGATGACGACGATGACAATAATGATTGCACCAAGACCAGGACATTGGCAGCAGGAGCCAAGTTTAGCTGCTGATTCTTCTGATCTGAGCAGAGGCTAAGAACTTATCATGTAAAGAAATGAGAAGCCAATGCAGTAATTCATCAGAAAGATGCCAAAGTCATGACTGGAAGGTAGGAAGCAAAGAGGAGGATCAGGCTAGTGCTGGGGACCTGGAACAAGATTCTAGAAGACTGGATTAGGGAATATGACAAAGAAGAATGATAAGCTAGGTGATAAACATGAGATTGCCAAGATAACTTCTGACAATTACCAAGGGCTGAGCTTGACTGAAGAAGTCAGGAGAGCCATTAGGTTGAGGAACATCCGAGACATAGTCCTTATAAAGTAGTTACATCCAGAGTAGCAACCTAAATCAGAATCCCTTTATAACTGGATGACGTAGAAACTTCCCTTCTGTCATCCAGGACAACATTCTAGGGATGGATGAGCTAAAGCAGAAGAGTCTAAATTGATAGACTATAAGCAGCTTCAATTAAGGTAAAACATACACAGGAGGCACCTGGGTGGCTCAGCCGGTTAAGTGTCTCCCTTTGGTTCAGGACATGATCTCAGGATCCTGGGACCAAGCCCTGCATCGGGCTCTCCACTCAGCAAGGGGTCTGCTTCTTCCTCTCCCTCTGCTCCTGTCCCCTACTCTCTCAAATAAATAAATAAAATCTTAAAAAAAAAAAAGGAAAACACACACACAAACCATAAAATAGCTTGTGATAGCCAGGAAAGTAAACTCATCCCAGGAGATCTCTTAGAGTTCTAGAAACCTAGTGCTCTATGATAACAGTTTAAATACTCTTAGAAGGCACAACATATTTTAATATAACTCTGATGTTCAAATCACTTTCTTTTTTTTTTTTTTCAAATCACTTTCTTTGTGCTTACATTCTGTCTACAAATCAGATTTTAAAAATCAGCAAAAACAAGAGCCTCACTCTGACAGACTCAGAATTCATTAATTTTAAATGCATTACATTGCATTTGGGCTTGAGGAAGTCCTGGCATATAATGAATCAATGTAATAAACAGTATGATCTAGTAATATTATAGTATTAACATTGTCACAGAGAAAATAAGGTAACAAGAGGTAAAATGATGGCACTCCCATTAATAAGTAGGAAGACAAATACTAAAAGGAAGAAAAGTGTTCTCCTACACTGAGATCTATTATTAATTGAACACTTCCATGGTAATTTATATTATTTTATTTATTCATCACTACCACCCAATGAAGAATACATCATCTTGTGTTTACAAAGGAGAAAACTGAGGCCTTGAAGTGTTAAGTAGCTTGTTTGTGATTACTCAGGTAGTGAGGGGAAGAACTGGAACATGAAGACTCATCTGCCTCAAAAGCCTGTCTCCTTCACCTGTCTTATGGTTGTCCTAGCAGTTACCAGGCTAAATTAAATCTGAAATTGGCATTCCAATGAACTATATTGATGAAAACTTAAATATCTTTTTCTATAAAAGAAAACAAATACAAAATACAAGCATGAAAATATTTTTACCTAGAACCCAATATATACTCAAAAACCAAGTATTTTTAAGTTACACCAGGCCCCTATAAAAAGGTCAATAAAAACTTTTATTCCTTTTGTAAACAACAGAAATCATAGAAATGGAGAGTAAGATATAACATGAAATGTTGCCCACCTCTGGAATACTTGCACAACCAGTGCTCATAATAAAATTGAATGTGATCAATTGAATATGTGGGAAACAAGGACAGATCTATGATTCTATTTTCAATCATGTTAAATTAGGTATTTGTACATATTTGTAAATATTGGGTATTGCACATACACATATATATTCTTAATTTTTTCTACAGAACTTATCCAGCCTATAGCTCCATAAACATATTCATAAATATATTTATAATTAAATTGTTCACCCTGCCACTACTCATAAAACATTTTTGGGATTTCATTTCTTTAAACTAAATTGCTTCATTAATTTATCCTTTCCTCTTTCCTTTACCTCTGTATCACATATTTACTTTAGCTATATGGACAGTTTGACAACAACCATAGAATGAATATGAGAAAACCACACAGTATTATGACCAAGCCCTCCCTTAAAACAAACCCCTAAGAAGAGACAAAATGCATATGAGATAGAGAGAAGGTCCTAAAGGAGCCAGTCAATTGCCTTTGCAGACACACCAAATCTCATAACTAAAGTCACCTTAAAACCATTCATTCGGTGACTTTACTGAGAGACCACATGTACTCAGCACTAGGCTGGATTCCAAGGACCTGTGCCCACCTACCAGAAGACCAGAGACTGGTCAGAAGAGAAATATATAAACCAAAAATTACAGAACCATTCTAATTTGATCAGGGCTCTAATGCATAAGATAAAATGGTTATGGAAGGTTATTCATCCTTAAATACTAAGGATAGACTTATTCTGATGTATTAACATGTACTACCCATAAATATTTGCTGACAAAGTACAAATTACAAGACGTTATATTGAGATCTCACAAAAACTATTTTTAATTTCACTTAATCCATAGCACCTAACCAAGATAATTTTTTCCCATATTGAACCTTTACTGAACTTTATTTAACAAGTCCTCATCAGCTCCAAGCTGCAGACCAGACCACTGCCATTCCTGTGTCTTTTAATTTTTTATCCTTGTTTTTCCAACTTTAAGTTTCCAAACCCACATAGACTTTGTCATCTACCTTCTAGCTTGGGGTGAAGGTCATCACCTGGTCATTTATATTGCTGTGTTCTCAATGTAATAGAGACATATGGCTAATGTGTCCCTAATTGTGTTATTTTGTTGTGCTCTGCTGCTACCACACATCTCCTGAATTTTCTTCAGCCAATTATTGTCAAGTGTATTTAATTTCTTCTATTTCATGTTAGCACATTGCCAATATCCTCATCCTCATAGAGCCAATATTCTGCTGGGGAAATACTGGATATTTAACTTTCATTGATAGAGTCACTCTGTAATACTTTCTTGAAAGTAAAACTATTATTTTCTGGAAGGCCTACATGGCCATTGTAAGAGCTGGTTTCTTTTAATATTTCAGTGTATGTCCATTTTCTTTATTCAGTATGTCACTGTTCCCATGTCCCACTTAATTATGTGATAATGTAGAGAGTGTCACAGCAGTCTAAGAAAATAGGCTGAATTACTCTAGATGTCAACAACAAATGGCAGAGCCCACAGACTGCCATTTACTTACCCACCAATCAATAAAAATACAACTGAGATCTTAATAGAAAGATCTGAAGGCATATGTGAAACATACAAAATCTCTACTCTTACAAGATGAAATATTTTTCCCTTAAATGTACCATATTTACATAGTTTCAATATTTTCTTGTTACTCCTCAAAAAATGGTATAAGAATCATTTAGAATATCCTTAGTCTACCATACAATTGAAATACTTCATATAGAGATCAGAAAATAGGGATGTCTGGGTGGCTCAGTGGTTGAGCATCTGCCTTTGGCTCAGGGTGTGATCCTGGAGTCGGGATCGAGTCTCACATTGGGCTCTCTACAGGGATCCTGCTTCTCCCTCTGCCTATGTCTCCGTCTCTCATGAAGAAAGAGAGAGAGAGAGAGAGAGAGAGAGAGAGAGAGAGAGAAAGAAAGAAAGAAAGAAAGAAAGAAAGAAAGAAAGAAAGAAAGAAAGAAAAAAGAAAAGAGAAAGAAAGAAAGAAAGAAAGAAAGAAAGAAAGAAAGAAAGAAAGAAAGAAAGAAAGAGAAGAAAGAAAGAAAGAAAGAAAGAAAGAAAGAAAGAAAGAAAGAAAGAAAAAGAAAGAAAGAAATCTTTTTTTAAAAGGAAATCAGAAAATAATTATACTTAGTGTACAGGATGCTCTTCTGATTTTCTACATTACAGTTTCTTTGGGTCTTTTTTTTTTTTTCTTGCCATAGAAATTGAGCAGGTTACTTCCTACCTCCAGGATAGAATTTAAATTTCTTTTTATTCTTTTAATTTTTTTAATATATTGTTTCCACAAGTTTCAAGAATTGGTTTCAAGATGGAATTTACAATTTGCATATTTTAGATTAAATTACAGGTACATTTTTTAGTACATATCTTAAAGTACCAAAGTGAAACATTTTTTTTAAAACTCAATATAACAACTTAGTCTACAATCATATTTTTCATAATTTTAGTTATTTAGAAAAAAATATTAACTTGTTTTTGAAACAACACATTTTATCATGAAATTTGCAGCACTTAGATACCATATTTCTCCACAAAGATTTTTCAAAAGTATGTAGGCACCAAATTTCTCCACAAAGATTTTAAAGAGGGTATTAGAAGTGGACTTAGGATGCTGGGTGGCAGCTGGTCTGACATGACAGGCATGAATAAATGTGCCAACAAAGCCCTTATGGTTTATTGGGTAATTATGAGAAGTGGCATTTGTGCCAGCCAATCAGATTCCTGGGCAGCTACTTCTAAACCCACTTACTCTTAAAGTAGATCATTAAAAATGCACTTCGGTGGAGAAGCTTTTCTCCTACTCGACATAAACAGTCTATTTACAAAGTTAGTCATTTGGTCAAAATGCAGCACATCAGTGATGGTACAGTGAACAACCACCTCTATATTACACAAACATCTTCCATTAAAGGCATTTCAGAGTGAAGCTTTCAAACATGAGAGGAATGAATGGGCCTGCAATGGGCATGTACCCATCTCTTCCCATCCATAAAACCACATATTGACACACAAAAGCGAGTTCATTCCATTTGTTTGCAGGTTTCTAAAATGTAACTCTAGAGCTTATGTATACGGTGCAAATTGAATCACATTTTTTAAATGCCAAACAAAGGGCAAATGTTTTTTATTGGAAAAGACAAATCTTAATTCCTCAAAGCTGGCTAAATCCTGCCAAACCACTGAACAAAAAGGTGATAAATAAACAGCTTTAAAAAAAATCACTCCAGAAGATCAGAACTTTTTCTTAATGATGTGGGGGTGACTATTCTTAAGTATATAATCTCCCATTGCCCCAAAACTTCAAAAATCAAGTTAGTTCCAAATACTGTCATGGGTGGGGGGTGGGAGCCTGTCAGATGTTGGAGTATTATCAAGAAAACTATGAAGGAATTAGCCTAGGTCTGAGAAACTGTGTTGTTTTGTTTGTTTGTTTGTTTGTTTGTTTTTTAAGATTTTACTCATTTATTCTTGAGAGAGAGAGAGGTAGAGACACAGGCAGAGGGAGAAGCAGGCTCCATGCAGGGAGCCTGATGTGGGACTTGATCCCGGGATCCCCACGCCCTGGGCGGAAGGCAGGCATCAAACCGCTGAGCCACCCAGGGATCCCTGAGAAATTGTTTTAAACTACTACTGGATTGACATGAATATGGTTTGTTTGTTTGTTTGTTTGTTTGTTTGTTTGTTTTTAAGATTTATTTATTTAATCATGATAGACAGGGGGGGGGGCAGAGACACAGGCAGAGGGAGAAGCAGGCTCCATGCCAGGAGCCCGAGGCGGAACTCGATTCCAGGACTCCAGGATCGCGCCCTGGGCCAAAGGCAGGCGCCAAACTGCTGAGCCACCCAGGGATCCCTATGGTTTGTTTTCTAATATGACATTCACTTCCATTCCCAGAAGGATATTGTTATCTAATCCTGGAAGTTATGCTTCTTAACAAAAAGTTTAGGCTTCAGAAGAGGTATAAATGTTAAAGTTTAGAAAGCTCTGCCAATGAATTCTATTTTACTAACAATGAGGGGCAATGCTCAAAATATTTATAACTGGTTGGCATAGGCACCAATCAATCAGAATGAATTCCTGGATGCCACTGCACTGAAGTAGGGTTTGAAATTTCCCTTAATGGGGAGTTCCAAGGAATGATTCCAGAGGAGGGGCCAAAGAAGCCAAAGCATGTGAGGAGTATCCAGGGTCTCAAGAAAGGGCTATTTCCTGACCAGTTCAGATATATTTCAATATTTTAACAACTAGTGTTAGATCTTCCTGTGTATACTGACTCACAGGAGCCTTGCTCCTATCTATAAGGAACATCTATCATACTAAGCTAGACCTGAAGAAGAAGCATTTCAAAAAGAGACTGGTGACTTACACTGAAAATGTAGAGACTGAACAAATGCACCTGAGGTCTTCCCATCAGAACACAGTGGAAAGGAAGTAAAATAAGGGAGATGAGTCCAGGGATAACTATAACCTATCACAGCAACTAAGGGGGTTAGCAGTGTGGACATTAAGGAAAGGGAAGCAATATTGACTAGAAGGGAGATGTCAAAAAAGGGATTAAGGAGGTAAAAAGTGGCCTTTTCTCTGGCTGACAAGAATGACAAGTGTGTAGGCCACCAGGAGCAATGAGGTAGGCACTGGTTTCCATCAGCATCCTAAATCCAATTTGAAATCATCATTCCATCTTCAAAGCAATAGATGAAAAAGTTTACACTGAAGACAAAGCACCTGAAGTTGAATCACATCATCAACCTGGGGCTGATGAGACACTGAATGGATTTTCTATTACATTTCTACAGACTGAACATCTGTCTTAGAGTGAGCTTATTCAGCCTCAGCCAAAAGCTTTCATATTCAGCATACTCATCATCATCTGAGGGCACTGAACTGAAAGATACTATGAGGAGACAAGACAGACCATTGGGAAATCATTTTAACTCATGAAAGCTTATTCTGAACAAGAAAAAACACCCAAATGAAGCAACATGAGAAAGAACCTATGGCCTAGCAACCAGGTTCTTTTAAAAAATTAGTCCTCATGCTGTTGCTCTGAGAAAAGTGACCTTTCCCTTTCTGAAGAGGCACCAGGTACCAGTGAGTGCCTGACTTAATAAAAGAATAAAATACTCTATCACTGAGGCAGAGGAAAATTCATATGCTTCTATTATCACACAATAGGCATCAATAGTGTTGACCAAAAGAATAAAGGGATAAAAAAGAAAGATTCACAAAAATGAAGATAATTTTTTAAAACATTAAGAGGATTAATATGTGAAGCTCAATTCATCATCATTCTAAAGATAGCAAGTTAGGATGTAAAAATCTCTTCTCTAAAAACACTGATGAGGATAAAATTTGGAGGTAATATAACAGGCAGAGATTAAATATCAGCTACCACCAACCTTCCTTCAAGAAACTTTAGGGATCATAGGATCCTGGAACTCAACTGAATGAATTTAGAAAACCATGTCAACATACCATGGTATATATCTGAGGTCTCTTCCATTTCAATGAGCTGGCTTTTCTTTAGACTCTTCTACAAGGAAGCAACAATTGGAGATACTTAACTTTTCAAAGCTTCCTCTCAACCTCAATACAAGTAAGCAAATTAAATCCTATGTCTTACTTCTCCCACAGAGATATTAAAAAGAATACCTATACATCAAAGAAATAACACTTTGGAGCAAGCATAAGTTAAGGCTGTGCCTTCTTTCTCTGGGGAAAACTGATACTCAAGCTCCCAGATCCTAAGTTCTGAATTGTTTTGCAAATGGTACGGGTGTGGAGGAAAATCCACTGGGGTTTCTCACCTGCCCTTAAATCTCTGCTTCCAGCCACTTGATCACAATTGGTCTCCTTGAGATGCTGACAGGCATCTCTCAAAAGCAGCAGCACAGTACATTTCACAGAAAGCCTCTCCCTGAAAGGCAGCGCTCCTTTGGAATGGTACCACATTGGCCAGAAACCCTTATTTCCTGCAGTGCAGCATCCATCCAAGAAATAGTCTCTCCAGGACCAATATTGCCAAGAATAATACAGACAAACATGTTGGCATTCACAAACTTTGAAAGTAGCCCAGAAACTGAGATGCTCAGCCCACTCACAGCAGAAAAGACATGCACCTTCACTTCTTTGTCTGGATTACCTACCATATACCTAAGAGATTTAGCTAGCCCACTACTTGTAAACAAAGACTAGCTCAAGAAATAATAAGTCATTGAAATAAAAAAGCAGCTCATCCCCAAGAGTTAGATATTTGGGTAAAATTTGACTCTACTTAAAATAATACCTCCCAATGATGCTGGAACAGATCCAGCCAGTGTCTCTATTCCACTTTGTGATTGAAGTTACACACCAGGAACACCAGTCCCCAATAGGTTAACTAAAACTAATTAACTGACCTCTATCTATATCCAGTAGAATGCACACACTTGGTAAAGCTAACTCAAAGTTTGTCTCACTAACTTTCAAATGCCCTGAGATTAGAGAAGGTAGGGATGTGACCACAGGTAAGTATCATGGCCCCCTTCCGAGACTTCTATACTTCAGCCTTTTTAACAGAGAAAGAACAAGTGTACATAAGCTACAAGAGATTTAAATTTTAGAAGGCACTGTTAAAGTATACTCCCTTCAATTCAGTGGCAGGAAATCCTGGTCAGAACTTTCCAAACTCCTTTCCACACTTCTCCATAGCTACCACCTTGCCTAATAACCTCACAAGCTCAGTGCCCATCATCTCTTCTGACTAGAATAGCCCTTTGCTCTAAATAGAAGAGCCACTCTCTTAAAAGGATAATTTCATTTCAGAGCATTTTTAATCTATAGTTTCTGAGTAACAAATGTCTTGGCACACTGTACTAATAATTTAACTTATGAAACTACTTGTGCCTGAGTTAATGCAATGTCCTAAGTGACCAACTTGTGTTTTAGAAACGGTTTACTGACCTGAACTAATTTAGACAACTATATTTCCATGCACTAGTCTGAGTTTCATAGGCTAAGTTTACAGATATTTTATATCAAAGTTTGAGTTGAAGAAGAAGATTGGCAAATACCCTGGAAAAGACAATGTTAGACATTGGAATCACAATGCCATCAAGAGAGGCAGAGAAAAATTAAGAAAGATGGGCAAGGAAAAAATATCTAAATACCTTTTAAATGAGATTTGAAAAGGAGATGGAGGAGCAATGAGGTGTAAAGATAAGACAAAGGCAAACTTTCAGATTTCCAGATAAACAAGCAGACATCATTCACACCCAGTGAGCTACATGACGCAGAGAGGCCATCAAACCTCAAGAAGCAATGCTCCCATCTCACACGTTAATTATACGAGGAAGTCTAGTCCTTGTCTGCCATACAGCTAGTTAGATTTCTAGTTTTCCATCTCACTGCTCTAAGGAATCATTTATGTTGGCTCAAGCCACCAGAGACTAATGGATATTCCCCACTCCATAAACCAGCAGCCATATTCATGTGTTTCTATAGAGAGACTGAGGAGGGAAACTTGTATTTAAGGTCTGTATAACCAAAACTATCATTCACCAACAACACTGATAGTAATACACTCTCACAGGTAAATCAAGTGGAGCCATATATTTCTAAAGGGCTGGTCACTTTAATACTTATGTAAATATTTATCAGGTCTGGTAATAAGTGAGTACAAAGCTACACCAGCTATGAGAAAGAAACTCCAAATTGCATTGGGACTAATCCCTGTGTAATAACAGATTTGAGAAAACCTACCTTGACCTTCTGGTCTGCTAAGGTACCTAGAACAAAAAAGTATATCTGGCTGCTCAGGATCCAGATCTGATTAGAAAGTTGAATAAGATTTCCTGCAGCTACTTCCTCTTACCAAAACACAAACAAACAAAAGCAAAAGTAGCAAAAACAAAACAAAAATAAATAAATAAAACCCTTTTTATAATTTAATTATTCATTTTCCTATCAAGGAAAAGTACTATTAATACTCAGATTTTAACTCATAAAGATTTAAAGTAGCACCAAAGGAGTAGGCAGGAAAAAAAGAAGGAAAACAATTAGTTAATTTTTCTCATGTTTAAAAGATGCAAAAAGAAAATCAAAATTATTAATAACTCCATTTGACTGACTAAAAAGTTTAGTCACTGATTAAAGCTGAGTATATCAAGGTTAACCCAAGACATGAGGCACTCAATGATTCCATCTTCCATTCAAGTGAGTAGAACAGTCACACTTAAAAAATAATAGAAGGCCAAATCATACAATCTTTTTAAGATTTTATTTTTAAATAATCTCTATGTCTAACATGGGGCTCAAATTCACAACCTCAAGATCAAGAGTCCCACACTGTAGGGACTGAGCCAGCCAGGTACCCCCTAAATCGTACAATTTTTAATTAAATTCCAAGCACCATAAAATTAGTACCAGAATAAAATGAATTGTTGGTTATTCTGGCTCCATCCCAGTAAAGTTCAGATGTTTATGCTTGTGGCTGTTTGTTTCCATATTTGCTTGTCTTTTGCAGGTTTTCTTGTTGTTGCTGCTGTTATCTACCGAGATAAGCAAATTCAAGGATAATGCTGACTGGAATCTTGCTTTGTAGCCTAAAACTTATAGGTTAGCCTAATCAAATTTACTTGACAATAAATCCAGAAGTTCAATTGTTGTGATCCTCTTACGTACTCAGAATTCTGCAGAAAACTAGTCTCAGGTGAAAGCATTTAACTTATCTATTACAGAACAAACTCGAGTGTTTCAATGAAATGATATGATTCTATATTGTTCTATGCCTGAATCAACATGGAAGGAATTGCATCTCTCTTAACAAGGATTCTCTGTAATCAAGAGTCATTTACCCAGCACTGTGGAGAAATATTGTTTTTGTTGGTGGATGGAAGTGACAGATGACACTTATCTTTCCTTTAATAAAATCTGTCGTGAAAAAAAAATCTGTCGTGAACAGGTTAATCATCATTTTTAAAAAGACAGAATACCTCCTTTTATTTTCCCTTCCTTAATATAATAAATGAAAACTTCACTTTTTATTCCATCTAGTTCTTAAAGAAAGCTGCAAGATAGAAACCATGAGAATAAAAGCTCTATGGTAGCTGTGAAAAACAGCAGTCTAGCAGCCACTGGAAGAAACAGAATGAGTTTGGAACTCCCTTAAAAGATCTGTCCCCACAGAACGGTCACCATTTGATCTGTCTTGTGGTTCACTTAAAAAGCTCCATTCAGGGCTTGTCTTTATTTGACATGACTCAGAACTTGCTCTGTGCAAACAGATCTATCTACAGGGCATTTGTCAAAGACAATCAATGGCAATTGTTTAATTTTGCTGCCACCTGAGACAGCATTACCAACTGGGGCTAACAAAAGGCTGACCAAAATACTTAAAATGAAAAACTGGGGAATAACATGTCCATACAGGTTTTGAAAGTTCTGAAATATTCCTGGCAAGCAAGAAGATCATGTGTAAGAACATGGTTGTGTGTACACCCAGGGCTGTGCATATGCTCAGAAAATATCTCAGAAGGCCAGAATCTCATACCTGGCTTACCTTGAGACCCCGCTCAGGCAAAAAATAAAAGCTAAGGCAGAGTTGTAAATAACTTGTAATAGCATTGAAAATATGCCCAACACACACACACACACACACACACACACACACACACACATCTATTAGCAAAGGCTGGAAGCCTTACTGACTCAAGGCTTTTAAGGAAATCTCTGTCCATTCATTAACTTATCACTAAGGTAATCAAGCAGAGACATCAGTGACTATATACAGTTTTACAGACTTTACACATACTTTACAGAATAGGCCAAAATCACTAAATAAACAAGTAAAAGGCAAGAACAAAAACTCAGGTTGGGGGAGTACAGAGGGACGTCACTTTCAGAATTGCCACATAACATTATACTGAGTGTCCAGATAACAACTACAACAAAGAATAAACAAGACATGCAAAGAAAGGGAAAATATGACCCACATGTAGGAAAAACATCAGTAGTAGAAACTTTCCAAGGAAGCCTACATGTTGAACTTACTAGGAAAAGACTTTAAGGCAGCTATCATAAATACATTTAAAAAACTAAATGAAACTATGTGTAATAAATTAAGGAAAATTATGAGAGTAATACCTCATAGAGATCATCAATAATACATAGAAATGAAAGGAATAAGAAAGAAGGGGAGGAGATAAGGAAGAGAACAAAGAAGGAGGGAAAGGAGGAAAAAAAAGATGAGGGAGGAAGAAGAGGAGGAAAAAAAGAACCAAATAAATACTCTAGGGTTTTAAAGTACAATAATGGAAGTGAAAATTTCATGAGAAAGACTCAACAACAGATTATATCTGACAGAAGAAAAAATCACAAAATTGAAGAGTGATTGAGGTTATATAAACTGAGGAATAGTAAGAAAAAAGAATGAAGAAAAATTAACAAAGACTCAAAGACCTTTGGAATGTCTTCAAGCATACCAACATACCAATCATGAGAGTGAGTCTCAGAAGAAAAGGAAAGGCTGAGAATGAATGTTTGAAGAAATAATGGCCAAAAATATCCTAAATTTGATGAAAAATATTAATATGCATGTCTAAGAAGCTCAAGAGCCTAGGATCAACTTAAAGAGATACACACCTAAATATATCATAATCAAACTGGCAAAAGACAAAAAAGAATCTTGAAAACAGCAAGAGAAAGGTGACTTATCATGTACATGGAATCCTTAATAAGATTAAAACTTGACTTCTCATCAGAAACCATGGAGGCTGGAAGGCAAGAGAATATTGTTGCAAGGGTCTAAAGTTGCAAGGTTCTAAAAGAAAGATTGTCAATCAAGAATTCCATATCCAGAAAAACTATCTTTCAAAAATGAAAGATAAATTATAACATTCCCGTAACAAAGACTCTCTCCTTGACCAAACTTCTGACCCCTCTTCTCAATTAGGCCTAAACCTTGATCTGCTTTTAACAAGAATCCTAAGTCAGTATAGCAAGAATCTCCCTACTCTTGATGTCTCTCTCCTCTTAGTAATTTTACATCTACTGGTACCTTCACTCAGCTTGTTAGCTATAAATACCCATTTGTCCTTGTTGTATTCAGAGTTAAACCCAAACTCTCTCCTCTAGTGAAATATTCTCCCTATTGCAACAGTCTTGAGTAAAATTTTCCTTACTATTCTAACAATTTGTCAGGACAATTTTTCTCTTTATAACCAAATGAACAAAACCATAGATAATTTGTCACAAGAAGGCAAACCACACAATAAATACTAAAAGGAGTCCTTCAGGCTGAAATAAAAGGCCAATAGATAGTAATTCAAATACACATGAAAAAATTAAGAGCACCATTGAAGTTAAATAGGAAAATATAAAAAGTAGCATAAATGTATTTTAGTTTGTAATTCCTTTTTTCTCCTAATTAAAAAGATTACATAAAAATATAATTATAAAACTTTTGGTGTGTTATAACAAATAAAGATGTAATTTATATAACAAAAATTATACAAAGAAGGCAGGTGGGAACAGGACCACACTGGAGCAAAAAAAATTGTATGCTATAAAAATTAGTTGGTATTAATATAACTAGATTATTTTAAATTAAGTGTTAATTATATTCCTCAGGACAAACACTACTAAAGTAACTCAAAGCACATAGTGATAAAAAAAATAACAGAATTAAAATGACATGCTAGGGAGTATCTACTTAACATAGCAGAATATACAGAAAACAAACAGCAAAATGGCAGATATATATCCTACCTTACTGATTATTACATCAAATGTAATGGACTAACCACAATAATCAAAACACAGAGATTGCCAGATAATTTTTTTAAATGATCTGATTATATGCTGTCTACAAGAGACTCATTTTAGAAACAAATGAGTAAGAAATAAGATACAAGAAAGTAAAAAGTAAAAGGATGGAAAAACATACACCATTAGAACAGTAGCCAAAAGAGAGCTATGTATGTATTAGACAAAATGGGCTTTAAGACAAAAGTTGTTACAAAAGAGAATGAAAGGTATTTTATAATGATTAAAAAAATTAATATGTCAGGAAGACAAAACAATTGTAAACATATATACCTAACAAAATCCCAAATCCACTAAGCAAATATCAGCATAACTAAAAAAATAAATAGAAAATTAAACAGTAATAGCTGGAGAATACAATATTCTACTTTTAATAATGAATAGAACAACCAATAGATGATCAGCAAGGAAACTGAAGACTTAAGCAATACTATAAGCCAATTAGAATATATATCTATAGAACAGACCACCTAATAATAACAGAATATACATTCTTCTCAAGTATACATGAAATCTCAAGGATAGTCCATGTGTTAGATCCTTAAGACAAGTCTCAAAAAATGTAAATAGACTGCAATCATACAAAGTATATTCCCTGATCACAATGGAATAAAATTCAAAATCAATGACAGGAAGAAATTTAGGAAATTCACAAATATGTGGAAATTAAACAACACACTCCTAAGTAACCAATGGATCACAGAAAAAGTTACAAAGGAAATTGGAGAATATTTTAAATACTAAAAACAAAATACAATATTCTAAAACCTATGAATATGGCTAAGGCAATGCTAGAGGGAAAATTACAGCTATAAACACTTATATTTAAAAAGAAAAATGATCTCAAATTAGTAATCTAGTCTTTCACTTTAAGAAACTAGAGCCCTGGGATCAAGCCTAGAGTTGGGCTTTCTGCTCAGCAAGGAGTCTACTTCTCCCTTTCCCCCTGCCCCTCCTCCTCTCCCACATTGTACTCTCTTGCCTATGCTCTCTCTCTCTCAAATAAATAAAATACTTTAAAAAAAAAAAAAAACGCTATTTTGTTTTTCTTTCTCTAAAATTTTAAGCAAACAAGAGATAGGAAATAATAAAAACTGAGTGGAAATAGATGGAATAAAGAATGGAGAAACAATAGAGAAAAGCAACAAAATCAAGTTGTTCCTTTGAAAAGATTTTTTTAATTGGTAAAACTTTAGATAGAGCCAAGAAAAAAAAAAGATTAAAATTGCTAAAGCCAGAAATGACAGTAAATTAGATCACTATCAACCTCACAGTAATAAAAACAATTATAAGGAAATAGTAGGAACAGATGTATGCCAATAAACTAGACAACCTAGATGCAATGGACAAATTCCTAGCAAGACACAAACTATCAAAATTGACTCAAAAAGAAAAAAAAAAGAAAATCTGAATAAACCTACAACAAATAAAGAGATTATATGAGTGTGGTTGTCACAATAATGGCACCCCAAAAATGTTCAAGTCCTAATATCCTAAACCCATGAATTTGTTAGGTTATATGGCAAAGGAGATTTAAGATTACACAAAGAAGTAAGGTTTCTAATAAAATGACCTTGAAACAGGGAGATTACTCCAGATTATCTGTGTAAACCCAATTTAATCACAAATCCTTAAAGTGGAAAAGAGAAGTAAAAGAGGATGTCAGAGGATGCAGGTGAGGAAAATTCAAACCACTGTTGCAGCTCTAAAGATGGAGGAGGAGGCCAAACACCAAGGAGTACAGGTAGCCTCTAGAAGCTGGAAAAAGCAAGCAATTATATTCTCCCATAAACCTTGTCAGCCCTGCTGGTACACTGATTTTAGCCCAGTGAAATTTGTGTCAGACTTCTAATAAATTTGCAAGATAATAGATTTGTGTTGCTTTACACCACTAAGTGTGTGGTTAAGTTTTTACAGCAGCAATGGAGAGCTAATGCAGGTTATGGCAATGAAAGTGGGGTTCTGATGCAACAAATACACAAATATGTGGCAGTAGCTTTTGAAATGGACTGTTGGCAGAGGTTGGAAAGTTTCTGAGAAGCAAGATTGGAAAGGCCTAGATTACCTTGAACAGACTGGTAGCAGAAATATTAACAACTCTGCTAGACAGGCCTCGGAAGAAATGAAGAAGTGTAGTAAGGAAAACATGCATCACCTTACAGAGTACCTAAATCATGTTGACAAACCTGCAAGAATGAGGGGAGAAAGAGTTAAAAGCAAAAAGGAACCAGGACTTGATGATCTAGGGAATTCTCAGCATTATCAGATTGCCAAAGATGCTAAAATTTAAGGGATGTACCTTCAGGAGAGAAAAAGCTGAGTGTGTGGCTGTATAAACTTTTGCTAATACCTCAGATCAATCAAAAGGTCAGAATATTCAGTCACATATCACAGAAGAGGCTCTTTGAAAAGATTAAGTTTGTGATTCATAAATCCCTTCAGCTGGCTCAGCAGAGGCCAAAAATAAAGATGGGATTATCTAAGAAATATTTTAGAGGATCCTCACCAATAATGGAGCAAATCCCATGACATACACATAAGACCCACAAGGATTTTGAGAATTTTAAATACTAGCAGAAACAATACCAGCTTGGACCCAAAAGGACAAAGAGAGTATGAAATGAAAGAAGGCTGCTAGACACCCAAAATTCTACAGGCATGAGTCATGCTAATAAAACTACTCAGCTGCAAAGATGCATTACCTTTCATAAATGAATGAATGAATGAATGAATGAATAAATAAATAAATAAATAAATAAATAAATAAATAAATAAATAAATAAAAAATAATTCTGAGGGTGTGGAACCAAGTGCCCAGAGAGTAGAGCCAAGATTTACAGAGAATTATTCCCAGGCCTTGAAACCCAATAGAGTTTTCCAGCTAGAAAAACTGCTTGGGACCAGTGACTCTTTTGTTCCTTCCATTTCCTTCCCTTTTGTACAGGAATGTCTGTAACTCTTAGGCTTGTCCCATCATTGTATTTGTGTGTGTAGATAATATGCTTTCTAGTTTCATAGATACACAGATGAAGACCAAATATGCCCTGGGATGTTTTATGAGAAGAACCTCACCCACAGCTAATTTTTATGATTTAAATTGATCATATTTGAGCTTTTGAGCTAATAATATTTAGAATAGATTGTGAAGTTTGAGTTGATACTATAATAGGTTGAGAATTTAAGACATGTGTTTATACAAAAACTTGTATAAAAAAAGTTCATAGGAACGTTACTGATGACAGCCAAAAAGTAGAAGCAATCTGAATGTCCATCAGCTGATGAAATGGATAAACAAAACATGGCGTATCCACACGATGGAATATTATTCAATCATAAAAAGAAATGAAGTTTCAATACATGCTACAACATAAATGAACTTTGAAAATATGTTAAGTGAAAGAAGTCAGACACAAAGGCCACATGTCTCATGATTCCTTATTTATGAAATGTCCAAAATATGAAAATCCATAAAAACAGAAAGTAGATTAGTAATTACCAAGCCAAATGACCGCTTTGGCTATGCAGTTTCTTTTATGGGGTTTCTCTCTGGAATTAGATAGTAGTAATAGATGTACAATTCTGTGAATATGCTAAAAAAAACATTGAATTACATACTTAAAAGAGTGAACTTTATGGTATATGAATTATATGTCAATAAAGCTGCTAATTTTTAAAAGTCATTTCTGAGTAATGTCTTCTTAGATGATAATCATGAAAACTTCTTTTAAGAATAAAAATTTCATGGGCAGCCCGGGTGGCTCAGCGGTTTAGCTCTGCCTTCAGCCTGGGGCCTGATCTTGGAGACCCGGAATCAAGTCCCACATCAGGCTCCCTGCATAGGGCCTGCTTCTCCGTCTGCCTGTGTTTCTCTCTCTGTCTCTCTCTCTGTCTCTCTCTCTCTCTCTCTTTGTGTGTGTGTGTGTCTCTCATGAATAAATAAATAAAATCTTTTTTAAAAATTTCATTATATCTTCCCAACACTAATTTCTTAACCTTCTTGAAGACTAAAAATATTAGGTTCCACTTTGTTTCTTTTTTTTTTTAAGATTTTATTTATTTATTTGAGAGAGAGAGTGAGAAAGAGCACAGAGAGAGGGGAAGAGAGAGAGAGAGAGAGAGACAGATTTCCCGCTGAGCAGGGATCCTGATGGGGAGCTCGATCCCAGGATGCCAGGATCATGACCTGAGCCAAAGGCAGATGCCCAACCGAGTGAGCCACCCAGGTGCCCTACTTTGTTCCTTATAATGCTTAAAACCCAGTTTTTCATTTATGTGTATTCAAAGCCATAAATGTTGAGTTTCTCATTTTCATTCATTCATTCAAGAAACATCTGTTGAGTGATGGGACCACACATAAAAATGCAGTAGTATAGCCTTTGTCTTCAAGAAGGCCCATAAAGGACTCGAAGAAATAAACATAAAATGTGTTGAAGTAAACAGGTACAAACTGCCAGTTTTGAAATGTGCCTCCTACCTTGGAGTATGTATGTATACTCTACCTTCTCTCACGTTATTTCAAATACTTATAATTATTCCTTAAATCCGATTCCACGCTTTACAAGAATATTTCCTCTGTAATTATACTCCTTCCTGCATTATCAGTTTTTCCCTCTCTTATAGATTATTCCCATTAGCATACAGACATGCACGTATTACTCTCATATCATTTTAAGTTTCTCTTGACCTCACTCCTCCCCTCCAGCTACCTGCTTTTCTTTCCTTCTTTTTACCACAAATCTCCTTGAAATGGTACTCAGTTACTTCCAATCTCTCCTCTCCTGTTTTCTCTTGAACACATCAGTTAGGTTTTTCATCCCCACTACATCACTGAAACTCCTCTTTTCAAAGTCACCAGTGATGCAAACACCACACATTTCAGGTTTTATCCCTACTTTCTACATACTCCAAGTTTCTTTTGCTCATATCTTTTCTCCCCAATCTCAAAATGTTGGAAAATCCTAGGGCTCAGGCACTGGCCCCCTTCTCTCTATCTACATTCATTTCCTATTTCATCATATGACCTTAAATAACATGCCCAAGTTTATATCTATAACCTGAACCTTTTCTCTGAACTCCAAGCCTATATACCCAACTGCCTATTTTATATTGCCAGTGAATGAATGCCTATTAAACATCTCAGACTCGGGATCCCTGGGTGGCGCAGCGGTTTGGTGCCTGCCTTTGGCCCAGGGCGCGATCCTGGAGACCCAGGATCGAATCCCACATCGGGCTCCCGGTGCATGGAGCCTGCTTCTCCCTCTGCCTGTGTCTCTGCCTCTCTCTCTCTCTGTGACTATCATAAATAAATAAAAAATAAAAATAAAAATAAAAATAATAAACATCTCAGACTCAACATGTCCAAAACAAGCTCCTGATATTTTCCCCAAAACAACTCCTCCCAAAATCTTCCACATCTCATTCAAAGTAACTACATCCTTACAGTCACTCAAGGCAAGGACTTTTTTTTTTTTTAAGATTTTATTTATTCATTCATGAAAGACACACAAAATGAGAGACAGGCAGAGACACAGGCAGAGGGAGAAGCAGGCTCCCCACAAGGAGCTGGACATGGGACTCGATCCTGGATCTCCAGGATCACACCCTGGGCTGAAGGCTGTGCTAAACCACTGAGCCACCCAGCTGCTCAAGGACTTTAACTCCTCTTTTCCTTCACTTCCTCCATCTGGATAATCAACAAACTCTATCAGCATTACTTTCAAAATACATCAAGAAACTGAACACTTCTCAACATCTTCACCAATCTGCGCCAGAGAGCACGTCTCTTCTAGCTTATTTCAATAACCTCCTAACCAGTTTCTCCCCTTCAGTCCTTTGCGGACGAGTCTAAAAACCCAGTTAGATCATGTTATTTCTGTACTCAAATCCTGCAAAGATGACCTAACTCACTCAAAGTCTTTACTGTGACATGAAAGACCCTATGTGACTGGGCTCACCATCGCCTCACATATCTCGTCTTCTGACACTCTCATCTATTACTTACTCCAGCCACATTGGCCTTCTTACAGTTACTCGAACATATCAAGAACACTTCTACATCACGACCTCTGTGCCTGCTGGACCCTCGGCCCAGGATGCTCTTCCCCTAGATAACTCCCTCACTGTGTTCAGATCTTTCTTCAAAATTCACATATTCCGTGAGGTTTTCCTCAGCCACCCTTCTAATTTCAATATCCTCTAGCAATTTATATCTTTTCTTCTAATTTATTTTTTTCCTACAGTTATCACTATATTTCATTCATATACCTTTTTTATTTTTTTAAAGATTTTATTTATTTATTCATGAAAGACACACACAGAGAGAGAGAGAGAGAGAGAGAGAGGCAGAAACACAGGCAGAGGGAGAAGCAGGCTCCATGCAGGCAGCCCAATGCGGGACTTGATCCTGGGACTCCAGGACCACACCCCAGGCAGAAGGCAGGCACTAAACCGTTGAGCCACCCAGGGATCCCCCATATATCTTTTTTAATCATCTGTCTCCTTCACTGGAATATAAGCTCCATGGGGGCAGAGATTCTTCTATTTAGTTCACAGTATACCCCAATGCATGAGTAAGAGTCAGGCTATAGGCAAGACACATGGTGCTAACAAATGAATTATTGAATGACTTATAAACGAAGGTATGCAGATGATATTGTTGTAACAAAGAAGAAAGAGAATGGAGTTCACAAAAGGAAGAAAATAATCATTTGTCCTTAGATATGATTATAATTTGTCTCTCATTATGACAAATTCCACAGCAATCTGATTCCTCTTCATCTTTCAAGCACCAATTCATGTTTCACCTTTTCTCTGAATTCTTCTCTGATAGTCCTAGTATTCTGGAATTCTCTTCCTTGTCCATTTCCCAAACCCTTACAATCAACATCAATCAGTTACCACTTAAAGGCCTTATATGGTACATTAGCAATATGCATGTGTTTGTGGCTAACCTTTCAAACTATTTCTCCAACTCTTTGTCATGTCTTTGAGAACATGACCCTCATCTTATATTTCTCTGTATATTCCAACACCCACCACTGAAAATTCATGTAATTTTGTTTGGTTGGTTTGTTTTGGCTGGATATGGGGGAGACAAGAACATCAGGATATTTTAAAATGTCAAGATTCACCAATGCTTAGAGCCCTAGGCACTCCTGGAGATCTCCCAGAAGAAATATCTCTGAATAACAGAGGAAGATGACCATGACAGGATTAGAGATGAAGCCCTCCTCTTTCTTCCCTGCCCCCTTCATTACTTTTTTAAATTGTGGAAGCACATATATAACAAAATTAACCACTTTAGCCATTTTTAAGTGTATAGGTCAGTGGCATTAAGTGTATCCACAATGTCATGAACAATCATCACCCTCTTTCTTATGTAAGCCTTTTTATGCCTGTCTCAGAAGTGGGTGAAAGATTTTCATACTCTAACTTACATAACACAATTACATCAATAGCAACCCCCCCCCCCAAATTCCTGGAGGCCAAAGCCACCCTTAGGTTTTTTTCAAGTTACCCCACTACTTTATGGGGCATAATTACCAAAAAAGGTCAATGTATATATCACTGAAAACTAGACAGGAATAAGAAACCACAAACAAACATCAAATAGTACTAATTGCAAATCTGGCAAATGACTTTTAAAACTATTCCAAATAAAGCTAAAGATAACCTCTGGCAATTTTATATCATAACCAAGAAAGCTTCAGTGCAACGAAGTTTGTTTTCATTACCCAAAGTTTACTTTATAACTCTACACATTGCAAGTACTCCACAACAAATAATTTTGCATAATAGATGTTTCCCCCTCATTCTTGTCCATTTAGCAGTTGTCCTCTCTACAAGCATTCTATGGCCCTAGGATCTGCATGCCAGATAAATGGAAAAAGGCAGCTGAGGCACTGTCACCAAACTCTTATTTCTCCGTTGGTCTGCCAGCAAGTAGTACTTTTCACTTTAATCATATTCCTCTTCCTCTCCCTGTCATAGTTTTTAATTCACAAGTCATCTCTTAAATACATACACATGAGTTCAAGGAAGTACACTGGGAGAGAGTGCCGTCTGCATGATACAGATGTACAGCGCAGTCCACCTCTGCCCAGTATGTCAGATAATATAGCACTTGAGAGCAAAGAGTTGCAGTCATCCAAGCTCAGTTCCCATGCCGTGTTCCACTGCACGCAGGGACTGCACAACTCAGGAAAGACACTGAACCTCTGAGCTTCAGTTCCAGCCATTATAAGGTGAGGAGCGATAGCAGGACTTACTTCACATGTCATTTGCAAAGATTTAATGCAATAAATGAATGTAAAGCATTAAATTCTGTGTCTCTAACAAGGTAAAATGAGTAACGACAAGCAACATTTATTACTATTATTTTCATGTAACAGAAAGAAATACAATGGCTGCAAAAACAAAGATGAATCACTACTCCTGAAGTGGCAAAAATAAATTTTAAACTGAAAATAAATTTTTCCTTCACTTATGAGCTGGAGGTGAGGAAGAAAAAAAACAAAACTTTGCCTAAGAATTCAAAGCTTTCACCAGTTCTTTGTATCACATACCCTAAGTCCTTTGTACAGAATAACCCAGGGAAAGGTGAGGTCAGGAGCTCATGCAGATGGGGAGGCTTAAATGAATCTAAACTATGTAATAAATGAGCAGGAATTTGGGGAGTTGTTCATGGGTAGCTCCAAAGTTTCAGGGGCCCTAGAAACTTGGAAAAGAGGGGGTAATGAGCCCTCTCTCTATGAAGAGAAGCCGACAATATTTCAATAGTTTAAGATCCACAGGCAGGCCATGGCAGTAAAAGGTGATCCAGGATGGAAAGTGGTTCATAAACTATTTTTGGAAAAATCATTTCTGATTTTGGAGTTGTTCCTATTCTGAGCTGCAATGACCCCATTTTCCTTAAAACCTTCCTAATAATGTGTCATGCACAGTACCTTGTCAGTGGTGATTTGGGCAATGTAGAAGCCCGGCTGAGTCACAGGCAGAGTGCTGTGGGGGGGTGAGGGGGGAGGGCAGGAGCCCACGGAGAGGAGGCTAGTGAGAAGATGAAACTGAAGAACTAGCATGAGTTAACAGCAAAAAAGGGAGAGACTGTAAGTTCTACCAGGAATCTTTGGAAATATAGGGAAGAACTATGGACTTCCAACATTTGATGTAGTGCTCGCTTCGGCAGCACATATACCAACATTTGATGTGATGAAAGCTTCAGTGTCTCTGTTTGAAATAGAGGTTAGGGCAGCCCGGGTGGCTTAGAGGTTTAGCACTGCCTTCAGCCCAGAGTGTGATCCTGGAGACCCAGGATCGAATCCCACATCGAGCTCTGTAAAGGGAGCCTGCTTCTCCATTTGCCTGTGTCTCTGCCCCTCTCTCTCTGTGTGTGTCTCTCATGAATGAATAAATAAATAAAATCTTTAAAAAAAAAAGAAAATTATGAAAGCTGGTGGACATAGGGTCTTCTGATGACAATTACTAACTCAAATACCTATTATTAACTTAAAAATTTTATGTAATTTTACACCTAGATGTAGACCAATCCAAAGTTAGAAAGAAACCAAAGTTAAGAAGAGGAAGTTAAAATTACAATGATACTTTACTTAAACTATACAAAAATGGTGATTATCTTATCAAAACTCTTACAGTCAAATAAGTGCAAAAAGTATGAATCAGGGCTAAGAAATATCTTAAATATGTTTTATCACATATTGACATGGGAATCAGCCCAAGTAAATGTAAATGCCAATCTTGCTCCTCACTGTGTGAGTGGAAAATTTACTCAAGCTCTCAGTGTTTCATGAGTCTCATCCGTCTGTGAGAGGTAAGGGGCCCTGCTGTATTAGACTCCATTCTCACACTCTTTCCTCACCATTCAGGTGAGCATCCTCCATTCCTGATGCTGTCTGTTCCTCTAGCCTCCTTGGGTTTTGAGGACCCTTCAAAATCTCCTGTTGAATTTTTGGACATTAGCATTCCTCAAAAGTCTGGGCCTCATTTATTCAGTTTCAACAGCTCCTTCACTCTTGTCCTGGATGTGGACTTTCTGCTCCAGCCACCAACCCTGTCACTGCTCCTTCTCATGCCCATAGCCACAAATGCCAGCCTCCAAGAATTAGTGGAGATTTGGCAATAATAATACCAACTGCTAGGTTCCCATGATAATCAGATGAGATCATCTCTACAAAAGTTCTATATAAAACTAAAGTATTAAAATATGATTTTGGGGGGCACCTAGGTAGCTCAGTAGATTAAGTGTCTGCCTTTGGCTCAGGTCATGATCTTGCAGTCCTGGGATCGAGCCCATATTGGGTCCCTGCTCAGTAGGAGGTCTTCTTCTCCCTCTCCCTCTGCCCTTACCCCCTCTCAAATATAAATAAGTCTTTAAAAATATTTTATTTGTTTAAAGATTTTATTTATTTATTCATGGGAGACACACAGAGAGAGGCAGAGACATAGACAGAGGGAGAAGCAGGCTCCCTGCTCAACTACTCAACCGCGGAGCCACTCAGGCATCCTTAAAAATATTTTTTAAAAGAACATGATTTCGTATTAGTAGTCATAGAAAGATACCTAAATAATCCACGTTATAGTATTAAATTCTCTAGAGCTTGGATTTTTTTTTCTTTTTCTTTTTTCTTTTTCTTTTTTTTTTTTTTTTTTTTGTGCCTATCTATATATTGTTGCTTTCAGTTACTATTTTTCTTGTGATGATGTTGGGATCAGCCTGAAACATGTAAGCAAAAACACTGTCTTTATTTACCAACGTATCTGCCTGTAAAAGCAAATAGATGCAAATATAAGAACAGCACACTTTAAAATGTTATCATTAGGATGCCTGAGTGGCTCAGTCGGTTAAGCATCTGCCTTTGGCTCAGGGATGGAGTCTTGCATCAGGCTCCCTGCTCAGCAAGGAGTCTGCTTCTCCTCTCCCTCTGCCCCTCCCATCTGCTAGTGCATTCTCTCTCTCTCTCTCTCTCTCTCCCTCCCTCCCTCTTTCTCTCTCTCTCCCAAATAAATAAAATCTTAAAATTAAAAAAAATAATAAACAAAAATCCCAAAATGTTATCACTACTATGGAGTACTGCAGATGTTTAAAATATGAAAAACTGTGATAAACTTCATTTAATTATTCCCATAGTTGAGGATAATTCCCAAAGTACATCTACGAGTTAGTTCCAAATTCCCTGCATATTTACAACAATATGTAAAACTTGGCTCTACAGGGCTCCTGAGAGGTCTCAAACTCTCCCCATGGAGTCCCATTAGCATTCCTCATAGAGGCTGTGGTCTCCTCCCAAGGGAGGGGCAAGACAATTCAAATTGTCTCAGCTACCTTTCTCTTCCCAAGGCTGCACTGACCTACAATACTCCTTTCCCTCTCCTTTCTTTTCCTAACCTCCACCTCATCTCTTTTATAATTATTCTCTCCAGAAATCTCTTTAAGCTCTTAGCACCTTAGCCCAGACCTAAGTTCTGCTGGGGAGTACCAGGTGCCAACTAATTTGGTAGCTATAACTGAACAATTGAGGTTTGTGTAAAGTTAATGTACTGAGACACTGTAAATAAGAAACAGAATTCTACCAACCATTAAAAGTTAAATCATGGGGGACCTGGGTGGCTCCATTGGTTAAGCGTCTACCTTTGGCTCAGGTCATGATCCCAGATCTCAGTAGGGGCTCTGCTTCTCTCTCTCCCTCTGCCACGTCCCGCCCTCATGCGCACGCGTGCTTGCTCTAGCTCTCAAATAAATAAATATCTTTATTTGTAAAAAGTTAAATCATTATTTTAAAACTGACAAGGAATTTAGTATTAAATTCATTACTGGAATAAGAAATAGTCGACACAGCAATTGCAGATGGAAATTGCAAGCACTTTATGTTAAGTAGATTCTTCTGGACTCTAGTTAGCCAGCTTCTTTAAAGCTGTCTTTCATATCCAAACACTGTCCTATCCGTCAGTTACAGTCACTTGCTGGCTCAGTCACAAAAGCTCCCTGTCATCTCTGGACAGGATTTTGACAGCTTCCAGAGCATCAGTTCTGTCAGTAACACTTATTTCTCTTCAACCTACATAAGATTATATTAATTTAACCAGGCTAGAGACATTCTCTTTCTGTTAAGATCAACCTTGAGGCCAGACCTGTCCTCACTCTGAGTTTTCCTGCAGGGTCCTTTTCAAAGGCTCTCCCTCTCGCTCCCTCTCAGTCGCTTTAGTCAGTGACTCAGTTTTTGAGAGCCATGCTATAGAACACAAAAATGTTTTTCTCAGTTGACACTCCATTAACTTTGGAGGTGAATTATTTTAGAGGTGTGCTTCTGCTAAAAATTGTAACTGGCACATTCAGGTCAATTATGGCCCTTCTATCTATCTTGACATATTTCTCTCTCAGGCAGTAAGAACTGCCACCTCTCTCAGAATACACTTCTCAGAAAGTATCTCAGCAGGTGACTGCCTGGGCTGCTCAGGTCGGGGAGCATTCCAAGCTACCTCTTCAAAGAACCCCCTCACTTGCTTTGCTTACCTTTCACGAATTTCTCACATACATCATAAAAACTCACACAACACTCAAGGTATATCGTGGTTATTTTCTACAGGTAGGATACTACAGGACTTCTCGTTGATTTATGTAGAAATGACATGAATGTGTTAGTATTTGCTGTCTACTTTTGCTAACGTGACTATAAGAGGAAAAAAGAGATTGAAATACAGGTGCTAAACATCCCACTCCTTCCTCTTTTTTCTCTGGAGTCCAACTAAATCACATTCTCAGATTTTCTCGCCAGGCTGGTGTATTAGGTATATTACAGTAAGTTGTTTACCATAGAGACTCCCAAATACAATATAGAAGTTATTGTTCCTCTCTCCCAGAATAACCTGAAGAGATAGGCAATTCTGGGGGTTGATAGCTCTGTTCCAAGAAATCATCCAGGCACCCACATTCTTTCTATGTTCTTATCCTTCTGTGTCCAAGGGTGTTGCCCTTATCCCCATTTTTAGAGCTGACTAACCACACCAGTCTGCAAGAAGGAGAAAGTAGACTAGTACATGTGACTTCTGCTCATATGCCACTGGCCAGAGGCGGGAGAATGTGGTCTAGTTGGACAGCCATGTGCCCACTTAAATTCAGGAATTCTTTATCTGAAGGAAGAACTGAAGGAGGGAATTGATATGGGGTAGGGGACAATTAGAAGTAATTTGTGCCATTTCCAGTTCAGATTTAAGCTTAGAGAATGTCAGGTTCACCCAATCTAGGCACAAAGACTATATATTTCTCATGCCAGATCCTTGAGAAGCCTTTGCTACTGGTGCAGTGCTAATATCGTCAACTAGAATCTTTTTTAAAGACTGTATTTATTTATTTATTTATCTGAGACAGAGTGAGAGATATTGCACCAGCTGGGGGGACGGTTTGGGGGGGGGGGGCAGAGGGAGAACTAGATTCACCATCAACCAGGGTGCCCCCACGCAGTGCTCTATCCCAGGACTCTGGGATCATGACCTGAGCTGAAGGCAGACGTTTAATCAACTGAGCCACGCAGGCAACTCTGGAATCTTATTTAGTCTCAAGCATTGTGCTAAATAATTTACATACACTAATTCATTTAGCCCTCACAGGAAACATATGAGGTGGATACTATCATTCCCATTGTAGAGATAAGTAGAACTTAATTTAGAGGAGTAAAGCAACTTTCCCAAGCTCAGACAGCCCAGTGGCAGAGTCAGAACAGGGTAGAGTGGGGTTGGTCACATGATTTGTAGGTAAATTTGAAGTAACCTAGATGGTTCAGCAAAGCTCTTAGCTAATAGAGATGAGATTGAAAACTAGTATTCCATGAAGAACTAGAGTCGAGACAGGGAACCAGAAGGAGGGCAGAAGGCTGTTCAGATTGGATGATGCACGTTGCCAGAGTTAAGTGGGTGAGCTATGTCCTTTTCTCACCAAGGCACTAAGAGAAGAGTTTGTTCTCCCTGTGGCCCACCAAATACTGAGTGGAGAAGTAACTTTTGCCATTTCCTGTTCCCACTCCCTGCATAGTGTCAATCAGTGTGTCCATGTTTTAGGGCTTAGAAGGGACTCTGCCTATATTCAGTCATTAGCCACATACATTGTGTATCATCCTTTAGTCCGAATCTGTCTAGGCTTTGGGAATATAGAGATGAACAGGAACAAAATTACCCCTTCTCTCACAGAATGCAAGGTCTCGCAGGGAAAATAGACATTGCATACTGTGCTCCCAATAATGTGTAACAAATGTAGTAGGGAAAGTACTAGCTCATGAGGGGCACCTTCTATCTGATGTCACGAGAGAGGAACCATTCCCAACCAGGAGGGAGGAGCCCAACGGTAATCCGGAGGGCAGGGCCCATTCTGCCTGGAGAAGTACTCTGTACTTCCGGCCACGCTACGCAAGTATTCCTGCTTCAAGCCGTGTTCTCATGCTTGCAAAAAGAAAGCAGAAGAGCTAAGAAAAAGAATCCGCCTTCTGTGGGGCACCTGGCTGGTGCAGTCGCTGGAGTGGCCTTGGTTTCGGCTCCGGTGGTGATCTCAGGGTCGTGAGATCAAGCCCTCTGTCCCGCAGCTTGGATTCTACTTGGTTTTTGTTTTAAAGATTTTATTTATTTACTCATGAGAGACACAGAGAGAAAGAGAGAGGGGAAGCAGAGACACAGGCGGAGGGAGCAGCAGGCTCCATGCAGGGAGCCCGACGTGGGACTCGATCCCGGGTCTCCAGGGTCACGCCCTGGGCCGAAGGCGGCGCTAAACCGCTGAGCCGCCCGGGCTGCCCTATCCTGGTTTTTCCTCTGCATATATCCCCCCATGATAAAGTTTTATTTCTGAATTAGGCACAGGAAGAGATTAACAATAAAACGGAATGCCAACTTCCCTTTCCGTCGTCACAGTTGCACAGATTTGTTCTTACCGTGGATCTTTGCAGCCTCAGCATACTATTTTATTTCTTTCCTTGTCAAGTCGGAAAGTTTCACTTTTTCACTTAAAAGAACCACTCTGTGGCTTCTCTCTGGCCTATCCTAACTGCCCCCCTCACTATTCTTCTGCTTTGGGACCATGATAAAGTAAAGGTTAGTGGCCCACAAGCGCTGCAACACCGAGGCAGCAGGTCCCATCCCCCAGGCCGGAGGGGGGCACGCAGTGCGCACGCGCGGGAAAGGGGCGGCTTCACTTCCCGGGCAGGATGCAGCAGATCCCGCGAGAGTTTGTCACGCTACTCGCAGGGCTGAGTGGGCACTTGGGTGGCTCAGTGGTTGAGCATCGGCCAACGGCTTGCGGCGGGAATCCCCGAGACCTGGGATCGAGTCCCGTGTCCGGCTCCCTGCAGGGACCCTGCTTCTCCCTCTGTCTGTGTCTCTGCCTCTCTCTCTCTGTGTGTCTCTCATGAATAAATACATAAATAAAATAATAATAATAGTAAATAATAACCAGTTGCTACCAAATGTTAGTTACAATCACTACTACTAATGAAAATAAAATGCAAGGATACTCGTATGTATCATCAGCCCAATTAGCACACCCCTTGAAAGTTTATAGGCTGAAATATGTCCGGCAAACATTCAGAGGATCAGAAACATATACTATCCTGAAAGAGAATAAGGTGATTGATAATGAACAGTCCTCTTGTCATTATTCACACAAGCCAAGACTGGAGCTGTTAGGTAAGGAACTGGGAAGGCTGCTCTGTGGGTGTCCCTGCAGGATGAACCCTCCTGATTGATTAGATCCATAATTAATTCAGCGCAGAGCAACCACAAAAGGTAAATAACCCATTGGCAAGAAGTAAGAAAGAGTAAAGAATTTAAGAAGTAATGCTGACATCTTCAGAGGGGTATGGTCTCCTTTTTGGAGGTATATTACATCCCCGATGGTGTTGCTGTACAATCACAAATACTTCGATCATTCCCTCAAGTACTTAAACTGTGTGTACTAGGTACTGGAAATGTCACAGTAACAAGGAGACACAGTCCTTGCAATATTAATCAATAGACATACAAATAAAGTTGTGATTATAAACTGCTAGCAAGGTTATGGAGGAAAGTTAAAAGAGTTTGATGAACATTTTAAGAGGAGAGTAGGTTAGATTAAGGGGCCAGGAGAAGTATTGCTGAAGAAGATGTTTAGGCCCCAAATGAATAGGAATAGGCCAGTAAAATGACAGGAGATGAGAATGGCAATAGACACTGAATGCAGAGGAGGATGGGATTTGAGAACCAAAGCCATAGAAGCAGAAATCATGCTCCTCTGTCAGCAGGGGTAGTGAGGTTACCTGTGTTCTGCAGTACCCCAGCTTCCCTGGCTGTGGCATGCTGAGAGGGTCATAAAATCTCTACCTCTCACTGTAGGTCATTAGACTCTTGGTGTTAAGTTGTTTTCTGTATTGAGGGTCAAAATGGGACAGAAAAAGTTGCAAACTGAACTCTGCGAAAGTTGTCATTGTGGCAATTCTTGAGGTTTCCAGGTAGAATTTATCATTAGATATTCTGGGTTCATACACTTTAACCACACTTCACTGTCTCACTACTGCTGTATTATAACTACATCTTTACAAGTTTTCTCTCCTTCTAGTTTGTGACATACACAGAAATCTTCTATTTTTATTTATATTACTAGAATCTAGCATACTACCTGGAAAAGAGTAACTCCTCTTTAAATGTATAATAAATAAATACATGAAAAAATAAGTCAATTATTCACTCATTAGGTTCTATAGATTTACAGTGTAATTTAAGGAGATATGGGTTTACATTCACTATTTTTATGTAAAAGTGTCTAAAGATAATAATTGATGAGAAATAGCTTCTTTGCTTTATTGGATGATTCGCAAAATTGTAGTAAAAGAAAAAAAAGAAGTAGAAAAATATGCTGATCCGGACATTAAGTATGCAATTATTTATTTTCTTATGGAAATGTCAATACATTATGAGGGTTAGTTAGATAAAGATACAAAGCCTTCTACCTCACTGCCTGACTTCAGAAATGAATGCATTCATCCTAAAAAAAAAAAAAAAAAAAAAAAAAGTCAGCACTAGGTTATTTTGTGCTCTCATCAAAAATGTGATGTTTTCAACTATAAAAGACTTATATTCCCAAACAAATGCTAAATGAATGCAATTCTCAAAATGTCCTATTTGGAATCACTACATCTTGTACAACAATACTAACCACCCAAAGTTGCTGAGAATCTTTTACCACTGACAATGGCTAGGTATCAAGTGTAATAGGACCAGACGCAGCAAACAAATTAAAATGTGTGTCTTTGTCAAATGACACTGTTTCGAGGAGTGTAAGTGACATGGCAATTAATGTCTGTGAACAGCTGGTTTTAAAGATTAAAGAAAGTGATTATTTTGCCCTGCCAGTGGACAGATCCACCTAAATGTGCTAAGATGTTGGCATTTTAAGATACATTTCCACGAAATACTGTGGATAAGTTCATGCTGTTTAGAAAAATTTAATACAGTCTTAACAACAGGAGAAGACCATTTTGAAGTATCACAAGAGGCAACCCAGAATTGCAATATATGAACCAGGAATTTTACATTGTTCTTTATATGGCCAGAGCCAAATTACAGACTTATCAAAGTAGGAAATTATTTGATTACAAAGAATAATTCAGATTCTTCCTGGATATGCTGCTTTTTTTATTTACATAATATTGGTCTTTAAAAATAAGGGTTCCTGCTCCTCCCTCTGCCTATGTCTCTGCCTCTCTCTGTGTGTCTCTCATGAATAAATAAATAAAACATAGATAGATAGATAGATAGATAGATAGATAGATAGATGATAGATAGATAGATAGATAGATAGATAGATAGATAGATAGATAGATAAAAGAAGTGAAGGGAAAACACATGTTTCCATTTTTTGGAGGACTGTCATGAGTTTTAACAGGAATGTTCCTCAAAATGGCTGTATGATCAGGGAGCCCTAAAACCATGAAGACAGACTATTTACAAAGTCCAAGTATCAACTTTTCTTTAAGCCAAAAATGTCACCACTGGCTGATTGGTATGGTGAGCTCCAGTTACCAAACCCATCACAGTAGAGCCTTGATGTCCCTAAGGGACGTGTCCAGTGACCTTCCAAATCTTAAGAACATTCAGGAACAGTAACACAGCACTGGCAATGGACGGTGTTTTGAAGGATATTTTCACAAAGTAACAACATTCGTAACTCCAAGATTTACTCCTTGGATGAGGTCAATTAATTCACATTGCAATATTTATTGAGGTTTTCTTTCAGAGATCAGATACCTCCAAATTAGTTTCACAACGTCCTTGACTCCCATTCACACTTCAGCAGATCTACAGGTTGAGGAATTACTTGCATATAGTTGAGTTTTCAGCTCTTAATCTCAGCTCAGGTCTTGATCTTGGGGTCATGGGTCTCGGCCTGGTGTCAGACTCTGACACCATGGTTTGTTTTTTGTGTTTTTTTTTAGAAAAAAAAACTGCTAAATCTGCCAGTGTAAATATTATAATTTATTTAATACATACAATATTTATATACATTTTTTAAAGGAATGATATACTCTAAACCTTCCTGAATTATTCCTTATTTGGGAAAATATGACAAAGACATTGCCCTGAGGTCAATCAAGAAATCTCAGACAATGCATGTCACCTTAACTCCCTTTCTTAGCAGGACGGCTGCTTTTTACATTTTTTTTTTTTTTAAACAAAATAACCTTTGGGGCACCTGGGTGGCTCAGTCAGTTGAGCGTCAAGCTCTTAGTTTCAGCTCAGGTTGTGATTTCATGGTCATGAGATTGCACCCAGAGTCAGGCTCCGTGCTGGGCATACAATTGACCTCGAATTCTCTCTCCCTTTGCACCTCCCTCTGCTCTCTCTCTCTCAAATAAATAAATCAATAAAGATCCTTAAAACCAAATAACTTTGCTTCTCCTCTTTATAGAGACAGGCTTATCCCCATATCTCAGGAGCCCAATAATAAATCCAAAAGCTCTCTCCACCACATTCCCCAGGAGGCTTAGGCTCCTTATGAAAATAAGTTTTCTAGTATATACAGTTATCTCAAAATTTTAAGGTACACTTGCCAACTAGGCCCCATCTATGCTACTTGTTGCATGAGAAAACACTAAAAAATGCAAGTAAATAATAAGTCATATTAAGTGTGATGACCTATTTTTAAGTACTTATGTGAAATGGATTACTTAGGAATTAGGATTTTGAGAACAAGTCATAACCTTGCTTATGAGTAAAGTGTTGTAATACCATAAACAAAAGTAGAAACCAGCACCTCTTTATCAAAAGGCTTGCCAGGAGAAGAGGCTGTGTCTACAAAGTGTCATGAATAGATAGAAGACAAGATGGTTCCTGCTCCTTCATTTCAAGCAAAGGAATTTAGATTTGATCAAGCAGATCTGCTCTTAAGTAGAAGAACAGCAGGTTGATACTTATCTGGGGAAATGTGCCCTCTTAAAAACTGGAGGAAAATACATTCGAAAGAAACCGAGCTACCATATTGTCTCAATAATTCGAACACAAAGTGATAAGAGACAAACTGAGGTCTAGCTGTAGAAGCAATGGAAAAGAACCTAGATCAAGAGGCATTGTAGATAGTGAATATACAGGACCACAGACTGATCAGACAGGAACCTGCAGCAGAGGCTAGCATCAAAATCACTCCAAAATCTGTGAAATTCGATACAAAAGGAGGTTGAATCAGATCATCTTTAAGGTCCATTCCAAATCATACTGTTATGAATTCAAAAAAGATGGACAGGGCCCTCACATTTTTTAGAAATGTGTCCTGGTTGTCAAACTTTCTTCATTCTAAAAGTACCTGCTGAGCACAAACTACATACCAAGCATTGTCCAAAGCTCTAAAAATACAGTGGTGAACAAGCCCCTAAAGGGCTTAAACTGAAATTGGTCTGATCCAATTTATGTTTTAGGAAGGTCACCTTGGGAGCACTTGGGTGGCTCAGTGGTTGAGCGTCTGCCTTTGGCTCAGGCATGATCCCGGGGTTCTGGGATCAAGTCCCACCTCAGGCTCCCCAGAGGGAGCCTGCTTCTCCCTCTACCTATATCTCTGTCTCACTCTTTGTGTCTCTCATGAATAAATAAATAAAATCTTAAAAAAAAAAAAAAGGTCACTTTCCTGCCCTACAGAAAATGAGTCGAAGGGGATCAGAGGCTAAAGAAAAGATTCCTTCAAAGGCAGGAAGATGAAGATGTAAAGGGGTTAATGTTAAAATATGTGAAGATAGGGCTCCTGGTTGGACTGGATGTGATGGTGAAGATAATGATGGCATCGTGGATACTGCTATGTTCCTGGTTGAAGTAGTCAGAAGTATGTGATGCGGGATGCCTGAGTGGCTCAGTGGTTGGGCGTCTGCCTTTGGCTCAGGTCTTGATCTCGCTCGGGGGATTGAATTCCCCATTGGGCTCCCTGTGAAAAGTCTGCTTCTCCCTCTGTCTATCTCTCTGCCTTTCTCTCAATGTCTCTCATGAATGAATGAATGAATGAATAGATAGATAGATAGATAGATGATAGATAGATAGATAGATAGATAGATAGATAGATAGACTCTTTAAAAAAAACAGTATGTGATGCCTTTTACTGTGACTTGGAAAGTTGGTGGGGGGATAGAAGTTTAAGGGAAAAGCAAGGCTCTTAAGGAAAACTTTCTTATTGGATATTTTTAACTGGAAATGTAAGTAAGGAAAGGTAGGTCAAGTGTCAAGTATTAGAGCCGTACTGTAGCATCCAGGTGTATGGAACTCATCACTCTAGGATGGATATGAGTATTTGGGGCATTGCTCTATTGGCTTTTTTAGCATCCAAGTGCAAATATTAGGGGTTTCAGTGGGCAGGGAGAGAACAAAGCTTGCAGATTGAATCTGAGTAGATTCTTTGATATGCAAGCCAGGAAAAAAATTACAAAATATTTACCCATCATCAAGTAGCTTATTAGCACTGTTACACCACATATCACTGACAGTGAAGAGTCTAGGCAGGGATATTCTTTACCATCTTAGTGCCACAGGCAAGACTCAAAGGCAAACAGAAATGTTTTGGGGAAAAAATTAAATGACTTTCCTGTAATAATTGAGGCTGAATGGCAGAGTCAACATCCTGTCCCACGGCTCATGTAATAGAAAACCTTTATTTGCAATACTGGTCTCTGTTATTGCATTAATTGGTATCCAAAAGTCACTGCCTCTCCCTTAATCCTTATTTAGAAACATCCAGTTGCAAAATATATTGATGGTACCCAGAAGCAGCTAATCAATAGTGCAGAGATTCTTTCTGACATGGAAAATCAGAACTTGGCAGGTAAATGGACTTTCTGTCTTGGCTCTCAAATCAATAGGTCAATTGGTTCTGGCTCCAAGTATTCAATATATATTTAGCCTAAAAATAATAGACTCTTTTGACCCAGTTCTACGAATCTCTATTAGTGAGCTATAAGTTATTGGGAAAAGGCTTAAAAATAATTGACAGGATAATTCAATAGTGAAAAGGCAGGGAATCACTTTCATATCAGATCTTACAGGCATCTCTGGTTCATTTTTTTTTTTTCTTTAAGTCTTATAGATTCTACTCATATAAGAGCTCTCCAATCTTTCCCCTCCTTTCTTCTTACCACTGTCATGATCTCACCCTCCAATGCTATTTAATTAATACAGTCAACATATATTAATTGATTAGGCACTATTCTGGGTACTTGGGAACCAAACAGACAAAACTTCATGTCCTGAAGAAGTTTACAATCTACTGAGGCAAACACAAAAACAAGAAAAATAACATGTAAATAAATTATATAGTAAGAGCAGTCATTAAGTGCTACAAAAAAAAAAAAAAGACAAGACTAAGTAAGGTAAGGAGGAATCAATATGGTAGTAAGAGCAGATATCTAGTCAGGGAGTCCTCATGGAGAAGGTGAAGTCTGAGCAGAGATTTGGCTAATGGAGGAGGAAGAGCTGGTAAAGCAGGACCTGTGGGGAAAGCGTTCCAGGCAGAGAAAACAGCCAGAATTAGAGCTTGTGGCCAGAAACGCAAGAAGCACTAGTTGCCTAAAATGGGTGAATGAATGAAAGAAGTGAGATTGGGTTCTTTCCCCTTTTCCTCCGCAGGACTTGAGTCAGACATGTGGAGTTACCACAGACCCACAGACTTCTTTTCTCCTCCCGTGGCCATCCACTGCATCATTGCGTCCTGTGGCTTTTCCCTCATCAGTACCCTTCCAATGTCTCTTCTGACTTATTTTACACTGTCATCATTCCTTATAGAGATTGCTGAAGTAGATCTTATCTCTCTTCCAATCTACTGGTTTTCCAACTGCATTCCTATGAATTTCAGGAATGCCTCAGAAGTGACTCTGGTTGGTCACCTCAGGAAATTGAAGAGGACCCATTTATTTCTCTGATAATAAAGATATATCAAAGAATGTTTTCCAAAATGTTAACTGGGGTTACACTGGGTGATCTTTACTTCTTTTTAGAACTTTTTGTATTGCTTACTTTTTCTTTGGAAAAATATGTGTTACACTTAAAATAAATAATGATTTTATAATAAAAATGTTAATAATAAGCTCCTTCATTTGGTGGGGGTGGGAAGACTTACCCTACTTATTAACTGACTTAGGGGAATACATTGTTGGGTAAAAGTCAATTAGTAAAATGATACTGTAAAAAAAAGAGAGACAGAGAGAGGCAAACCAAGAAACAACTCTAGAGAACAAACTAATGGTTATCAGAGGGGAGGGTGAAATAGGTGATGGGGATGAAGGAATGCACTTGTGATGAGCACCAAGTGTAGCACAGAAGTTTTGGATCAGTATATTGTACACCTGAAACTAATATTACACTATATGTTAACTAACTGGAATTTAAATAAAAACTTTAAAAAATAGGAGGGGCAAGATGGTGGAAGAGTAGGGTCCCCAAGTCACCTGTCCCCACCAAATTACCTAGATAACCTTCAAATCATCCTGAAAATCTACGAATTCGGCCTGAGATTTAAAGAGAGAACAGCTGGAATGCTACAGTGAGAAGAGTTCATGCTTCTATCAAGGTAGGAAGACCGGGAAAAAGAAATAAAGGAACAAAAGGCCTCCAAGGGGGAGGGGCCCCGCGAGGAGCCGGGCTGAGGCCGGGGCGAGTGTCCCCAGGACAGGAGAGCCCCGTCCCGGAGGAGCAGGAGCTGCACCGACCTTCCCGGGGGAAAGGGGCTCGCGGGGAGGTGGAGCAGGACCCAGGAGGGCGGGGATGCCCTCGGGCTCCCGGGGACACTAACAGACACCTGCGCCCCGGGAGAGTGCGCCGAGCTCCCTAAGGGCTGCAGCGGGCACGGCGGGACCCGGAGCAGCTCGAGGGGCTCGGGGGCGGCTCCGCGGAGGGGGCTGCGGGGCGGGAGCAGCTCGGAGGGGCTCGGGGGCGGCTCCGCGGAGGGGGCTGCGGGGCGGGAGCAGCTCGGGGGGCTCGGGGGCGGCTCCGCGGAGGGGGGCTGCGGGGCGGGAGCAGCTCGGGGGGCTCGGGGGCGCTCGGGGGGCTGCGGGCGGCTCCGCGGAGGGGGCTCGCGGGGCTGGGGAGCAGCTCGGGGGGCTCGGGGGCGGCTCCGCGGAGGGGGCTGCGGGGCGGGAGCAGCTCGGGGGGGCTCGGGGGCGGCTCCGCGGAGGGGGCTGCGGGGCGGGAGCAGCTCGGGGGGCTCGGGGGCGGCTCCGCGGAGGGGGCTGCGGGGCGGGAGCGCGAATCCAACAGCGCAGACCGGGAGCCCAGGGCGCCGGGACACAGCCCAGGATCCAGCCTCCCTCCGGGACAGGCAGAGGCCGGGAGGGCCCAGGACAGCGAGGACGCTCCTGCCCCGAGCTGAGCAGATCAGCGGCCCCGCCCGGAGCCTCCAGGCCCTGCAGACGGAGAGCTCTGTGGTGACTGCGGGAGCTGACTCCAGGGCTCCAGAGCTGGCCCCGCCACTGCGGTTGTTCCTCCTGCGGCCTCACGGGGTCAACAACCCCCACTGAGCCCTGCACCAGGCAGGGGCAGAGCAGCTCCCCCAAGTGCTCACACCTGAGAATCAGCACAACAGGCCCCTCCCCCAGAAGACCAGCTAGACGGACAAGGAAAAAAAAATTATTGACCAAGCAGCACTGGAAAGTTCCAGGGGAAGTCAAGGGATACAGTATACAGAATCAGAGGATACCCCCCGTGTTTTTTTTTTTTCTTTTTGATTTCTGTTTGCATCCCCCACCCCTTTTTTTTTCTTTCTGTCTTTTTCTATCTTTTTCTTCTTTTTTCTTTTTCTCTTCCTTTTTCTTTTTTCTTTCTCTCTTTTCGTTCCTTCTTTCTCTCCTCTCTTTTTCTCCTTTTCCCAATACAACTTGTTTTTGGCCACTCTGCACTGAGCAAAATGACTAGAAGGAAAACCTCACCTCAAAAGAAAGAATCAGAAACAGTCCTCTCTCCCACAGAGTTACAAAATCTGGATTACAATTCAATGTCAGAAAGCCAATTCAGAAGCACTATTATACAGCTACTGGTGGCTCTAGAAAAAAGCATAAAGTACTCAAGAGACTTCATGACTGCAGAATTTAGATCTAATCAGGCAGAAATTAAAAATCAATTGAATGAGATGCAATCCAAACTAGAAGTCCTAACGATGAGGGTTAACAAGGTGGGAGAACGAATGAGTGACATAGAAGACAAGTTGATGGCAAAGAGGGAAACTGAGGAAAAAAGAGACAAAAGACCATGAGGATAGATTAAGGGAAATAAACGACAGCCTGAGGAAGAAAAACCTACGTTTAATTGGGGTTCCCGAGGGCGCCAAAAGGAACAGAGGGCCAGAATATGTATTTGAACAAATCCTAGCTGAAAAATTTCCTAATCTGGGAAGGGAAACAGGCATTCAGATCCAGGAAATAGAGAGATCCCCCTCTAAAATCAATAAAAACCGTTCAACACCTCGATATTTAATAGTTAAGCTTGCAAATTCCAAAGATAAAGAGAAGATCCTTAAAGCAGCAAGAGACAAGAAATCCCTGACTTTTATGGGGAGAAGTATTACGGTAACAGCAGACCTCTCCACAGAGACTTGGCAGGCCAGAAAGGGCTGGCAGGATATATTCAGGGTCCTAAATGAGAAGAACATGCAACCAAGAATACTTTATCCAGCAAGGCTCTCATTCAGAATGGAAGGAGAGATAAAGAGTTCCAAGACAGGCAGGAACTGAAAGAATATGTGACCTCCAAACCAGCTCTGCAAGAAATTTTAAGGGGGACTCTCAAAATTCCCCTTTAAGAAGAAGTCCAATGGAACAATCCACAAAAACAGGGACTGAATAGATATCATGATGACACTAAACTCCATATCTTTCAATAGTAACTCTGAACATGAATGGGCTTAATGACCCCATCAAAAGGCACAGGGTGTCAGACTGGATAAAAAAGCAGGACCCATCTATTTGCTGTCTACAAGAGACTCATTTTAGATGGAAGGACACCTACAGCCTGAAAATAAAAGGTTGGAGAACCATTTACCATTCGAATGGTCCTCAAAAGAAAGCAGGGGTAGCCATCCTTATATCAGATAAACTAAAATTTACCCCGAAGACTGTAGTGAGAGATGAAGAGGGACACTATATCATACTTAAAGGATCTATCCAACAAGAGGACTTAACAATCCTCAATATATATGCCCCGAATGTGGGAGCTGCCAAATATTTAAACCAATTAATAACCAAAGTGAAGAAATACTTAGATAATAATACACTTATACTTGGTGACTTCAATCTAGCACTTTCTACACTCAATAGGTCTTCTAAACACAACATCTCCAAAGAAACGAGAGCTTTAAATGATACCCTGGACCAGATGGATTTCACAGATATTTACAGAACTTTACATCCAAACTCAACTGAATACACATTCTTCTCAAGTGCACACGGAACTTTCTCCAGAATAGACCACATACTGGGTCACAAATCAGGTCTTAACCGATACCAAAAGATTGGGATCGTCCCCTGCATATTCTCAGACCATAATGCCTTGAAATTAGAACTAAATCACAACAAGAAGTTTGGAAGGACTTCAAACACATGGAGGTTAATGACCATCTTGCTAAAAGATGAAAGGGTCAACCAGGAAATTAAGGAAGAATTAGAAAGATTCATGGAAACTAATGAGAATGAAGATACAATCGTTCAAAAGCTTTGGGATGCAGCAAAAGCAGTCCTGAGGGGGAAATACATAGCAATACAAGCATCCATCCAAAAACTGGAAAGAACTCAAATACAAAAGCTAACCTTGAACCTAAAGGAGCTAGAGAAAAAACAGCAAATAGATCCTACACCCAGCAGAAGAAGAGAACTAATAAAGATTCAAGCAGAACTCAACGAAATCGAGACCAGAAGAACTGTGGAACAGATCAACAAAACCAGGAGTTGTTTCTTTGAAAGAATTAATGAGATAGATAAACCATTAGCCAGCCTTATTAAAAAGAAGAACGAGAAGACTCAAATTAATAAAATCATGAATGAGAAAGGAGAGATCACTACCAACACCAAGGAAATACAAACGATTTTAAAAACATATTATGAACAGCTATACGCCAATAAATTAGGCAATCTAGAAGAAATGGACGCATTTCTGGAAAGCCACAAATTACCAAAACTGGATCAGGAAGAAATAGAAAACCTGAACAGGCCAATAACCAGGGAGGAAATTGAAGCAGTCATCAAAAACCTCCCAAGACACAAAAGTCCAGGGCCAGATGGCTTCCCTGGGGAATTCTATCAAACGTTTAAAGAAGAAACCCTACCTATTCTACTAAAGCTGTTTGGAAAGATAGAAAGAGATGGAGTACTTCCAAGTTCATTCTATGAGGCCAGCATCACCTTAATTCCAAAACCAGACAAACACCCCACCAAAAAAGGAGAATTATAGACCAATATCCCTGATGAATATGGAGCAAAAATTCTTAACAAGATACTAGCCAATAGGATCCAACAATACATTAAGAAAATTATTCACCATGACCAAGTAGGATTTTTTCCCGGGACACAAGGCTGGTTCAACACTCATAAAACAATCAACATGATTCATCATATCAGCAAGAGAAAAACCAAGAACCATATGATCCTCTCATTAGATGCAGAGAAAGCATTTGACAAAATACAGCATCCATTCCTGATCAAAACTCTTCAGAGTGTAGGGATAGAGGGAACATTCCTCAACATCTTAAAAGCTATCTACGAAAAACCCACAGCAAATATCATTCTCAATGGGGAAGCACTGGGAGCCTTTCCCCTAAGATCAGGACAAGACAGGGATGTCCACTCTCACCACTGCTATTCAACATAGTACTGGAAGTCCTAGCCTCAGTAATCAGACAACAAAAAGAAGTAAAAAGCATTCAAATTGGCAAAGAAGAAGTCAAACTATCCCTCTTCGCCGATGACATGATACTCTACATAGAAAACCCAAAAGTCTCCACCCCAAGATTGCTAGAACTCATACAGCAATTCGGGAGCGTGGCAGGATACAAAATCAATGCCCAGAAATCAGTGGCATTTCTATACACTAACAATGAGACTGAAGAAAGAGAAATTAAGGAGTCAATCCCATTTACAATTGCACCCAAAAGCATAAGATACCTAGGAATAAACCTAACTAAAGAGGTAAAGGATCTATACCCTCAAAACTATAGAACACTTTTGAAAGAAATTGAGGAAGACACAAAGAGATGGAAAAATATTCCATGCTCATGGATTGGCAGAATTAATATTGTGAAAATGTCAATGTTACCCAGGGAAATTTACATGTTTAATACAATCCCTATCAAAATACCATGGACTTTCTTCAGAGAGTTAGAACAAATTATTTTAAGATTTGTGTGGAATCAGAAAAGACCCCGAATAGCCAGGGGAATTTTAAAAAAGAAAACCATAGCTGGCGGCATCACAATGCCAGATTTCAGGTTGTACTACAAAGCTGTGGTCATCAAGACAGTGTGGTACTGGCACAAAAACAGACACATAGATCAATGGAACAGAATAGAGAATCCAGGAGTGGACCCTCAACTTTATGGTCAACTAATATTCGATAAAGGAGAAAAGACTAGGGATCCCTGGGTGGCGCAGCAGTTTGGCGCCTGCCTTTGGCCCAGGGCGCGATCCTGGAGACCCGGGATCGAATCCCACATCGGGCACCCGGTGCATGGAGCCTGCTTCTCCCTCTGCCTGAGTCTCTGCCTCCCTCTCTCTCTCTCTCTGTGACTATCATAAATAAATAAAAATTTTAAAAAAAAAAAAAGGAGGAAAGACTATCCACTGGAAGAAAGACAGTCTCTTCAATAAATGGTGCTGGGAAAATTGGACATCCACATGCAGAAGAATGAAAGTAGACCACTCTCTTGCACCATACACAAAGATAAACTCAAAATGGATGAAAGATCTAAATGTGAGACCAGATTCCATCAAAATCCTTGAGGAGAACACAGGCAACACCCTTTTTGAACTCGGCCACAGTAGCTTCTTGCAAGATACATCCACAAAGGCAAGAGAAACAAAAGCAAAAATGAACTATTGGGACTTCATCAAGATAAGAAGCTTTTGCACAGCAAAGGATACAGTCAACAAAACTCAAAGACAACCTACAGAATGGGAGAAGATATTTGCAAACGACGTATCAGATAAAGGGCTAGTTTCCAAGATCTATAAAGAACTTATTAAACTCAACACCAAAGAAACAAACAATCCAATCATGAAATGGGCAAAAGACATGAAGAGAAATCTCACAGAGGAAGACATAGACATGGCCAACATGCACATGAGAAAATGCTCTGCATCACTTGCCATCAGGGAAATACAAATCAAAACCGCAATGAGATACCACCTCACACCAGTGAGAATGGGGAAAATTAACAAGGCAGGAAACAACAAATGTTGGAGAGGATGCGGAGAAAAGGGAACCCTCTTACACTGTGGGTGGGAATGTGAACTGGTGCAGCCACTCTGGAAAACTGTGTGGAGGTTCCTCCAAGAGTTAAAAATAGACCTGCCCTACGACCCAGCAATTGCACTGTTGGGGATTTACCCCAAAGATTCAGATGCAATGAAATGCCGGGACACCTGCACCCCGATGTCTCTAGCAGCAATGGCTACAATAGCCAAACTGTGGAAGGAGCCTCGGTATCCATCGAAAGATGAATGGATAAAGAAGATGTGGTCTATGTATACAATGGAATATTATTCAGCCATTAGAAATGACAAATACCCACCATTTGCTTCAACGTGGATGGAACTGGAGGGTATTATGCTGAGTGAAATAAGTCAATAGGAGAAGGACAAACATTATATGGTCTCATTCATTTGGGGAATAAAATCATAGTGAAAGGGAATAGAAGGGAAGGGAGAAGAAATGGGGAGGAAATATCAGAAAGCGAGAAAGAACATGAAGACACCTAACTTTGGGAAACGAACTAGGGGTGGTGGAAGAGGAGGAGGGCGGGGGGTGAGGGTGAATGGGTGACGGGCACTGAGGGGGGCACTTGACGGGATGAGCACTGGGTGTTATTCTGTATGTTGGCAAATTGAACACCAATAAAAAATAAATTTATTATTAAAAAAAGAAAAAAAACTTTAAAAAATAAAATAAAAAAGATACTATGTGTCTATTTGTACAGAACAGAGACTACAAGATACATGCCAGCATGTTAGTGATGGTTTTCTCTGGACACTGTGATGATAGGTGACTTTCCCTTTGTATGTTTCTATGCTATTACATGTTTTATGCATTGAATAAATATATACTGATTTATAATTTTTTATGAATAGTAGTGTTTTTTTATATGTTCTATACATTTTAGAAAAACTACTACCACAAAACTTAATAGTGTCTCACATTTACACTGCAACTACTTTTTTTAATGCTAATTAAATCTCTAACCCACTTGGGACACCTGGGTGGCTCAGTGGTTGAGCATCTGCCTTTAGCTCAGGGCATGATCCTGGGTCCAGGGATCATCAAGTCCTAAATCCGGCTCCCTGAGAGGTGCCTGCTTCTCCCTCTGCCTATGTTTCTGCCTCTCTCTGTGTGTCTCTCATGAATAAATAAATAAAATAAAATAAAATAAAATAAAATAAAATAAAATAAAATAAAATAAAATAAAATAAATCTAACCCACTTTCACCTCTTGATATGTGCTTCTAACCCTACTTACTCACCGCCATTCTTAGAAACTCAGGAAAAGAAGATGTTCATGCAATTGTTTCTCTTTGTGCAGACTTAAGATAAGGCAAAATGACAGACAAAATGGCATTGGAGAGACTGTATAGGAAGAGCTTGTCATTCTTTTAAACACAAATAATGAGGGCTGGGGCTATAAGCATAGACCTGGGCACCACATTTGTCTCCTCCAGATTCCCACACAATAATGTTGTGTGTTTGCCTGTTCATTTAATCCCTGTTCTTTGATTTGTAATTCTCAGATCCGGAAGCCCATTTTTTCCCTCATATGGAAATACATGCATTATCATTTGAACCTCTCCCCTTTGGAACTGCATAATCTTGCTCACATTCTAATCATAAAGGGTTAACTTATGGACCTTACCTTACACTTGTTCCTAGAAATCCTGACCAGAAAAGCTCTCCTCGGTGAGCCCTCCGTGTCTTTATTTTATATCTAAGCCATCTTCCCAGTCAATGAACCTCCCTAAAAGATTAATGTAGTTTGAACTTTTATAGAGGAATATCATTTGTGCGCTGTCATATTTAGCACAAATGGTGTTTCAGTCACAGCTCAGTAATATTCCAGCATATTATTTCCATGGCATTTGAGAGTTTAAAGAATTATTGAAGGGCACACTGTACTCATTTGGTAATAAGGCAGAGAGCACTGTCGTCTACATATGATTTCAACAAATGGAATCACTGCTAATTTCATTGCACGTAGCAAAATAGTTGTGATAATAATCCAGGTAAAATATCCCACTGGAGGAAATAGAGAAGATAGAGTCTTTTATAAGACCTCCAAGAAGTATTGAAGAGGAAGTCCTAGGAGTTGAGGGCAAAATGTTGAGACATCAGCATCCAATGTCGAATACATACCTTTGACGTTGTAGTTTTATCAGTCCTGGGTGTGAGGTCATGGCCGTCACTGGCCATTAGTTTTCTCCAGAAACTGCCAAAGCTGCACAGGTATCATGCAGCATGATGGGACCATTGGAACCACTGAAGAGGAATGAAGGGGCTAATGTCATTTAGGGGGAAACCATAACCACACCAAAGTTCAGGTATTTGGTAAGAGAATTCCCTGATTATTGGAGATTTGTAAGGCACATAGGTGAGCCTGGTTTGAACTTTTTCTTAACATTTGAAATGACAGATAAGCTTTAGAGGAAGGATAGGTCTTGTTCACTGTCGGGTGCCACCAAACAGTAGTTTAAAGGTTTCTGGATCTGCACCGAATCAGAAAGAGAGAGAGAAACCTGCTGCCGTGTGAAAGGTCCTTCTCGTGTATATTATTCCAACTCTATTTCAGGTACTGACCTTTTTTTATTGCATTATCCATTCCAAGCAATGCCAGTATTTAAACCTCCAAGCTACGAGAATCCTGAAAGCAGAGATGGATCTCATCTTCCATTTCTGAATCAAGAAATGGATAAATTTGCCATTTGGAGAACCGGCTTCTTCATAACACATTACAGTTCTTCTGCCTATTAAGAGTTATTATCTGCAATTAGCATTAACTTAGCGAGACATTTTGAGAATACTAGTTGTATTAGTTTGAAAAAACTCAACCCTTAATTTAGACAAAAACGGCTTCCTATCCAGTCTTCTCCTGTTGCTTCCCAACAACTTCAAGCCCCACCTCTCCACCTGCCATGTCTTTAAGGAGTTTAAACCTTTTAGGAAAATGCTCCTGGAATCCCAAAGGCAGCATCTATCTGTTATTTATTAATGGAGTGTGAAATTATTCCAGCAACCTTTTGGTATCTCTCAACCCTTGGGAATTACAGTAGACGTAAACTAGATAAAAATCATAAAAAGTATACAAATGCCAACAAATGGTTCATCCACATACAGCCGAAGCAACCACATATATGCCCAAATCCTCAAAAGTATGAAAAGGGAGTCTTGAGAGATTTTCTTAAAAAAACAGCAATTATATTACATGGTATTTGTTATTTTTTATATAATATCAGGATTTGTTTCCAAGCATCTTACTCTCTCCAGGTATCCCATGTAGACAACAACATACCAATACATTCTGTCTCCGTGGCTATCACTGTTCAGGAGTGGCAACGGACCTTAACCACACCCAGTAAACATGAAATTCATCATATCGGTCCAGACCTTTGCTTTCTCCTACTAAGATATGGAAGGAAACAGCACACTGCATTGTCAGTAATGACAAGTTACCTTACAATCAATAGGGGGCATCAGACCTGGGATAAAGATCACACTTTAGAAGGTAAAGTGGAAAGGTAAAGGTAAACTGGCCCTTAATAACATTAGTAAGCTCTAAATGAAGTTCCCAAGCCTGGCTTACCCTATGTTTTTCAATGACCAAAAAATCAATCTTTTTTAATCTTAAGGTGGTTTGAGACAGGTTTTCTGCTATTTACGACAGCAATAAAAAAGGTACTGAAAAACTGAATTACGTCTATTAACAATCTAAATCAAGAACTAATTAAAGCATTTGGTCTATAATTTTATACACTACTCATCACCAGGTCACCCAAGTGCTGTGACAAATGAGCAAGTGTCATAAACTAGAACAAGATACCATATATCACTTCTTAGGCCCTACCTACAAAAGATCTCTTTTATCTTTTCTTTTCTTTTTGTTTTTGTCTCTGAACAAAACTGGAACTGAGGATAAGATACAAGTTTCTCTTTCATTCAAGGCCCAGATGGCAGATTGCAAAAACTTAATTTCTGGTCTCTTGGTAGAAATTTTAGGACCATCAGCTCTTAAGATTTTAAGTAATTCAGTCAAGTGACTATAGACACTGTATGTTTGGGAATTGTGCTGTCTTCAGTTTTCTGTTGTTTTGTTTTGTTCTTAACAACTCTAACATATCTTAATATTCACAGCTGATCCTCAGAGAAAACCAGAGGGGGTGCCCCCTGTGTCTGACAACATGGATTGTTTACAGGCCAAGGATCCCCAAGGATCGAGCTTTGAGCAGCTGGAGCTTCTGAGGACTGGTGTAATGGAGCTCATTGAGCATTTGGGAACATTTGGGGATTGTGCCATGAGATGCTACCTTGAGGGAGGGTTGAAAATGGGAGAACAATGACATGTGACCAAGTCCGACTAGGACAGAAAAGGAATTTAGGTTGTCCACGATACTCTGCAGAAGGCTTTTAAAGCTCACAGATTGGATTCATCATAGAGTCTTAGGAAAGAGAAGGAGTGCTGTGTAAGTAGGACTCTAATTGGCCCTAAGATGTCCTGCCTCCTCCTGTCACCCCCATAATAATCTTCAGGACTATGAAATCTGAGGGCTTTTACCCTATGATTAGATTATGTTATGTGACACAGGTGACTTTAAGAAAGGAATGTTACCAAGATGTACATAACTTAATGGCCTGAAATCTTTAAAAGCTTGGAGTTTTCTCTGGCTGGCAGCAGAAGAGGAAATCAGAGATTTGGAGCATGAAAAGGATTCAACTCATCATTGCTGGCCTGAAGATGGAGGGGACAGAGTAAAGTATATGGGTGGGATCTAGTTGCTAAAAGCACTTGCCAGCTGACACCCAGCAAGTGGGCAGAAATCATAGTCCTGAAACAGCAAATATTTGAATTCTGCCTACAATAAGCATAAACTTAGAAGTTAGGTTTTTGTTTTCCCAGAGTGTCCAGACAAGAACTCAGTCCAGTTTATACCTTTTGATTTTGGCCTTGAGTTCATCCCAAACAGATAATCCAACCCTACTCTGCTGGACTTCAGACCTACAAAACTGAGGGCTAATAATTCGGTATTGTTTGAAGCCTCTAAATGCGTGATGGTTTGTTTCACAGCAATAGAGAACAAATATACTTGTCAAATCAAAGTGGTAAACAGAAAATTATTCTGGTAGGAACAGTGAAGAAACTATGTCAGAAGGTAGAGCTGAACAGAGGAATCTTACCAAAGAAAAGTTATTCACATATTAAGTGGTGAACAGTAATTGAGTTTTGGATAAGGCAGATAATCAGATATAGAAGGTACATGACAATCACATAGGGATGGACATAGTCATTATAACTTCTGAAGCCTGGTCCTTCTGGAAAACTGATAGCATTTGGAAATGAAGAACTGTAATGTATAATTACATTTATAACTCAGCTGAATATGAATTTGTAGGCAACATACATGATTATGATATATATTTACATGGGCCAAATATGTGATTTGCTCCCAAAACCTAACAGATTCGCTCAGCAAATGGTCCAACACATGTGGGGTAAGAAATCTGAAGTAACGGGATAAGCTAAGTTTTCTGTTCTCTGGTTTACACACTACCCCTATATGAATTGTTTAATTTTTTTTAATTTTCATTGAGTGATTTTGAACTATTCCTACCAACTAGAGAACTGACAGATTAAATGACAGAAAAGTAGCTTTTTCATTTACCAAGAGTTGTATCTGATTATGTACAACTTAATACATATGAATATTGGAGTACTTAAAGAATAAGGTGATTTTTAAAAAGGATTGGGGGCACCTGGCTGGCTCAGTTGGTAGAGTGTTCGATGCTTGATCTCAGAGTCATGAGTTCAAGCACCATGCTGGGCCTAGAGCTTATGATGATAGATAGATAGATAGATAGATAGATAGATAGATAGATAGATAGATAGATAGATAGATGATAAAGTGAAGCTATCACTTACAAAAGGCTATCACATGCATAGCCTCTCTCACTATCAACATCTCCCACCACAGTGGTACATGCCTTCTAACTGCTGAATCTACTTTGACACATCATTATCACCCAAAGACTATAGTTTATATTAGGATTTATCCATTCTTGGTATTACACATTTTATGGGCTTGAACAAATGCAGTTTCAGTGCCTTAAAAATCCCCTCTGTTCTGCTCATCATCCCTCCTCCTTGAACCCCTGGCAACCTCTGATCTTTTTATTGTCTCCATAGTTTTGCCTTTTCCAGAATGTCACACAGTTGGAGCCATACAATACGTAGCTTTTTTAGATTGACTGCTTTCACTTAGTAATATGCATTTTTAAGTTTCCTCCATGTCTTTTCATAGCTTTATAGCTCACTTCTTTTTAGTACTGAACAATAGTCCACTGTTCGGTTGTACCACAATATATTTGTGGGGACATCTCGATTGCATCAAAATTTTGAAAATTATGAGCACAGGGCAGCCCCGGTGGCTCAGCGGTTTAGCGCCGCCTTCAGCCCAGGGCGTGATCCTGGAGATCCAGAATTGAGTCCCACGTCAGGCTCCCTGCATGGGGACTGCTTTTCCCTCTGCCTGTGTCTCTGCCTCTGTGTGTGTGTCTCTCATGAATAAATAGATAAAATCTTAATATATATATATGAAAATTATGGATATAAGTGCTATAAAGATCCATGTTCACATGTTTATGTGGACATAAGTTTTCAGCTACTTTGGGTAAATACTAAAGAATACAATTATTAGATCATATGATAAGAGTATGTTTAAATATGTAAAAACAAAAACAAAAACAAAAACAAACACCAAACTCTCTTCCATGGTGGCTATACCATTTTGCATTCCCACCAGTAATAGATGAGACTTCCTATTGCTCCACATCCTCACCACCTTTTGGTGTTGTCAATGTTCTGGATTTCAGCAATGCTAATAGGTGTGTAGTGGTATCTCACTGTTATATTAATATGCATTTCTCTTATAACATATGATATTGAGCATCTGTTCATACATTTACTTGCCATCTGTATGTCTTCTTTGATGAGGTGTTTATTAAAGTCCTTGTCCAATGTTTTTAATTGGGTTATTTGTTTTCTTATTGTTGAGTTTTAAGTGTTCTTTGTATATTTCAGACAAGAGTCTTTCATCAGATATTTTTTGCAAATTTTTTCTTCTAGTCTGTGCTTTTCTTTTTCCTTTCTTGATAATGTTTTTGCAGAGCAGAAATTTTTAATTTTAATGAAGTCCAGCTTATCAATTCTTCAATACACCACACCTCCAGGGGCACCTGGGTGGCTCAGTCCATTAAGCATTTGCCTTCAGCTCACGTCATGATCCCAGGGTCCTGTGATTGAGCCCCATGTCAGCTCCCTGCTTAGCGAGGAGTCTGCTTCTCCCTCTCCTTCTGCCCTTCCCCTGCTCATGCTCTCTCTCTCTCTCTAAAATAAATAAATAAATATCTTTTTTAAAAATCACACCTTCAGTGCTTTATCTCTATAGGCACAACTCAAGGTCATCTAGATTTTCCTCCTATATTATGTTATAGGAGTTTTATAGTTTTGCATTTTACATTTAGGCCCATGATTCATTTTGAGTTAATTTTTATGATAGATATAAGGTCTGTATCTAAATTAATTTTTTTATATATGGATACCCAGTTGTTTTAGCACCATTGATAGAAACACAAATATTTTCATTTCCCTACCAACTTTTAGTGAGAGGTGCCTGGTAGTATGTTAATGTATATTTGTTTCTAATAATAATAATAAATCTTGCTAAACACCTAGGATGCAGGCATTTCATATGAAGACTCAACAATAGTGTTGCTTTTATTCATTTCTCTCACAACTGTTCTGTGAGCTGGATTAATAGTGGGACATCATTTTATAGACAGAAAGGCTGACATAGAGATGGAGCAGGAGAGCTGCCTTGATTGCCTCACAAAGCCCACTGCAGAGTGAGAATTCACATTTACTGTCTCTGTCACCTGATCACCAGACTGCCTGATGCATGAGGGTCACTCATTTGTACTCTGTCATTCATAAAACAATGAAGAGGATGCACACTGGATTCTCTCAGTCTTGCATTAAGGAAACACCTAAGGATAACATTTTTCAGAAGTGACCTTTCTCTCATATTATAAGATATATGTGAGGAGAAACCCTGAGTCACCCAATCTCAAGCAGTACAAAAACCCCTTCTTATCAGGAAAGGAGACAACTTACTGTTTCAGTTGTGTTACTACAAAAGCAAAAAATACTAACCTTGTTCCCTTTCCTCTCTTTGGCAGTAACTGACCCCAAAAAATTCCAAATTGTGAGCCTGAGTTACAGGTGAAGGGAAACATTAGAGGCCTACCTGAAAATGTTATGCTCATTTTCCTAAGTGATCCTTCACTAAAATTTTAACAAAAAATAATTTTGGGAATTTGGGAAGTTGAGAGGATCAGAACACATGGGAATAATTTCAGAAGCAGAAAGAAGATGCTTGTGTCAATCTACAGCAGTCCTAACTTAAGTATTACCCTTCCTAACTGAACAATACTACTTGATTTTTGTGATTACTTCACTTGTGAATGGCAGGGGCAGGGAAAAAGTTATATGGCAAATTTATATATGATTCCTTAAAAGAATACTCTAGGATTTGTGGGACTTTGCACAGACCTTTTTTCGCTTTGGAGTCTAGCCTTCCTATTGACCTGCTTCTGTTGGGGGCAGCTGCCATCGCTCTGAATCAATGCTGCTGTCACAAGGAGATCTCATACTTCTGTCTGACATGCTATGCTTCCAGACAGCTGTCCCTGTGGTCACCAAGCACTTGTGTTTTTAGAAGTTGTTCATATGTTGACTCTAACAACTGAATTTGAAAAAATATGACTCAGAAAGAGGACCCTTCAAAAAAAGGCAGTGTTTTTAACACAGAGAAAGATTTTAATTGAAATAGAGATAACTGAATCCCTTGGCATAATACCTTTTTTAAGTGTGATATGAGTTTTCTCTTTGTTCCTATATCTGGAAGGTAACCTATTGCAGTGGGGAGGGGACATGGTCCGTAGAGAAAGTCCTATCTTTGTCGTAGGACTTTGGACGAGTTCACTCACATTAATGCCTACTTTGTAAGTTCCGTGGGAGGATTAAATGAGATGCTGCCTATAAAACACACAATACAATAGGTGTGCCATTAATAACTATCTGGCTTCAGCCAACCCATTTAACTTCTTTGTCTCAGCTTTTTCAACTTTGCAACGGTAGTGATAATATGTGGACTAGCAATAAAATGGAAGTAAGGCAAAGCATGCAGAGTATGTGGGAAGCAGTGAGCACTCTGCGAACGTCAACCTCCCACCCATGATTGATACGAAAAAGACCATCTGGATGGAAGTTTTATGATTCCATGTCTTAAAATATACACTTTTAATGGCCTTGCTAGGTTGGTAAATCCTGTGACCATTGTTTTTCCTGTGAATTGAGGCATCATATATGTGTTTATGATAATTACAAGATTCCCACTCATCAACTGGTACTTTCTCAATAAGGCAAATGCCATCATTTCCTCCATTTTTCTAGATCAATGTTTTCTCAAGTGTGCCCTGGAGAGCATTCAAGGTACAGGGTATTTAATTAAAATTACATAATGAGGCAGTTCAATAGAAAAATAAGTTTAGAGCATATGAAGGAGGAAGACTTAAACAGATTCTCTTAATTGAGGATAACTTAGAGCTTTTAATGTCCAATTGTCCATCATGACACTCCAAAAAAGTAACATACTAGTACTATACACTGTTTTACAAAGTTCATCAAATTGGTGTAGGTGTGCCATGCTAGAGGACATGTATTCTTAGGAATACACATTAGAAATGCTGCTCACAGTATGATCACTAGCAGGCCATGTTGTCGACTGAGGACTGAGTAGTTTTAATTAGCAACACATAAGCTACATTCAACACTTTGGGACACCACAGACTTAAGACTCTTTAAAACATAGATTTCTAGGCCCTACCCCAGATCTACTGAGTCCAAATCTCCTAGGATGAGGTACTGGCATCTGGATCTGTAAAAAACTTCACCAAAGGGTCTGATGCCCAGTTGATGTTGAGAGCAACTATTGTGGAAGGTTTACATAGATCATGAAGACACCACCCTTCTGGATTTTAATACATGATTTGATATATAAATTCCCACTTCACAATAAATTGAGTCATATTCAGTCCTCCCTGAGGTCCTATACACTCATTAGTCCAAGATCTTGCTAACTATAGGAGGTCTTATTGAGACCCTTGTGAGGTCTGACTGGGGGCCTGGTATAAGGCACAATGCCTACAACTCACTGATACACAATGCAAGTTTTTCAAGAAAATGGCAACTTTAGTAGATTAGTTATAGATAACTCTAATGTCCATCTTATATGTTATTGAAATTCTGACAATAACTACATCACAATTAACAAGATAATCTCTATGCTTCCTTCCCACTTCACCTTTTTGTACTACTAGAGGTAGTATAGTCTGGAAAAGAAAAAAAAAAGTAGTATTGTCTGGAATCTAGCCAAAAAATATATCCAATTGGACTTGCACTTTATTCCACTAAGTGGTCTTGGATCCTTGTTAAAAGCAGTAACCCACTGTGCTGGTTTCCTCTTGCTATTACAACAAAGTGCCTCAAAGTGGCTTACAGGAACATATTTATTCTCCTACAGTTCTGGAGGTTGAGATTCTAAAATCAAGGTGTACACAGGGCAAGGGACTATAAGGGAAAAGAAGGAAACTGAGTGGGGAAAATCAGAGAGGGAGACAAACCATGAAAGACTCCTGACTCTGGGCAACAAAAAGTTGTGGAAGGGGAGGAGGGTGAAGGGATAGGGTGACAGGGTGACAGGCACTAAGGAGGGCACTTGATGGGATGACACTGGGTGTTATACGTTGGCAAATTGAATTTAAAAAGAAAAGGTGTACACAGGGCTACATTCCTTCTGGAAACTTCAGCAGAGAACTTATTTCTTTGGCTTTTTCAGCTCCTAGAAACTGCCACATTCTTTGGCTTGTGGCTCCTTCCCATCACTCCACCCCCTTACTTCCATCATCAGTTTCCTACCACTGACTGATCTTCCTGCCTCCCTCTTACAAAGGCTCTTGTGATTATACTGGCCTACTCAGATGATCCAGGATAATCTCCCTGTCTCAAAATCCTTCATCACCACTCCAAAGCCCTTTTTACTTTGTAAATGACATATTTACAGGTTCCAAAGACTGGGATTTGAGCATTTTGGGGACAAACATTGTTCAGCCTATAGCACCAATGATTTCTCAATTCATCTAAAATATATATTGACACACACATTGTTTAAAAAGTACAGGGCACTCTAGGGTGCTAAGGATAATAGACCAAGTCCCAAATCTTAAGGATCCTTTTGAGGATCTAACAAGGTGAATAAAATAAATTTATAAATGATTTTCAGTTCAAAGATTCATATAAGCAAGCAAAAAGGACAGAACAATATGGTCTCTCAGAGCCAAACACAGGAAATTAAGTAGGACACTAAATTCAGAAAGTGCCAAAAGTTAAGGTTGCCATGGCAACGTGAACTCAGTAACACAGCAAAACCTGTTCTTCAAAAGTATACACTTAACAGCTTCACACAATTATGATCTGCTGAAAGAGCAGCTTTCATTCAATGATCCAGAACCCTTTACAACTACAGATTAGCCCTTGTTCTGTAGCTATAAGACAAGAAATGGCTCGCCTCAACAAAGTCAACTTCACAAACATTTAGATGTCATCCACTAGGTCTAAGATCTGTAAGACACGGAGCTAAGTTCTGAGAGGGCACAAATATTCATAAGACCTAATTCCTGACCCCAAGAAACTTTTCATCCAGGGCTAAGCATCAAGTGATGACACAGAAAGTCCATGAAACAGAAGGAATGCTAGGGAATCAGAAGTACAAGGGCTCAGGCTGCTAGGGACGATGACAGGTCCCCTGGATCAGGTGGCATTTGAAAGGAGCTTCAAAGGATATTTGTAAGGAGATGGTAAGGTGGCAACACCCCAGCGAAAGCTCAAAAGCTGAAGAGAGCAGAGTGTAGAGAACAGTAATTATCAGCGTGGCTGAAGTGAGGATTATATGAGGGGTGCCTGGGTGGCTCAGTTGTTTAAAGGTCTGACTTCGGCTCAGGTCATGATCCCAAGGTTCTGGGAAAGTGCTCCACGTCAGGCTTTCTGCTCAGTGGGGAGCCTGCTTCTTCCTCTGCTTATGTCTCTGCCTCTCTTTCTGTGTCTCTCATGAATAAATAAATAAAACTTTAAAACAAAACTACAAACTAGGAACCTTGGAGAATAATGTATTTATCTTCTATCCCATAGTCTCAACACTGCCAAATTTTGCCAACTGTCTTCTGTCCCAAATGTTTCATCACTATCTCTTCCCTTCTATTCCTCACTTACTATAGGTTTAATGAGTTTATTATATTTTCTCCGCTCTTTGCCTTTATATTATCCATATTACTACTGACAAAGGTTATTTTCTGTGTGCTTTGCTTTAAATGGGGCAAGTTCACTCTCTAAGCCATAATGCCATCTCACAGGCCTTTGGATCTGGTCAAAAGTCTTCACTGTGCTCTTCCTCAAGACACTACGAGAATTACCTGAATTCTTTAGCTTCCTCCTGGTTCAAGGTCTCCCCCTCTTGTCAGGCTGATCTCCTTATGATCTCTCCCTACTCTGCCCTTCCAGTTTCTTCTCTTTCTGCTCCTCCATTCATTCAAATTGTTACAGAAATTTTCCCCTCCTTTAGACCCTTATTAGGTAGATCCTATACCATCAGGAAATCCTGTCACCATGTCCCTCAAAATATATACAGAATTTCCACATCCGCTGTCACAATGTGGGGTGGGACAGCACCCCCTCTTTCTAAGATTATAGCAAATTATATCTTGCTAAGATTATAGCAGTTGTGGGACGCCTGGTGGCTCAGTGATTGAGTGCCTGCCTTTGGCTCTGGTCATCATCTCAGGGTCCTGGGATCAAGTTCCACATCAGGCTCCCAGCAGGAGCTTCTCCCTCTGTCTATGTCTATGCCTCTCTCTGTATGTCTCTCATGAATAAATAAATAAAATCTTTTTTAAAAAAAGAGAGAGAGATTATAGCAGTCGCCTCCATGGATCTCTGGCTGCCCCCACTGCACCCTGTTACCAACCAGCTGTTCCACTGATCCTTTTAAAAATATAATCAAATCACTTCTCTCCTCTGCTCTAAAACCCTAGGTGGCTCCCCTAATCACTCGTAGTAAAGGCAAAGTCCTCCAGAGCCTAGACTATCACCTGCTCTCTTCCTCTCTCACTTCGTACCGTATTCTCTCCCCCTTGCTGAGTGCTGTCCAAGCCACATATTCACAAGGCTGGCCACGGCCCTGGAGTGTTGGCATACGCTAGCTCTCCTACTTGGGGCTCTCCTTCCCCATTTATCCACTCCTTCAAGTCATTGTTCAAATGCCATCTTATTCATCCTACTAGTAAGACCTACCCTGACTTAAATATATAACCCATCCCCTTTCCCTACATTTTCTCTTTGGAACTGATCATGGCCTAATAATACTAAGACTGGTTTATTTGCTTAATTTTTGTCTATTTCTTTCCCCAAAACAGTGACTAAAACAGTGCCTGGCACATGGCAGACACTCAAAGCAAACTTGTTGAACGAATGAAATCAAAGCATTAATGCATGACAAGCTTTATATTTTGCCCTTGTTAGTACTACAACTTCATGGAGAAATAGGATAGAGAACACAGCCTGTCCAGCGCAGAAGTGCACATCCATGGTTTTGCCTTTTTTATATATTTCATTCATAAGCATCAGAGCCATGCTATTTTGTTTGTGAAGTCACAAACAACAATGCATTCGGTGTATTAAGAACCTCAGAGGGGTTCTGAGACACCAGACACACAGTGAGCAGTCCAGACGATTAGATGTAAGCACGGTTCAAAAGTGGACCAAGAAGGGGGAAAAGGTAGAACAAAAAGAAAAGTTACTGTGCAAGAATAATGATACGATGCTGCCTTACGTACTAAGAAAAAGTTGTTCCTAATGGTCTTACTTGCACTTCGTACTTAGGATCTTATAGTGTCAGGGTTCACCCCCTACCCCGATCATACAAAGCCAGAGATATTTGTTTAAAGGCCCTGGATCCTCAACTTATATAACCAGTGAGATATAAGACTCAATAAATAAGGGGATCCCTGGGTGTTTCAGCAGTTTAGCACCTGCCTTCGGCCCAGGGCCTGATCCTGGAGACCCGGGATCGAGTCCCACGTCAGGCTCCCTGCATGGAGCCTGCTTCTCCCTCTGTCTGTGTCTCTGCCTCTCTTTCTCTTTCTCTCTCTTTCATGAAAAAATAAATAAAATATTTTAAAAAAAAGATAAATAATAAAATAATCATGGGGCTTGAAAAAGACTTCTGAACTTGAAATGTTACACGTGTCTTAGATTTTTAATTCCTGCCATTTGTATGAAATGTTGCTCCAACGTCACAGGGAATAAAGAAGAGTCTGAATCCTTTGGCAGAGAAGCCCTATTGTAAGACCATCTTTGCCAGCATTAGCCCCTCTGTGCGAAGTAGCAAAGATGACAAGATGCTGCTGCTGCTCCCCAGGCTTGTGGGCAAGGGGAGCCACCATAAGGCGACCACTCAGAATCACGCTGGAGCCCACAGAGGGGTCTTCGCGGTGCCCCAGAGGCAGTCAGGCCCTGGCTCTGCGGGCCCTGGGGAGTGGGTACATTGCAGGGTGCCCTCTCCCTCCTGGAGAATACCCTGGCCCTGAGCTCCCAGACCTCAAGCCTTCAGCTCCTTCACATCTGGCACCGTGGAGGAGTCACAGAAAGGAGGCTTCCTGGCCAGAGCACATTTCAGTTGTACTGAGGCCGCGGGGCCACTTCCCCCTGGAGCCTGCAATGTCAAGGTTGCACGGGGTAGTGACATGCCAAGGAAAGGGGAGAGCTTTTACAAATATCCCTGCTATCGAATACATTTAAAAACTTGGGAAAGTGTGTCTTCTGTCCTCTGCTGCCACCGTTCAAGCACAGGCTTCACCTTAAAATTTTTAAAAAGAGGACACTTGATCAACATGTTCTTAGGTTTGTTGCACAGGCTCTGCCCACTTTGGGAGGATGTAACTGTAGGATTTTATTACTAATTTCAGTGGTGGCGTCCCAGTTCTGAAAATGCTGTTTGGTGGAAAGTTTAGATTTTAAGTACACAAAGATAAACATACAAAATTGTCTTCGTGCAGCATTGTTATTGGCAACAAGAATAACATGGAAAACACATTCATCAATTGAGGTACTTTAAGAAATTACATCACCAACATGTTCTGGAATAATATATGGCCTGTAAAAATTAAACATGGGAAGGTGTCTGTGATAAAGTAAATGTAAGAGGTAAGCTGCAAAACAGTGTCAGTGTTGCATGATCTCATTTCATTAAAAATGTAAATGTTTGGGGGCACCTGGGTGGCTCAGCCATTGGGCGACTGCCTTTGGCTCAGGTAGGGGTCCCAGGGTCCTGGGATCGAGTCCTGCATTGGGCTCCCTCCAGGAAGCCTGCTTCTCCCTCTGCCTATGTCTCTGCCTCTCTCTCTCTGTCTCTCATGAATAAATAAATAGAATCTCTTTTTTTTTTTAAAGGAAAAAAAAGAAATACCTTCTTTCCCCAAAGCACTGCCTCTCTTCAGGCCCTACCCACACAAGCTGCCCCCAGGCCCCACCGTGTGAACACCACTTTCTTCCATTGTCTTGCTTGTTGGTGAGAGTAGATTGTCAATGACCACAAAGAACACAGTAAGATCCCAAAGTTTATTGTTCCTAGATTTTCTAAACTTACTTAAGAGAACCTGTGACCGGAACACAAAGACCTGCACCTACACTGACTGCCCCATGTTCAGACCTGACTCACCGCAAAATATGGCAAGCAAGGAAAACAACTTTAAGACAAATAAAGAAAATAAAATCCTCAGCACAGCTCTCATAAAAGGCCTGAGAAGTGGTTTGACAGCCCTCGCTGGCTACTTTTATGTTCAGAAAGAACCGAATTACAAAGGTTAGTCTGTTTTCCCGGGGAAGTGCATTTATAACAACCTCTCTGCAGATGATAAATTTAAATGAACATTTCTCTGCTGCCATCTCGTGGACTACTGAGGTAATGCAGCCAAAGCCAAAGAGCATGCAAATCTGAAGTCCTGTCCCCCTCCCCAGATTATGCCAGATATGAAGACTCATTGGTTGTTTATGGCCATTTATTGGACAAAACGAAATATAACTCTATTTATACGGCATACTATTTCTAATATATTATATTAAACATCTTCCTGAGAACCAGATTTATTTTTAAGTTTAAGATATTTTAGCTTTCAAATGTTACCTTGATAGGGAAACAAATGTTTCTGTCATTGTTTAGGCAATATTTATTATAAAAGACATTATAAATATGCCATATTGAGGCTTTGATCACTTAAAAATAAACTAATGTGGTAATATACACTGTTGGCGTTATCTCTGTCACCTAAAACTGAAATTTAGAAAACAAAGTTAAAATCCAGGGGCGCTGACTGGCTCAGCCAGAGCGACAATGCGACTCTTGATCTCAGAGTTGTGAGTTTGAGCCCCATGTTGGGTGTAGAGATTACTTAAATCAATAAACTTAAAAAAAAAAAGTTAAAATCCCATATCTAAGAGGTAATATACATGGTATTTTGGCCATAACTCCAAACCCAGCCCCTCCAAACCCACATGCCATTGGGAAATTGTAGTCAGGGTGCAGGCATGCAAGAGCACCTAACTCAGGAGTCCCAAACAGATCAGGTTCAGCCACTAGCTGCTGACAAAATCCAAAGACAGAGAAACAAGTGGTGGTGTAAGGAGAAAGGAATTTATTTCAGTGAGGCCAACACTGGGAAGACAGTAGACTACCATTTCAAAGACTCTCTCCAAAGTACCAAAAATAATTCCATGTTTATGTAAGGAAAATGTGGGACAAAGGTGGGTGGGTACCTGCAGGTAGACAGTGAAGATCGAATAGATCACTGTCTTGGAGTCCATCACAGTGAGGGTCTTGCTGGCCCAGGGCAGTCTTAATTGCTTGAGGGAGTCGTTTTGGTTCTCTTCAGGGGATGCTTTGCCCTCAAGGTCTTCTGCTTGAGCTCACCTGGTGATGTGACTGTGCAGTAGAGATAGGACACTCACTGAAAAAACTGCCAGCCTGCTTTTGACAAGGTCAGGTGGGAGTAAATAACTTCAGAGGTGTCCCCCCCCCCCCCCCGCCCCGCCCCAGACATTGAGAGGAAGGGAAGAGGGAGCAGGGAAAAGGGGTAATGGCAATGTAATATTGTGATTATGATCCCATCACAGAGCTCCTAAAACTCTGGAAATTTCCTGGATGATAAAAACAATAAAGGTATCTTTTGTTACGTTAATGAGGTGACTTGGGACCACATCTAAGGATGGGCCCCAGAGTTCCCATCAATCACCAATAGCCAATGCTTTAATCAATCACACCTATGTAATGAGACCTCTTTATAAACCCAAAAAGGGAGGGTTCAGAGGGTATCCAGGTTGGTGAACATGGGAGATTCAGGGAGTGTGTTGTGCTGGGAGTGGGCACAGAAGCTCTGCCCCTTTCCGCATACCTTGCCCTGTGCAACGCTTCCATCTGATTGTTCCTGAGTAATGTCCTTTTATAATAATCTAGTAATCTAATTAGTAAAATGTTTCTCTGGGTTCTGTGGGCCACTCTAGCAAACCAGTTGCACCCAAAGACAGGATCCTTAGAACTTCCAATCTCTAGCTAGTCAATCAGAAATAGAGGTGACAATCTGGACTTGCAATTGTCATCTGAAGTGTGTGCAAGAGGCAGTCTTATGGGACTGAGCCCTTGGCATGTGATATGAGACAGTATCTCCAGGTAGTGTCAGAACTGAGTGGAATTCTAGGACTCCTAGCTGGTGCCAGAAAATTGCTTGGTGTTGCAAAACACACAGAATGAAATCGGTGTCAGGATCGTGGTATCATCCCTTGTTAGGTTCTGAATGCAGTCCCAGTGGGTGAATGCTACTCTGATGTGTGGGGAAACATTTCATATGTGGCTGCCAAACCCACTGTCAAGTGTTGTTACTGATTCATGCTGAAATGTCCCATACCATTTCTGGGCTTGCAGGCATTCTTTGGAGTACCCAAGTTTTAGGGTCAGCAACAAATCCAGAAAGGGACAGAGGGGGAAAAAATAGAAATTCTTGTTAGTCATAATATATATATATATTGGAAAAAATTCTGCTGCCTACCCCCCCACCCCCGACTTCTTTTCCTAGTAAACCTGAGAAAATACAGCATTTTCCCACTTGAAAGAACTTAAAAGAATGTGTCAGGAGAACCTTTATGACACCCTCCAAATTTGTTCTCCAGAATCCCATGAACAAGGTGGAGGACGTGTATTTCTACATTCATTATCAGGTCCCCACCTTCCAGCAGGTTGGTATTCTGGGCATAATATATAGAGTGAATCTGTTTCTAGGAAAGATGAGAAAGCAGGGTAGTAATGTACACTCTCAGTTGGTATTTATTTACCTCTGGTTGTAATTTAGATGTCTCCATAAGAAGAGAAAGGTGCTGACCTGAGAGTTCGTATCCCTTGAGTGAGATCCTGAGATCCTGAAAGCAGAGTTGATACATGTGTGATATATACGGAATGACAGGAATCTAGGCGACCCTCAGATTTCACCCCCCTCTGACCTCCATAGAACCTGGTCTCATCACTAATGAGGTGTGCCTCTCAGGTGAAGAGATTTATCTTAAACAAATGGATCTGAACTGATTCTTGGTTAATAAAAACCTACACATTTTCGGGGTGCCTGGATGGCTCAGTCAGTTGAGTGGCTGATTCTTGATCTCAGTTCAGGTCTTGACCTCAGGGTTGTGAGTTCAAATGCTGCATTGGGCTTCATGCCCAGCATGAAGCCTACTACAAAAACAAAATAAAACAAAACAACAAAAACCCCACACACTGTCAGGTAATAAAATGATAAAATGTCAAATCTGGAAACAACCTTAAAAATCTCATCCAGTATGTCTGTTTCAAGAAACAGAAGCCTCTGGGACACCTGGGTGGCTCAATGGTTGAGCATCTGCCTTCGGCCCAGGGCATGATCCCAGAGTTCCAGGATTGAGTCCCACATTGGGCTCCCTGTGAGGAGCCGCTTCTCCCTCTGCCTGTGTCTCTGTCTCTGTCTCTCTCTCGGTGACTCTCATGAATAAACTTTTTTTAATCTTTAAAAAAACAACAAAAAACAGAAGCCTCCAGCCCTATATCTGTGACCATCAGAACAGCTGCCCCCTAATCTGCAGACTCCATCCAGAGTCTTGTCCTGGCTGCTGCTTTCTTTCTCGGGTGAAGTCTGGCCATGAGGGTGGACTGGTCCATATCTCAGGTTCCAAATAACAAATAAATTCATGCCTCCACAAACCAAAGCTGTCAAAGCAGAGAGAATTTTTAAAAGAGTTACAAGAATGACTGCTGCCACACTGTGACACTCCAACTAAAGCAAAGTGCACAGTGGGTTTCGGAAAGAAAATAGAAAAAGTTATTAAAGTCAAATGTGATGCTTCCTGCTAATTCAGCAGGTAAAATCTATTCATTCCATCCTTTATTGTCACAAAGTTGAGTCAAAAGGCTTATGTCTGAACTTAACTAAAAGAAACTGGTTAGGACAATTCACACTGTTTTGGCAACTAGTTCACAGAACAGATATTGGCCAGTCTCTTGCTTACTGCCCTCCATTTCAGTAAAATGCCCAATACTCATCTGCCTTTGCCCCTACATTTTCAAAACTTTTTGATTTTTCCAAATTATGTGATTACAGAAAATATTTGTTGCATTTTGTGCCTAGGATCCTCCTCCTTGTGGTTATCCCATTTTGCTCTGTTGAGCCATACCCTGTATACTCAGCCCTCACGTTTCATTCTCACTTTGAGTTCACTCCACAATCTAGGCCTAAATTCTGAGGTCAGATAGACCAGATGGGAGAAAGATGGCTATAGCCACCCTAGTACAAAACTTCCAGATTTCATTCCTACAACCATTGGAGTATGTTTAGGAATGTGCCCAGTCAGAATCAGTGAGGTACCATGAGGCACCTGCTGGGAACTACAAGAAAGAGATCCTCATTTATTCTCATGCAACTTTAAATAAAGTAGGCTGAGCTGTTGCTGTCTCTTGCTACCATGAATGGAACTAGAATAAACAGAGGTAAAGTTTAGAAAGATAGAAAGCAGATGCTGGTATTACTATGTAAACTCCCATATAAAACTAAACTTGTCTAAAGAAAGCACTACTGCTCAACCTTTTCAGTTTTGTGAGCAATAAGTTACCTCCTTCCTTTTAGATTTTCTGTCACTTTCAATCAAAAGAACTGAATATAATTAGTACACTTAGAATATTTGAGTTAATAAATGAGGGATGCTGCTTTAAAAGGGGAGCAGAGAACCAGAAAGAGTCGTAAAAATAAAAAATATAATTTCTTAAATAAAAATTTCAGGGACACCTGGTAGCTCAGCAGTTAAGCATCTGCCATTGGCTCAGGCCATGATCCTGGAGTCCCAGGATCAAGTCCCACATCAGGCTCCCCACAAGGAGCCTGCTTCTCCCTCTGCCTATGTCTCTGCCTTTCACTCTCTGTGTGTCTGTCATGAATAAATAAATAAAATCTTTTTAAAAAATTTCAATAGAAGGCCTAGAAGACAAAGTTGAAAAAAATTCCACAATGCAAGCCAAAAAAGTGACACAGTGAAAAATATGAAAATAAAGTTGTAGAATGGAGAATCAACTGAGGAAGTCCAATATTAGTCCAAGGCGGGGGCGGGAAGAGAAACAACTAAAGCAAGAAATTTCCTAGAGCTGAAAACACAGAAAGTCTTCAGGATGATATGCCATGCAAGATAGATAAAAAGAATTTACGCCAAAGTGTGTATGTATATACACACACACACATATATATATACCTTATGCCAAGGTATATCCCTGTAAAACTGCAGAATTTTTTTTTCAACTGCAGAATTTCAAGGAAAAAGTAATGACCATTCTAGACACTAAAAACAGGCTCGCTACAAAAGAATAGAATTCAAAGTAATATTAAACTTCTCAACAGGGTGCCTGAATGATGTAAGACAATATCTTAAAACTTTGGAGGAAAAAAAATGATATAGATCTACAATTCTGTACTACATAGTACAAGCCATCCTGATCAAGGAAATAAGATAAGAAAATGATAAGAATTGGAAGGAAAAAGATAAAACTGACTACCGGTCAAATCCTTAAAATAACGAATTGATTAAAGTTCCCAGATGAAAAATGAACTCAATAGCAGTATTCAACACTCACCAATTAGAAAATATAACTGAGGGGTGCCTGGGTGGCTCAGTCAGTAAAGCATCTGACCCTTGATCTCAGCTCAGGTCTTAATCTCAGGGTCATGAGTTCAAGCCCTGTGTTAGGCATGGAGCCTAGAAGAAAAGAAAAGAAAAGAAAAAAAAAAAAAGAAAAGAAAAGAAAAGAAAAGCATAATTGGAAGTAAGATACCATTCAGAGCACAACAAAGCTAAGTGTGAAAAAAAATTAAAAGCTTCATAGATATTCAAGGACTCCTTGGACACATTCTTCTGGAAAAAATTTCATAGAAATTTTAAAACAATAGAAATAGAAATAGAAAACAATAAGATTGACCCACATTACTATGAAAAGAAATCGCATGATGAGAAATCGCATGATGACAGCTATGTGGCTAAAACAAGACATTAGAAGATGTAAGGAAGAATGTCCTCAAAAAGAATGTTGGAATGGATTTTACTCAGCAAATCATATGAGTAAGAAGCTGAAAGAACCTACTGACATGGCAAAGAATCTTGTGGGTTTTTTCTTTCAACAAGAACTTAAAAGACAACTCTGGAAACCCTGGGAAAACTTTAGAAACCTGCAAAAAAAAAAAAAGTATGGGCCAAAAAGGAAGCATCCTCTTTAAAGTGGCAAAGATTTGATTTGGTGGGAGTATGTTTCTTTCTTTATTGGTTAAATCCTACTGGCTCTGCGTTAAATAATATTACATGTATCACTCACAAAATTTAACTTGAAATGGATTAAAGACTTAAATGTAAGACCTGAAATTGTCAAACTCCTAGAAGAAAACATAGGAGAAAACCTGTTTTACATTGGTCTGGGCAGTAATCTTTTGGATATGACATCAAAAGTACAAGCGGCAACAACAGCATCAACAACAGAAAAGTATAAGCAACAAAAGCAAATTAACCAAGTGAGACTGCATCAAACTAAAAAGCTTCCACACAGCAAAAGAAGCAATTAGCAAAATGAAAAGGCAATCGATGGAATGGGAGAAAATATTTGCAAACCATATAAATGAGAAGAGTTTAATATCCAAAATGTGTAAGAAATTCATACAACTCAATAGCAACAAAAATTTAAAATAAATCCAATTTTAAAATGGGCAAAGGAGTACCTCACTGGCTCAGTTGGAAAAGCATGTAACTCCTGATTTCAGGGTTGGAGTTTGAGCTCCATGTTCAATGTAGGGATTACTTAAAAATAAATAAACTATAAACAAACAAACAAATAAATAAAAAGTGGGCAAAGAATGTGAATAGATATTTTCCCAAAGAAGATATATTCAAATGGGGGCCCCTCACTGATAATGTATGCAACCTTTGATCTCAGAGCTGTGAGTTCAAGCCCCACGCTGGATGTGAAGCCTACTGAAAAAAAAAAAAGATATACAAATGGACAACAGATATATGAAAAGGTGCTCAATGTCACTAATCATCAGGGAAATGTAAATCAAAAACACAGGTTTAGACATCACCTCATATCTGTTAAGATGGCCGTTATCAAAAAGATGAAAAATAACAAGTACTGGTGAGGATGTGGAGAAAAGGGAACAATTGCACATTCTTAGTGGGAAGGTAAATTGGTGCAGTCACTATGGAAAATAGTTTGGACGTTCCTCAAAAACCTAAAAATAGAAATACTATATGATCCGACAATCTCACTCTTGGATATATGTATCCAAAGGAAATGAAATCACTATTTTGATATATTGAAGAGATAGCCCCATGTTCATTGCAGCATTATTCACAATAGCCAAAATATGGAAACAACCTGAGCGTGCACTGGTGGATGAATGGATAAAGAAAATGTGGTGTATATATGCAATGACATGTTATTCAGTCATAAAAAAGAAGGAAATCCCACCATTTGTGACAACATGGATGGACTTTGAGGACGTTATACTAAGTGAAGTAGGTCAGAAATACAAATACTATATGGTCTTACTTATACATGAAAGCTGACCTCATAGAAACAGAGTAAATTGCTGGTTGCCAGGGCCAGGGGTCAGTGGAGGATATAGATGAAGGTGGTTAAAGGGCACAAACTTCCAGCTGCATGATGAGCAAGTTCTAGAGCTATAATGTAGAGCATATTGATTATATTTTACACTGTATTGTATACTTGGAAATTGCCAAGAGAGTAAATTCTAAAAGTCCTCACTACTGAAAAAAAACGGTAATTATATGAGGTGCTGGATGTGTTAACTACCCTTATTTGTGGTAATCATCACACTGTACTCCTTAAACTTACACAATATTATATGTCAATTATATCTCAGTAAGGCTGGAAAAAACAATTAAAAAATGAAGTTTGAAAATAATTATATTACATGTTTTATAAGATTATACGCTTGTATTTTGTGGTTATAATAATTTAAATACTATTTTTATTCCTAACTTTAGAACTGACACAAAGCATGGATGGTTACACTTTGTAATTATAGTTAAAAAGCAATATAAATATGATAAACCATGTAATGAATTAATGACAAAAGTAATGAAATAGATGACAGAATTTGGGAGAGATATGAAGGGGTTAGGGAAGGAGATGAAGGTTACTCTGAAGGGGAAATGACATCATCTTACCCATAAGATGTGTATCAGTTATCTATGACTACATGAGAAATATTCCCCAGAAAAACATACTGGCCTAAAGACCAATACACACTTCTTATCTCACAGAATTTCTATGGACAAATTAGTTGAGTGGTTCATGAGGTGGTTGTCAAGAAATCGGCTTCAAGCTGCAGTCATCCAAAGGCTTAACTGAGGCTGGATGATTTGCTTTCAAGATGGCTCATTCACATGGCTGGCAAATTTGGTGCTGGCTGTTATCAGGAAATCTCAGTTCTTTGTCACATGCACTTCCACTTAGACCTGCTTGCATATTCCCAAGACGGGGCAACCGACTTTCCCCAGAGTAAGTGATACGAAAGGCAGCAAGGTAGAAGTCGCAACATCTTCTCTAACCTAATCGTGGAAGTCACACACCATCTTTACCATCTTTCAGCAGCATCGTATCGGTTACACAGGTCAACCTTATTCAGTGTGAGAGAGTCCATGATTATAAGGAGGGAAGAATCACTAGGAGCAAGAAATGGCTGGTTCCATAGGATATTAATACTTTTTTAAGATTTTATTTTTAAGTAATCTCTATACACAATGTGGGGCTCGAGCTCACAACCCCAAGATCAAGAGTCTTATGATCTTCCAATTGAACCAGCCGGGCACCCCTTCATAGATATTTTATTTCCACTGATGGAATAAAGAATAGACATTTAGGTATATTATTTAAAGTTCGAAAAGTAACCACCTCCAAAAGAACACAAAACTATAACATAACTAAAGGGGGCACCTGGGTGCTTAGTCAGTTAAGCCTCTGACTCTTGATTTTGGCTCAGGTGGTGATCTCAGGGTCCTGAGACCAAGCCCCTAGATGGGCTTCCCACTCCTTCCCAAGCAGAGGATCTGCTTGTCCCTCTCCCTCTCCCTTTGCCCCTCCCCCTACTCATGCGCGCTCGCTCTCTCTCTCTCTCTTTCCCTATCAAATAAATAAAATCTTTAAAATAATAATAACAATAAAACTAACAAACTCAAGGGAAGGCGGGGAGGTGGGAGTTACCTTTCACATTAGGACATTGAATATACCCTAAGGATGATACATCAAGAAACAGAGAAATGTGAGTATCATTTACTCTGGTGGAAGCCACCTTTGGAGCTAAAAATAGAACAGTTAAGAAGTGACTGTCTCTGAAAAGGGATACTGGGAGATTTTAATTTCTTATTTAAATCCATTGTATACCAATCTATTTTTTAAAAAACTAATGTGTATTATTTAATAATAATAACTTAAAAAGTATAATTTTATCTTAAGGATATAAACATGTGTTTTTATATTTCACATGCTGGGATTAACCCAGAAACAGTATGCTGAAGTCCAAGAAGCTGTTAAAGTACTTTCACTGCCTCAAAGCTAAGTGATCACCTAGTAACACTGACATATGCTTAATACAGTTTTAATTCTATAAAACAAAACATTGTGCAGTCAATTCATTTGGATTTTTTTTTTCATTTGGATTTTTTAATATTCTAGTGTAAAACTCTTACTAAGATTTGTTTCAGGGGGCACCTGGGTGGTTCAGTGGTTGAGCATCTACCTTTAGCTCAGGTCATGTTCCTGGGGTCCTGGGATTGAGTCCTGCATTGGGCTCCCCGCAGGGAGCCTGCTTCTCCCTCTGCCTATGTCTCTGCCTCTCTCTCTCTCTCTCTCTCTCTATGTCTCTCTCAGGAATGAATAAATAAAATTTTTTTTTTTTTTAAAAAAAAGGATTTCCGGGACGCCTGGGTGGCTCAGCAGTTGAGTGCCTCCCTTCAACCCAGGGCGTGATCCTGGAATCCTGGGATCAAGTCCCACATCAGGCTTCCTGCATGGAGTCTGTTTCCCCTTCAGCCTATATCTCTGCCTCTCTGTGTCTCTCATGAATAAATAAAATCTTTTTTTAAAAAAAGAATTTGTATCAGAAGTTAGGAATTTGCTTACTTCCCATAAATTCACACTCACTGTCTTTAAGAACATTTCTTTTTCATGTTTCACAAGTCCTAAAATGCAATTGAAAATAACAACTTTTAGTGAAAGATTATATTCTTAAGCTTATGGTGCTAGGGGCTATTGACCATTTTAGGAGCGAATAAGAAGCTTCCAGAAATAAAAACTAGTTCATTGCAGAAAACCAATGAAAATATATCGTCCAATAGAAATTTCCCTGTCAAACACGTCCTTAACTAAAATTAACCTGGTGAGTTGATTTCTGGGTGGGAGAAGAGTTAACAGGATCATAGAGCAGCCTGCTTGCTGGACCTCACCCCAGAGTGAACAGACCAGCACTGACACGTAGGTGTAACAGGAAAGCAGTTGCTTCCAAAATTTATGATGAGAAAGTAGACACTGGGAAATATTTTTGATACAATATCTGACCCAATATGGATAGTAGGAATTACTCAAGCTGCCACAAAATGTCAGACAAAACAAAGGAAAACTGAGTTAGCCTAACAACTATTTTAGGGACCGAGGATCAATCTGGCATTAAGTACCAAATAGAGCTAACCATCTAGAGAATGGTTGCTTTTACTCAGGCTTCTTTCTTTATGGATTGAAAGCCTGTCACATTTCACTCGTTTCATGAGCATCATCTACAAGCCACACTAAAAATTAATTAGCAAAACAGCTTCATCACTGTGATTATAGGACACGGAGAGTCTAGAGTCAGGAATGTAATGTTTGCCATAGAACTATCTGGTTAGGCTGGAAAGACAGGAGTGCCTGACCATAATAGGATGATTAATCAAAGTTCACGAAGCAACTCTTCCGTGGTAAGCCCACAGTAAAAGAGGAAGTGCTGCAAGGCATAGTCTCAGAAAGCACAACTCCAAACAACGTGATAAAACTGTAGAAACAAGGGTAGAGAGGCCAATCTGATACATCAATCAGAAATAGAGCAGCTAATTTTAAACACATGAAAATTTTATGGGCTAAGAGCTTCCACTGCAGACATTGACAGGGCCTAAAAATCTCACATGTTATTCCAAACTAAAGGACACTGGTAGACACAAACTGGGGGAGCTGCCAGTGATCACCCAGGGTCACGTCTGTGCTGCTGCTCTTCACTGCTCTCTAACAGCTCTTGCTCCCACTGGTCCCAGAGGTAGCACATAGCCAGCTTACTCACACAGTTCCTTTCCCATCCTGGCCACGATGTTGGTCCGGGTTGGACGATGGCCAAACCTATAGCTAGGATGCAGACTCCATATTGCCTCTCAGAGTGGCACGGGAGGGTTCTGGAGTGGCTTGAGCTTTGTTCCCTGCCATTCAGAGAAAGCCCTTCCTTGGCAGTCTGCAGAAGCAAAAATGAAGCTAGTGTGTGCATGGGTTCCAATTGCATTCAAATCCCTAGATGCCACCAGACCTGGGGCTGACTCTGAACCTGCCCTTTCTGCAAGGTGTCCATATGAGCCAATGCATTCTTCTAGCTTTGATTATAGTTGGATTTTTGTCATTTGAAAGAGGCTTAATGTCTGTCATCTGTGTAAATAGTTTATTGAAGAAACACAGCTCTTTAGGGGAATAAATGTAAAACAATTTTTTAAATTATTGCCTGAAGCTATACCACTTTGAGTCTCCCTCTCTCATCTTTTAAAGATATGCACAAATTAAATGCCTTTTGGTTTTTATGGGAGTCAGTAAACTTCTGTAAAGAACCAGATAGTAAATATTTTAGGCTTTGTGAATCACATATGATCTCTGTTGCATGTTCTTGTTTATTTCGGAATCCTTTAAAAAATGTCAACACTATGGATTGGGCCTAGATTTGACCCATGGATTATTATAAGAGTTCAGTTTTAAGCTTCAGTCTCATTCTTGGGAGAAGCACGTTCCTGCCAAGTGTGCTGGACTGCCAGGTGTGTGTGTCCTCTGGCACGGAGCATATTCTGTAGCTACTGAGGTAGACAATGAAGTAAGTCAAAGTGACTACCAGGTAGTCCAGCATGACTACCAAAGCCAGGATTAGGAAGAGGCAAGCAAGATGCCCACGACAAAAAGTTAAAGAGGTTCTCATGCTTATGTGCTAATCCTGCATTTGTGCAAACCTAGGACTCAGTGCTTCCCTAAATTTTGCATCATGGATATGATCCCTTGCCTCATCCTTCTCCCAGCCCAGACAACTACCATCTAATTGCTCACTCTTAAGAATAGGGGAACTGGCTTGCTTGCTCTTTTCTACAATGTTTGCTGCTTTAGGCCATGGTTCTCCTGTAGCATAACTGACTCCATGTATTCATATTATCTCAGCCCATGAATCACCCCACCCCCAATGGAACTCGGGAGCAAAGAATCCAGCCAATATGCTGAGGCTCATGCTTTTATCTGTGATGAGTAATAGAAGCAATTTTTCTGACCTAGGAATCTAATGTCTTTTGCCAGCAGACATGAAGGCTAACTTGTTAGCTTGCAAGATAAAATCAGACCCTCCACAGTTCTTGACATTTGTATCTGATGCAAAACCCTTTGCCCATCCTTACCCTTAAATCCATCTCCATCATGGGCTGGATGGCAACTCCAGGACTTGTAATAGCATTGTCCATCCTTGTGATACTTTTTCCCTTTCCTTTTTAAAGTCTGGATCTGGGGACAAGGAAGAAGGATCAGGGAGGTAGAAATATGGAACTGCCCCTTGCCTGGTGGTGGTGGTAGGAAGGGTCCCTCATTTCTCTTGACTGGACTTGGTTCTGTCTCATGGTGGTGATCTCCGAATAGGCTGTCTGTGTGTTCTTCTTGAGCTACTGTCAGCTTCATCCCAGCTCCTTAAGGGAAAAGGATCTTGTTGTGTCTTTGACCCATATGTGGCAAATGTCCTCAAAGCCCCTCTCGAGCTAAGTAGTCTTCTCACTTGACCTAGGTAATTGTACAGTTCCTGTCCTTCCTTTAAGTTACAAGTTCCTTCTCAAGGAGCCCAAAGAACCTCTAGATAACTATTCCATAGCCTGAGGGCTGCACAAACTTGAACAGGGTGACAGAGTGCACCCTCTTCTACGTCGGCAGTCACACCATATCCACATGTGAAGATCCCTTCATACTCTGCTGACACAGGCTACTCTTGCTGACCTTCTGCCTTCAGGGACCTGTAGACAGAAGCACATAGTATCTCTATGCACATATACTGCTCCAAAATTCAATGGGAAATATCTTCTGCTATCTCTAGGCTCTGTCCTACTCCCCTACAGTGACAATGCAAGAAGGACCTATTGGCACCTTTGGTTTCAGAATGATTGTCTTGAAGCCACCCACACCACTCCTCAGGATTGGGAGAAACCACCAGGAGAAGAGTAACAAGTCCCCTGCTACACTATGACCCCTTAAGGTCAAAATTTTACTCCTCCTTCCTCAAACTTCTCCTTCCATAAATTTGTGAGGGAAGGAAGTGTTGATACAATAAATCCAGAATTTGGTAGTGCTGGGCAGTAAAATACAGTACACTTTGGGTTGAGAGGGAGAATTTAATACCCTCTCTTCTCAGCTTCGGGATTGCCATAAATTCCAGAATAATAGGGGAAAAAATTTTTAAGATTTTATTTACATATTTATTCATGAGAGACACACAGAGAGTGGCAGAGATCTAGGTAGAAGGAGAAGCGGCTCCCTGGGAGGAGCCTGATATGGAACTTGATCCCAGGACTCCAGGACCATGACCTGCGCCAAAGGCAAGCATTCAACCACTGAGCCACCAAAGTGTCCCAATAGGAAAACTTCTACAGAGTGTTCTAACTCCCTCATTTGTGAGACATGGGTCTTTTAAACACATTCAAAATGATCATATGCAACAACTTTGCAACATTGTTAGGTTCTACTCTAAAATAAATCCCACAATGGGAAACTTTGTACTATTTTCATAGGTTTAGTATATATGATGATACCACAAACAAAAGCTGGTCTCAAATTTAAGGGAAATTTTTTCAAGAGAAATTTATAACACATTCAAACATATTAAGCAGTAAAGACAACTTCAGAAATTATAAAAACAAAAATTTCTTTCCTAGAAGTACAAAACTGTTTTCTGACTCAATAGAGGGTTTACGGTTTCTTCAATGTTCAAATAACCTTATTGTCTTGTGCACCAATGGTGACTCTACCAAAAATATCATCTTGTGTAGTTTTAGGGTTGGCCTCAGAGGGGTCTAGATTTTTAGAGCAGTAGCTCTTAAACTTCAGCATGTATCCATCAGAGTCCCCTGGTGGGCTTAATAAAAACCCTAATTGTGGACCCCAACCCCAGGTTCTGGCCCAGCAGCTACTGTTGGGTGAGGGTCTGAGAAATTTTCCTTGCCAACGAGTTTCCAGTGATGTTACTGTTTGCTGGTCTGGGAATCAAACTTAAAAAAACACTGCCTAGGGCATCATTTTCTAGCTCAGGGCAGCCCAGGGGCCCAATTCAACCTGTCCTCTCTTTATACACCTTTATTATAACACAGCCATGCTCATTTGTTTACATATTGTCTCTGGCTGCTTTCTTGGCACAGTTGCAAAGTTGAGTAGCTGCAACATATTTTATAGTTTACAAAGCCCTTTTCTGGTCCTTCACAGGATATTCACTGTTGGTAAATTTGGTCCTTTATAGGAAAAGTTTGCTGATCTAGAGCATCATCTTCTAGCCCATAGCCAACCCTGCCACATAGCCTCCTGGACTGGACAAAGGACGATTACAGAGCATAACCATGCAAGGCTGCTGCCATGACTAGGGCTTATTTCATTAATGATGCAAATTCGACTAAAATGTATAATAGCCTTGACTTTGTATAGGTCATTTATAGCTATATACAAAACTTTAAAACTCTTTGCTAAAAACCTTGCTTTATATTCAGGTCATTGTTTTAATTCCTTTAATGTAAAAAAATTTTTAATGTCTCCATACACCTTGGAAGATAAGGAACTGTTGTAATTATCTATTATTATCCTGTAACAAAGGGAAACTGGAAGGATGCAGCTTTTATTATAGTGGAGTTTACTTCTCATACAGACATGTACATACAAGGGAAAAAACCTCATAAAGTCAAAATTATGCCTGGAAATCTAAGTCACCTTTAAAATACAGTATACAACATTTACAGACCATGTTGGAGGCAGACTCTCAATATGTCCAACACAGCCAATTTTTCCTTCAGCATTCAAACAGATGGCTCATTCTTTGGGTGAGCACCAGATGAAGTAGTTGGCTTGTATTTGAGGCCGTCTTGTATAAAAAAAAAACTTATCTTTAAACACTGAATCACACTCTGCACAGTGAGAAGCTCACACTACAAGGCACAAGGAATCAATGACCAATTGAGGGAGCCATAGATTAATGTCTCCCTTTTTAACACCTAGTCTGGGGAATACTCGAGAGAAATGGTAGGCAGAAGTGACTGCATGACTTAAATTCTCAACCTCTCTCACTTTCTCTCTGGCCCAGCACTCCAGCTGGAGTCATAAAATTTGAATGTGTCTCTGATGGGATTCCTCTATGTTCATGAAGACACTGATAATGAAATAAAGGTCTTGAAATGGTAATATATATCCCACTCCTGGTACCAATCTCTGTTATTGCTTAGCTCAGAGTAAGGAACATGCCAGGTAAACTTAAAGGAGAAAGATTTAAGATACATCAGCATCAACGATGGTAGTAGGGCTTTGACAGTGTTATCTCTGTTTATGTCAGGGCTTTTTAGCTCCAAAAAATCCAAGCTGAAAGTTGACTGGGTCATGTTGTCACCATCCATCATCTCTGACCCCTGAAGAGTCATGGCCACGGCTGAGTCAACACTATGGCAAAATCAAACACTCCTATTCCACATAGACAAAGCTGCCTTGGGCTACTTTCCTCTGACAAAGGCAATTTAACAGGCTGTCACCTTAAGGCTCCATCTTCACTTAGTTCAAATGCCAAATCCCAAGTCCCTCCAAATGATCACAAAGATTATTTGAAGCCCTTATGTATTCTTCATGGTAAATTCACATGAGATTTTTATTTTTACTTATTTTTAAAGATTTTATTTATTTAGTTACTTAAGAGAGAGAGAGAGAGAGAGAGTGAGCAGGGGGAGGAGCAGAGAGAGGGACAAGGAGACACTGCACTGAGTGCAGAGCCCAATACAGGCCTAATCCCACAGCCCTGACATTGTGACCTGAGCCGAAATCAAGAGTTGGATGCTTAATTGACTGAGCCACCTAGGTACCCCAATGTGAGATTGTTTTTAGAAAAACAATAAAAACCTGGTTAAAAATTCTTAAAGATTCTTAAGTCCAAATTTCATTTCAAATAAAATTAAAATGCTAAGTTGAGCGTCACACAAATCCTATGAAGATAGGTATTAACCTTATTCTGTATATGAGAAATTGAAAGGCACAATTAGGTCACCCAGGTTTTGGGCTACAGCCAAGCCCTAAATCCAAATCTCCTCAGATTCCAAGAAACTGAATTAGTAGGTTTCTTGATAAGTAAATCAACAGCTAACTTTGGTGTAAGCATTATAGGGACATGAAAAAAATATAAAATAGTTACTATACAATGATTTTAATTGTTGACTGTATAAGTCCAAAATAGGATAAGGTAAGATAGTTTGTGACTTGAGTAACAGCCTTAAGAAATACAAATTTTATAGTTTCAGCAATTTGTATTATAGTGCTGGTAATGCCATCTATCCCCATCTTGCTGAAACAGAATAACACAAATTTTAAAGATTCTTGTTCCTAGTAACACAACCTTTCTGTTAGCATATTATTTAGCTAAAGCAAAAGGTCAAGTGAGCAAGCTGAATTTTACCATTTTTCCTACTTTTGCATAAAAAACCAGAAATATACTTTAAGGAAGCTTGAGCTCATTAGAAAAATGGATGGTTTAAATTTTTCAAAATTAATGTAAGGAATTCAGCATATTTACCCCCTAAGTCATTGTTTGATTCAGTTTGATGAAATGTAATGGTTTCTTATATTTAATGTTATGAGTGGAGATCATTTAGATTGACCGACCCATCTTCTATTAGAACATCTGTCAATGATTAGAGAAACATCTCCCGAGACACCTGGGTGGCTCAGTGGTTTGCCTTCAGCTCAGGACGTGATCCTGGGGTCCTGGGATCGAGTCCCACATCAGGTTCCCTGAAGGGAGCCTGCTTCTCCCTCTGCCTATGTCTCTACCTCTCTCTCTCTTTCTCTCTGTGTCTCTCATGAATAATGAAACAAAATCTTAAAAAAAAATTTCCCCACATTAGGGATTTAGGACTTCATGATTTCTTACTGGTTACCATAATTTTACCTTGAGATTTAATGAACAGGTAACATAAAAAAATCTTCTGTTCCAATTTGTTTTAAAATCTGAGCTTGCTACTGATTTATACTCAAATAAAATGTGAAATATCTTAAGATATTTCATCTATTCACATATTTTCTTAATTGGCAAAATTATGGTATGATTACTGGTATGCACTCAATATATTTATCATTAATGTTTCTCTACTTGCAGTTTGGATAGAACAATTCTCCACATTTGGGATTGTCCTGAGCACTGGAAGATGTTTAGCATCTCTGATCTCAGCACGCTAAATACCAAGAGTTCACTACATTACTATAAACATAGCGGTGTGTGGGTACAATCGATGAAATGTGCTCCCAGTTACTGTCAAAACACTACCACTCCTCTCACCCTTTCCAAGACCACCATGATGGACAACATAGTAGACATAGGTAAAGTCTGGCAAAGATAGCCGGTTCTTTGGAACAAGTTTTGGGAGACTAGTCAGTGTAAGATTTAGCTAGAAAGATTTATTATAACTCATAATTTGACTTGCTGAGTTATTTGACTTTAGAGTAATGTATCCATATATTATGAGTAATGAGCTGTTTATTCTAGTAAGAATTGTGTTAAGTCAAAGAAGGGTTCGGAGTCAAAACTCTAAACTCAGGAATTGTACTTTTCTCTTCCTATCATGGCTCTCACTCATCCCTAAACACCACACAGGACTTGATTATCTATTATTTTAACAGAAAAACTTGATTATCTATTATTATAAACAGATAAATTTCACATATCATCCAAAATTTTTCTTTAAAGCAATTCAGATTTATTAATATTAATTGATTTTATAGAGCACATTTATACATCAGTTTCAGACTTACTTCTGGAAAACTGTTATGCCTATACATATCCAAAGATATTACACTGCAGAGCCTTTGCACAATTATGCATATGAACTCCAAATCAGAAAGCCTTAACTGAATTAAGTAAGACTGCACGGAGAAAACTTTTATTAAAATGTGTGTGAATATGATATCTAAAAAGTGGGTACAGAATCAATCTGCTTTCATACTTTTTCTTCAATAATCCATCTGCAAAAAAAAGAAGGCAGGCAAAATTTCATTTAAAAACTTTCAAGTCTTGAAACCGAAACCACTCCTGAGAGAGTACACGGCCACAGAATCTGTTTTATATAAGCTTGTATTGAAAATAACCCAAAATATCCATTACATTTGTGTATTTGTTATAAATTGCAATATACATTACAGATCCCTGCATCTACATATGCACATAAACTGGCTATATTTACTGTAATAATGAGATTGCCTCTATAGAGTAAATGATACAATAAATGTTAAACTATCTCAAATGGTTGGTATTTCTATTTTATGGTCAGGGATATGTCTTCATTGTTTTGAAAATGTAGACAACTGAAATTAGATTGTCAATACCATTCCTCTACAGTAAGCACTAATAGGTATGTTATACATGGACACATCCTATGCATTCCTTTGAATCAGGTGAAGAAAAATAATAGCCATAACTTGCTAAAAAGTCATATAGAATAGCTGCCTTTCTCTGATAACATTCTTGGTTCTAGTGTTGGATTAATATTTTTAATTTGGAGAATTTATAAATATACAGGAAATGTGTGACACCCATTAACCAAGACTCACAGACTAACATAATCCCATGTTTATATAATAGAAGCTGTAATTTATAACAGATACCAAATACAATGCAAGTTTATTACAACTATCAAAGGCTTCCTCATCCTAAAACATTTATGCTTTTGAATAGTTGCTAGCTTTAAAATTTTTATATCCACTTTAAGTATTCATTTGCTTAAATTTAAGTGTTCTGGCCAGCAGTGGCTTGAGAAATTTTTAAACCACATTCTTGACTTTTTACTATCTTTTTACTTTGATCGTAGTCTAGATTATAGATATCTGGGGAATCCAAACATTTTGGAGTATATGTGTAGAAATATTTCAGAACAAGTGATACTACTGGGGGCTAAAATACAGGAAAATTTCAAAGTTAAGAAACTCCAAATCTGTAAAGAATATCTGCCATCAAATAGGTGGCACCACACTAGATGCTATGTGGGGAAGACAGAGTATATCCTGACATTTATAATAGAAAACACACCAGATGTAAGTACAAGGGCAAAATGAGCACACTAAAAACCATACAAAGCCAATAACTAATAAAATAGCAAAGATATTCAACTAACAATTAAAAATTTTGTATATAAGCTTTCACTCTGAATTTCAGTTTCTGAAACCAATTGGTTGGAGGAAAGGAACTTTCCTAAACTGAGCAAAAGCTGAAGGTAACACCTCTCAGATCTTTAGATCTTAAAAGTATAAGAGCTAAGTCATGATTCTCAGTCTTGACTGCATATTAGCATTACTACAAAGCTGTTTAAACAAACAAGCAACCGCCCCCTCTGCCCAAGTCCTCATCCATGCCTTTGCCCTATCCTTAGAGACTCTGGCTCAAGTGTTTGGAGTGGGGACATGAACAATGCTATTTATTAAAATCATGCAGGTGATCCTAATGTACAGACAGGGTGAGACTCCCTGAACTAAATGAAAGGATCAGAGAAAGCGGATGGTAAACTAGGAGTCTAATGATGTCTCATGGAAAGAAACTCATCCATGCTAATATAAAAAATACAAGAGTCTAGTAAGACTAAGCATATTCACATTCCAATTTAATCTTAAATAGACTTAAGAGAAAACCATTCCTCTTGTTTTTTTAATCCACTAGGAATGTAAGAATAGTAATATAAGGAATGTCTTAATGGGTCAGCTGTACAGAAGGAACCAGAGGAGTTCATATATCAAAGGCCAGTCCTCCCACCCCTACTATAAATGTACTTGCTTCTGAACCTCATTCTACATTGAATGCTCTTTTCTGTGTCTCATCTCTCTCGAATCCATCCCACTAACATTTAAACATTTCAGTCTCTCTTACCTTAAAACACACATGCCTAGATCCTTGACATCTTTGCCTACAATCCCATCAGCACAGCCCACTAGAGCGCTGCTGACAATCATGGGCATTTCCTCTCACAATGAACCACCGAGTTCTTCTATGATACTGCCTAAAAAGACCTGTCACATAGGTCACCTCTCTCCATGCCCACTGCTACTTACCCAAAGCCAAGCCACCATTGCCCCTGTACTCCAAGTATGGAAATAGCCTTATAATCTGATATTATAGATTGGTATCCTCAGATCCACTTTTCTCCCTTTTCCACATTGTAGCCTAAATGCGTTCACTTTGGCAAATTACCAAACCCAAGCTTCAGTTTCTTCATATGTAAACTCCATTTATTTTTCTCACAGACTTTATCAGATTGTTATGAAGATCAAATGGATACCAGACTAAGGCAGTTAGCAACTGCAAAGCAGAAAGTCACTGTTATATTTATTAATGTACAAACAATAGTGATTGAACTACTTACATTAGGAGATGAAATTATTTAGGGACTAAATCAAAAGGCCTACAAAGTCTTGTTTAAGCTGACCTCCACCAACATTCCAGTCTCATTTTAGACTCCACACACCAGCCTCATAAAGCTGTTCCTCTTGCCTTGCCCCATCTGACCAAGTCCTGCTCATCATTCAAGTTCTGGCTTAAACCTTAATATCTCTAAGAAACTTACCCTGACTCCCTCTTCCCTTTCCCTCCCAATATCAGGTCTCCCAAACCTTCTGTATTATTTCCTGCTACATACATTTGTCGTTATCTGTTCCAAGGTCTTCCTTCCCACTAGACTGTGAACCTCATGAAGGATTAGGTCTATAATCCTTCCAATAAGCACCATGAATTAGAGACTACAGGTTTTCAAATATTTAGTAACTGATTTTAATGACCTAACTGAAAAATACCCATAAGTGTTACACTCTAATAGAAGCCTGTGGCTCCCTTTAGCATGAGCCAGTAATTGCTGGTATTTCTCTATCACTTTGTCTCCTTTGAGCTTCACCAACCAGAAATACTACACCATAAAGAGTAAGGAAAGTACCTTCATTTTTTATTTCCAATATAACTTTTTGAATATAAAAGTTATATTTCTAACATAACTTCTGTGGTGGTAACAGAACATCTGCTTGGCTTATTTTGTTACTTCAACACTAGGAAATCATATACTGAAGAAAAAACACTGATCTGCTTTCCAGTCCATCCTAGATAATTACTAATAGCTTGGTGATCAGGATCTTAGTTTACAATACATTTTAATGCACTACTTTACTTGGTATGCTTGCTACTTATTATCCAGTCACAGGGTGAGAAGAGAAGATTCCCACAGATTGTCATTTCTAAGAATTTTACTACATACTGCTTCCACAGTTAATAAAAGACTAGTAGTCCTTCTATCAAGCACTATAAATATCTTCACTCAGAAGTGATATTACATTATTGCCTGTAAGCTATTTTTCTACTGAATTTAATATTAAATTAGTTCTGGGCAGCCCGGGTGGCTCAGCAGTTTAGCACCACCTTCAGCCCAGGGTGTGATCCTGTGAGACCCAGGATTGAGTCCCTTGTCGGGCTCCCTGCATGGAGCCTGCTTCTCCCTCTGCCTCTGTGTCTCTCTTGAATAAATAAGTAAAATCTTTAAAAAAAAATTAAATTAGTTCTTCTATCTCAATGGACTGGAGACACTTGATTTTGTTTCTACTAGGTACTTGCTTTAATCCTGTGTCCCATGGATCTAATTTTTAGAAAGCAGACCTTAAATTGCCTGGAAGAATGTGGTACGTAGAAAAATAAAATCAAAACTAAGAGTGTAAATGCCTACGCAGTTTGTTTTACAAACCTATTTATATTTTTACATATACATTTTCTTAAAACAGTATACTTTTTCTCCGACTTTACACTGAGAGGCAAGGATTCCTTTTTCCCTGAAGTTTACCTACTAAAACGGAGTCCTGACTTCTGGCTCAACATTTTCACAGTCTGCCTTAGGGTTTCATCTACATTTGCTTTTAGCCCTGTTTTTTTTTTTTTTTTTTTTTTTTTAATTCACTGGTAAGGTCGGTATGGCTGAGTTTCCATGTATTGCCTCCCTTCTTCTATCTTCTTTCATTTTCTGCTACCATTTTGTAACTCATTCACTGGTACTTTCTTACCTATCTTAATATTCCTTTTTTTTTTTTTCCTATCAATTGCAAAACCATTTTTTTCTCTGAAAGTTTATTTTTTATTGCCCAATTTTTGCTCCCACTGGAATATTTGTTTGCATAGACTGCAAACTGAGTATTATTTTTAATGTGTCCTCATCAACTATCTTCCTACCTAAAATATTTAAACATGAAAAAATGGGTACCTACACGACTTGTATTTTTACAAGAAACCCCTTATCAGAAGAACATGGGTTAGAAAAGGGGTTCTGAGCCATTAAAGGCTGGAAAGAACCTCAGCAAACTGGCTGGTCCTGAAGACAGCAGTAATGAGGAAGGTTGGTGAGGCTTCAGTTTGGGCTTAATAAGTAAAAGGCAGTACAAAAAGAGGAAGCGAGAGTTTTGAAAGCAAGCTCTGCAAAAATGAACACATTTGGGAACGAAGAGACAAACAATACAACTGAGTGGTCAAATGTACATCAGACGCTTTAAATGCTGAAAGAATTTAAAGAATTGGGAGACAGATTGGCAAGGTCCAAAAGGGATAGACAAGGAGGGTTTCATGAATAGCTGGTTCTGGAAAACTAGAATCTGGTAATTTAGGATGAGGACAAACATAAAATGCATTTACTGAAGACCAAAAATATCACCTGAAGAAAAGTGTCAGGTAAATGAGAATAGCATAGGTTCCAGAGAATATTGAAGCCAGAACAATTTGGATGTGACACAATAAAAGTCACTAAAGATTTATAACCAGAAGAGTAGAAGAAATTTAAAATATCTAACAATTATTTGGGCAAGTATTTGGTCATGAAGAAGGAAGACCCCGCCCCTAATACTCAGTAGCTGTATTTGACTCCAGTTACTTTATTTCTTCTGTTAAATGAATATGAAAAACCCTAGCTCACTGGACCATGGTGATGATTAAAGAAAACAACACAAGGACTTAGTGCAGAGCCTGAAACACAGTTAAATGCCCAAGTAAAGTTAAATGTCACTAACAAGCAGGTAGCAGTAATCCAGATGTACAATAGTTAAAATCCAGACAAGATCGGAACCAAAGTACCAAATACCCATCCCTTCGACATAGAAATACTGCTATAATTGTTCTATCTCCATAACTCATTCGTAAACACTCCCCAAATGCTCAGCACACACAGTATTATGCTCCACAGTGTGGCAAACATTAAAACATAAGAAACACTCCCTCCCCTTAGGGATCTTGATCTCAGTAAGAACATACTCAGGGAAAGTAATGGACCATAAATGACAGGTCCCAAACAAAGAAAAAGTAAATATAGCAGTTAAGAGGAAGAAGGATCCATGGGGTGAAAATTGTTCACAGGATTTGTATAAGAAGCACTGGGAAATACTGTTGCAATGTGTGTGCTGCAAATATTTTTATTAAAAAAAAAGGGCAAATCTGTTTAGTATGAGGACTTCCATAAATTACATAAGAAAACTCAAATCCCCTCCCCCCAAAAATGAAAGACAGTTCAAAGAAATACTGAAATAGCTTCTTAAATCTATAAAAAAGCGAACTCTCATTCAGAAGATATCCCCCCTCCCTTTTTTTTAGACCACAAAGGGTTAAATGTGGGATAATACAGTTGGAGAGGCTGAAGGGAAATAGGAACTATCATATCATTCTAGTAAGAGAAGAAACCAGAATACTCTCTAAGGAGGCAGGAACTCTCCAAATAAAAGCACTCACAGGCTTGATGTAGCAATTCTACATCTAGAAATTCACTCTACAGATACACTGACACAGCACCATTTGTAATAGCAAAGGATTGCAATCAAAGCACTGCTAAATAATTGGTGGAACATTAATATAATACTATGAAGCAGGACACCTGGGTGGCTCCAGTGGTTGAGCATCTGCCTTTGGCTCAGGGTATAATACTGGGGTCCGGGGATTGAGTCCTGCATCAGGCTCCCTGTGAGAAGCCTACTTCTCCGACTCTCTTTCTGTGTCTCTCACGAATATATACATAAAATCTTAAAAAAAAAAAAAATACTGTGAAGCTGGGGGGAAAAGTTGCTTTATACAAGAATAAAGTCGGTAAATTAATAGAATATTCTTGATGGGCACACATAATTAGTAAAAATAGCTATCTCTGGTGAGAAAAACCAGGTGAGAGTGGTTCAAAGTCATTTCTCACTGCATACCTACTTTGAAGACTTTAAAAATTTCAAGTGTAGGGGTGCCTGACTGGCTCAGTCAGTAGGATCTGTTAACGCCTGATCTCTGGGTCATGAGTTCAAGCCCCACACCAGGCACATAGTTTATTTAACAAAAAAGTTTTTTTAAATGTATACTTAACAACTGAAACAAAAGAAAACAAATGAGAATAAATCGAAATGTTGTTATTAATATTGTTTAGGTTGTAGGATGACAGAGGACTTTTTTTTTAAGATTTTATTTATTTATGCATGAGAGACATAGAGAGAGAGAGAGAGAGAGAGGCAGAGACATAGGCAGAGGGAGAAGCAGGCTCCACTCCATGCAGGGAGCCTGACATGGGACTCGATCCCGGGTCTCCAGGATCCCATCCTGGGCTGAAGGCGGCGCTAAACCGCTGAGCCACCAGGGCTGCCCAGGACTTGTTTTCTTTATGCATTTCTAGAACATACTGACCTTATTTTCATAATAAAATATTTTAAAGGAGATGACAGTATAAAGGAGGAAACTCCAGATAAGAAAGAATACAAGCAGGGGTACCTGGGTGGCTCAGTGGTTGAGTGCCTGCCTTTGGCTCAGGTTAAGATCCTGGGATCCTGGGATCAAGTCCCTCATCAGGCTCCCCTAGGGGAGCCTGCTTCTCCCTCTGCCTATGGCTCTGCCCCTCTCTGTCTCTCATGAATAAATAAAATCTTAAAAAAAATAAAAATAAAAAAGAACATAAGCAAAGATTTAAGAGTAGGATGAACACAAAATACTTAGGTTATAATAAATAGACTAAATAAAGCAGAGTTTGTAACAATGAGATAACTTGCGCTTCACGTCTAGAAAGTCTGTAATAATGCTATAGACTGTATGAAAGATTACGTTGGTAGCTAAACTCTGACACTTTTGGTGCTAGACAGCACAGTCTAAACTAAGCCATAGTCCTTTGTTGACATCATGCAGAAAATGACAAAAATACTGTTAAGATTAATCTGACAGATGAGAATGTGGCTACAAGTAGCCAATTTCTGGCCTAGACATGTTTTATGTGGCACAGGTGGTATTTTAAGGGTCTGGAACAACCAGAACATCCAGAAGCTTGGCATTGTTAAAAGCCCAGAATCCATGTAACAAACATGGTTTCCCTCTTTAGACAGGCTAGCTGCTCTACACGTGTTTTCCTTTGTTGTGGCCTAACGAGACTTAATTCTTTCATGTACTTGACTTTTCTGGTGTCCAGAGTTTCTGATTGCTAATAGACAACCAAGTTAGGTCACTTGACATGAATCAGGCACAAGGATCTGAATAGGAATGGTGGTGAAAGAACCAGGAAGGCACAGCAGCAGGACCCCTAAAATGCAGGCTGCCTTGTCAAAGCGTGTAGACTCAGGAGCCAGACTGCCTGGGTTGGAGACCTGGCTTCACCATTTACTAGTAAACTCTGTTATCTGGGACTAGTGAGCTACTTATTACTCCTCTGCCTCATTTTCCCCATCTGTAAAATGGAGATACAAAAGCACCTAACTATAGTTGTTAAGGGACAAATATTTGTAAAGCACTTGGCACGGTACTGACACATTTAATTTTCAAGTCTACTGCATGCCTACCATGAGCTTGGTTCTAAAAGAAAAATTCACAGACTGTATCTGTCTGGTATGGCAAAGGAAAGGAGAGCTATCAAAGATGATGGTACAGTGGAGATTTAGAAATTATTGACTCAAAGGTAACTGAAAGCCTAACAATAGATGAATTCTTCAAGGGACCTTCAGATAAAAATCAAATACCTGTGAACTAAGCCTCAAAAAACACCCTCAACTGGATACAGAAAGCTGAGGAGCCAGATAAGTGTGTTTACAAAGGTATAGTGTCTCACTTGGAATCGAGCACAAGAATAGAATCGTGTCAAACTTCCAGTTACAATAATTCCATCTTACACTTGTAAGACTTTAGTTTCAAGTTACTCATGATGATCTCACTGGATTCAAATAATTACCCCATAAAGTATAAGAATTATCTCCATTCCATTAAATGAAGAAAAACCCCAGAGATTAAATTATTACCTAAAATTACACAGCCATTAAGTTATAAAACAGGAAATCGAAATAACTAGTAATAAATTTCTCCTATAACAATTCTATAAGACTCATGATATTATAAGTTGACCTTAACTTCATTATTCAGTGGATCAAGTATTATGCTCCCCTCCCACTTTTTTTGAAAAATAAAAACCAAATGACAAAGCAAATAAGAAACTTGATACTCACCAATAGACCATAAACCTGCCAGAAAAAAAAAAAAACAACCTGACATTTTCCCTATTTGCCCAACAAGTTAATTACTACCTGTCATTTGTTTTTACTGATTTAAGAAAAAATTCTAAAAAAAAAAAAAAAAAAAAGAAAAAAGAAAAAATTCTTTGTTCATCCTCCAAAAAAAATACTTGCACAGTTACTGCTAGCCAGTTACAGCTACAGACTCTCGGTTCTCAAAGAGCTCAGTTGGGAAGAAACACTGGTAAATATCATTTCAATCTAATTTAAGTGCTACAATGAGTGTATGTAGAGAAGCAGCTGATCCAAACCCACGGAGAGGCAGGTGTGGTGCTGGGAAGATGAGGGGAAGATGCATGGGAATGAGTCGGGTAACGCACCTGCAGGGAGTTAGGAGAAGGTGCCAGGCAGTGTGGATACAAACAGGCTCAAGAGTAATTAATAATGCTTATATCACAAAGATGCAATATCCATTCAATTTTAATTATGTTACCTTTTATTATTTTACAATATATTTCAAAAAATGCCATTACAGTTGCCTTAACTGCTCTATAAGACCTGGAATAAAAGAACACTTAGAACACACAAACATCAAGCTGTAATACCTACTTGTACTGAACCATTACTACCAAAGAGACGTAGTTTTTTTTAAATAGGCAGATGTGTGGCGATGCAAAATAAAATACAAACTTGTTAAAACAGAACAGTAAACTTTGTTTTAATGGCTATAGAAAGGAGGTGGTTTTGTTTTTGTTTTTCAACACATCTGGTTCTGGCAGCAAGTTTATTATGCATTTAAAACAATACAGGCCCTGAAAGCTTCTATTTTCAGTTGTGCGTGTCAGCTGAATCAGAGCCCAGATACATAAAAAATATTCTCAACACCCTCAATACCTCTCCCTCCAGAAGGTTGTGAACTCGAGATTGTTGTTGGTGAAGTATATTACAATAATTTTTTTCCAGTGATACTGGATGCTTTTAATTTTCTCTAAAAGAGAAGCGATGAAAATGCAAGGAAACCCTCAAGGGTCCAATTTTCACTTCATATTCTCCACAAGCAGTACAGTAGCAGCTCTACATGTTGATGAAAAAGAATTTCAATTTCTCCATATGAGTTTCTTAATCATATTAGCACTAAAAATTTATCTGGATTTAGCTGGATTTCCACCAAAAGGAAAATTTTAGTTGCCAAATATTTCAGAAATTTAATAAAGCATTCCATATATGTAATTAGCTCTTATCTACCAAAAAATATATATGTATATATATTTATATTTATTTATCTTACCTTCACTGAAGTTCTTTTTTTCTGGCTGGACATGAGAACAAAATTAAGTGGACCAATGCTGGCTTTATTTCTCTATAAGCAATAATTTGAGTCTTTTTTGTTCATTCAGTATGATTGCATGTTCATAATAAATTCACAAAAGGCAATACAAGGAAATACCTACTGAATAGGCATCTGCCAAGCAATTCATGTTTTAAGGTTAGACTCTACCAAATGGCACTATGGCATAGGCATTTGATTTTTGTTTTCTTTCTTCAAGTCTGTTAGTTCTTGACTTTTTTTTTTTTTTTTTTCTAGCAAGGGATGGTATATGAACACAAAGTAAGGACTAAAGACCATCTATAGTCGCTCTCAATATTATGCTGGACGGAACTCTTAAGAGCTGATAAAAACCACACTGAGCAACAGTCAACTGGAGCATCTGATCACACTCAGTCTCCAATAGTACTTTGCTAATATACACGTTTCGTTCTTCTCAGCTGATTCTGGGTTGATCTTATTAAAATTACAACAAAATAAGACGACAAAGTTTTTGTAGACTTGTATTTTTAGAGGACTGCTTTGTCCGTATGAATGTGTTTTAATTTGCAAAATGTCTCTCTAGTAATGTTCTTTCTATAAACATGGTTGGCAAAATTAAAAAAGGCACAAAAGGGGGATGAGAAATGTTTTCATCAATTTTCAGTGAAGAGTATCAAAGCAAGTATCTTTCATGAAGAAAAGCAGAGAAGATGTTCAGTAATTCATGCACAACTTGAGCTAAAAAAAACCCCCCACAAACCCCCCCCCCCAACTTCTCTTCAGATAGGTCCTGAGGCTTGAGGAGAAAATAAGTTTTCCTAATCACGTGCTTCATGTAAAATAAAATGTAAAGCTGCACATACATATGTTTGGTTTAACAGTGGACCCATGTTTTTTAAAAAGTGAGGCAATTAAAGGAAAACAGAACCAAAATACCTTCATAAACAAAGAACTCCACCTGTAGCCTCTGTCCTTCTTACCACTTAGTGGGGCAAAATGTCCAATAAAATGTAAAATGCAGCATACGCAATCATATAATCTAAAAACTTTTCATGATAACTTATTGCAAATTGCACTTGACAGTTCACCACAACAATGGAAAACTGGCCCCTTGTTGGTTCACACAGTCCTTGAGACTCAAACTGAAGTCACCAGTAAAAAGATCTGGATAAAAAGTTTGCAGCTGTGCTCAGCCAGCTAGCTCCACCCTCTGGGTGTGAGCCGACCCGGGACACTGCTTTGTCTTGCTCCTTTGTCGGACTCTCATCCTCAGGCAGGTAGTCAGGCAGTTCTGTGTTCTGCTCTACTTCCACAGGTGTATCCTGGAATGGGACCAGCATCTGATATGGAGAACATGTTAAGAGTTAGTATAAAATCAACCTAAGTGACACGGATACATGTCTTTAGTCAAAAGTCAACTTTACTCCTCATTCTAATCACTGTTTCTCTCAAGAGCTATGTTCCTTTAAAAATTTTCCTCTTACATGAAGGGTAGGCCCAATTGCTGAGCACAGAAAAGCAGAAATATGAAAACTAAGATGATTTTCTCCTGAGGCTCCAAGAATAAAGGTGCAACTCCTGTCTATTTAAAGAAAACAAAAGCAATTATTTGGCTACTGTAGGCCCCTGAACCTCCTTTCTGTGGGAAGACAAACAGGCTAAAGGGATACAAATCTGTCTTCCCTATCACAAAACTGGGGGCAAAAGTAGCAAGAGGCAAAGACTTTCACCAAATTTATCTATCCGTGGTGGGAACAGACCTTTATTTTTTGGATTGGCAAAACTAAACTAAGGTTAAAAAGACTTTAAAAACCAATGCAAGGAAATTAGATATCCTTTATTTCCGTACAAAATTAGGAAAACCTCTCCACTGAGATAAAGAACAGACTCTGAAATCCACAGAATATAAGAATAGACTTTGAAATCTATAAAATCTCTCTATATTTCTAACAGAGTTAACCTTAGCCAAGAAACATTAAGATAACCTGACCCAACAACACTCCTATATATTTGGCAACTAATAGCCTGAAAATAATAGCAATCTGCTAGCCATAAAGGATAATCAAGAGTCAGGTATAAAGAAAACTAAATAAAGCATTTACCTCTTCTCCACTTTCACTTTTCACAACTTGCTGAGCCTTCATAACCTTGGTTGATGCTATCGCTGATGCCAAAGCCTAGGCCAGGATTAAAAGGAACAATTTTGAACACTGATTGGTTTACCCATAAACTCAAGAATATTCAGCCATTTAAAATACTAACCTCTGCTTTCAAATCTGAACGGATCCGCACCACACATCTCTGAACAGCCATTTGAAAAGTAAAGCTAATAACACCTTTAATTTTTAACAAAGCCTCTTCACAGAGATTTCTCCGAGACTGAAAAGGTAAGAAAATCACAAATTATTAAAATTGCCAAATAATAAACGGAAACAAATTAACTCAAACCACACTAAATTAGTCATTATATGGGGGGAGGGGGGTAATAAATATGCCTATTTCAGTTCTACCGTCTCATACTTAAGGGCATGCTGGATATAGTGTTTGGTCAAGTTTATTAAATTTTATAAAATTAACATACTAGTAATTCCTGCTGGATTTTTTTCAAGCTTCATTACTAATACTTAGTTTCAATAATTTTTATCAGAAACAAGTTTGCCAATGTTAATTCTTAATGCAAAAGGAATGGAAGAACAATACAGAAAAAAATAAATTTTTATAAAGTTTTACTGGAACACAGCCGCACACATTTGTTTATCTAACGTCTGAGGCTAGTTTCATACTATAGCAGAGTTAGTAGTTACAACAGAGACCATATCTGCTTAACCTAAAATACTTACTATCTGGTCCTTTAAAGAAAAGGTTTGCTGACCTCTGCTCTGGCTTAAAAATCTAAGGATAATTCTGATAAACTGATGTTACAGTTAGTGAGTGTTCAGTGTTTGAGTCATTTTTTTTTTAAAGCAGTTGGTATTTATAAATATCACTGCATCCTTCATTTATGGCATTCTCAATGATTACCATTGCATTCTCAAGGGTTTTTTTTTTTTTTAAGATGTTATTTATTTATTTGAGAGAGGGAGAAAGGGAGAGAGAGCATGAGTGAGGGGTAGGAGCAGAGGAAGAAGCCAACTCAGCCACACAGGTGCCCCCCTCAAGAATCCCTCATTTTAGTTTTCATTTTCCTCTGACAACACAGTGTCACATACTCCTTTAGTGTTTGACTCCTAGTAATACACTACTGAGACCACTGTTTATTCCATCTGTCTCATCTTACCTACAAGGTCCAGTGCCTAAAACTAAGTGACTTTCTTTCCTACTTTGTCCCTTAGTAGACTATTCTCATCACTTCAACCATTATTACCATGGAAAACATAGATGTATATCTCCAAGACGACTTTATTTTTCATTTGCTATCAGACATACCCACTTGGATATCAAGTGGTCATCTCAAACACAAGATCCAAGCAAAAATGGATTAAAAAGTAACTAGAGGGGTGCCTGGTTGGCTCAGTCTGTTAAACATCAAATTCTTGATTTCGGCTAAGGTCATGCATGAGATGGAGCCTGCTGTTGGGCTCCACACTCAGTAGGGAGTCTGCCTGAGAGTCTCTCCCCCCACCTCTTCCCTTCCCCCCTACTTATTTTCTCTCAAAAATAAATGAAATCTAAAAAGAAAAGAAAAGAAAAAAAAGACAGTTTCACCTTATCCCTCCCCTCCACCTCCAGCTCACATATCGTATCAGCACCTCTACATTTTCCTGTCTTTACTGAGACCAGGCATCTGAATCAGTTATTTCTGACATGACAGACATCTGCAATTGACCCTAAGTCCCTGGATCACCCTGAGAAACACTGCTTCAAATTACCTGATTCACTCTTTTCTTCCATTGAATACAGTCAATCTTCAAATTTATTCCAACAATCCTTTAAAAGAACTCTTTAATCATTGCTTTCCTCCCTACTAACATTATAGTACGGAGCCAGATTCAACTTGCTAACACTTTATTTTAGATTTTAGCAATCGATTTCATACAATATATTGCCCTGTTTTCTTGTCTGTGCTTTGTTGAGTTTTATCATTTGGTTTGTGCTGGCTTTCAAAAGGAACTGTATTATTTTTATTCATTAAACTTAGATGGCACTGTTGATATTTTATATATCCTAATCTCATCCATTCAAACAATTTACATCTACCAGAGCTTGTTTTCTAGAAACTTTTCAGGACCTTGTGACCCCAGTTTCAGTAAGATAGTTGTTAACTATCTTATTTGGCAATGTCATGGATAATATGCATATGAAAATTCTCCCCTCACTCTTACTTCAAGAATCCTAAATCCTGGGATCCCTGGGTGGCGCAGTGGTTTAGCGCCTGCCTTTGGCGCAGGGCGCGATCCTGGAGACCCGGGATCGAATCCCACGTCGGGCTCCCGGTGCATGGAGCCTGCTTCTCCCTCTGCCTATGTCTCTGCCTCTCTCTCTCTCTCGCTCTCTGTGTGACTATCATAAATAAATAAAAATTAAAAAAAAAAAAAAAAGAATCCTAAATCCTGAGGCCTAAATGCTGTGGATAATCTAAAGTAACCTACCTGGCATAGCTAAAAAGCTAAGTGGTAATCAGGTTGCTACTCTTAAATATATAAAGTTATATAACTTAGCACTGCTCAAAATAACTTCAGGAAGACTTCCAAATCCAGTCAAGATGGAGTAACAAGGACTGGATCTAACCTCCAGGCTTAAATAACTGAAAATACAGACAAAATAAAATGAATAAAATAATAATTTCCAGACAATGAGAAACAAACATCCCTGAGAGAGGGAAAACAAATGAAATGAGCTCCACAAGAATATGAACATATTGCCTAGAAAGTTTCCAGGCTATAACTTAGAAAAGGAGAACTCAAGGGAAACCAGCAGTCTTCTTCATTTAAGGACACCGCTGAAAATTCAGGGAGGTCAAGGCACAGAGCACAGGACAGAGCACAGGAGAGGGCAGAGCTATGCAAAGAGGGCCCACAGAGAGAGGCATGCACTGGAGATCTGGAGTGAGCTCCTATCAGGTTTTCAGCTGAATGATTATCAGTACATGCATGTGAAGAAAGAACCTGAGGTTAGGTAAAGAACCAGGTTGCAAAGGAATAGAAGAAATAGTTCTGCAGGCTCAAATCACGCTGGAAATACTTCAGGTTTCCATCAGACAGAGTGAAAAAACTTTGATATACATGGGGCATGAACAGAGAACCCAGAAGAGTACTGACTCAGTAGTGTAGCAAAATTATCCCTAGGATAAAGGGTGCTACGGTCTTGCCTAACAAAACTTAAAAGCAAGCCTCAAAAAGAAGTGTTTGCAAGTAACTGTGATCGAGAACAAATCTCAAGAATATTTTTAAAGGATATGCATACAAATAAATATATGCTATATCCAACAAAGTTTGCAATGCCTAGCATCCATTTAAAAATTACCAAGAATGCAAAGAAAAAAAAAAAACCCCAAACCAATCTGTAATTAGAAAAGTCAATCTATAGTTACAAAAATCTATAAAAAACATACTCAAAAAACACAGATGATTAAATTATAGATAAGGACATCAGAGATAGAGAGAAGTGTAAACATGTTAAGGAGATACACAAAAGACCCAAACAAGTCAAACTTCTAGAATAAGGGGAGCCTGGCTGGCTCAGTTGGTAGAGCATGCAACTCCTGATTTCAGAGTCATGAATTTGAGCCTCATGTTGGGCATGGAGCCTACTTAAAATAAGAAAATAAATAAATATAAATAAAACAATGTCTATGGTAAAAAAAAAAATACACTGAATGAGATTAACAGGAAACTAAACACTTGTAAAAGAAAAATTTAGCAAATACAACAACAGAAACTATCCAAAATAAAAGAGGTAAAAAAAAAAAATTAAAAAAAAAAAGCAGAGTATCAGTGATCTGTGAGACTTCACATGGTTGAATATGTGTAATAGGAATCTCTGAAAGACCAAAGGGAAAGGTGGGCAGTAAAAATATTTGAAGAAATAACGGAGGGGTGCCTGGATGGCTCAGCTGATCTGAAGAAATAATGGAGGGGCACCTGGATGGCTCAGTTGATTAAGTGTCTGCTTTGGGGTCAGGTCATGATCCAGCCCCGCATCAAGTTCCTTGCTCAGTGGGGAGTCTGCTCCTCCCTCTTCCTTTGTTCTCCATTCCCCTTCTGTGCTCTTTCTCTCTCTTTCAAATAAATATATAAAATCTTTAAAATGAAAAAGAGATAATGGAAAAAATTGCCCAAATTTGCTGCATACTATAAATTCAACTGAATAAACATGAAGAAAATTATACCAAGGCACATTATAAACAAATTGATCAAAAGCAATGATGAAAGAGAAACTCTTAGAAGTAGGCAGAGTGAGAAAAATAAGATATATTACATACAGAAAACAAATAAGAATAATAGAATCCTTGGGACACCTGGGTGGCTCAGCGGTTGAGCATCTGCCTTCGGCTCAGGGCGTGATCCCACAGTCCCGGGATCGAGTGCCGCATCAGGCTCCCTGCGTGGAGCCTGCTTCTCCCTCTGCCTATGTCTCTGCCTGCCCCTCTCTCTGTGTCTCTCATGAATAAATAAATAAAATCTTTAATAAAAAAAAAAGAATAATAGAATCCTGAATAGAAACAAGGCAAGGAAGATGATAGTAATGTCTTAAAGTATGGTGTTTAAAAAAAAATCCTGTCACCTGGAATTTTACACCCAGGGGCGGGGGGGGGGGGGGGGGGGGGGGGGGGAGGGAAGGATTCTTCCAGACATACAAAACCAAAGGAGCTAAAGACTTCAATACCTGACTTTCAAAAAGAATAGAATAACTAGAGAGAAGATGAGCAAGAAAAAGAAGACTTAAGTAACAGTATAAATAAACAAAACTTAACAAACACTTCTAATATTCCAAACAACAGTGCATACATTCTCAGGTATGTGTGGAACATTCACCAAGATAGACCATGGTAGGCCGTGAAACAAGCCTCAATATACTGAAAAGGATTGAAATCATACAATGTTGTCAAATCTCACATGAAGTGAAATTAGAAATTAATGACAAGGAAATTTGGAAAATACAGAAATACATGGAAATAAACTCCTAAATAACCAATGTGTCAAAGAAATCACAAGAAAAATTAGAAAATACTTTGAAATGAATTAAAAAACCCCCACCACATAACAGATCTGATGGCATATAAAGTACTGCTTAAACAAAAATTTATATTCACTACATTAAAATAGAAGAAAATCTCAAATCAATCACCTAAATTTCCATTCTGAGAAAGCCCAAAGCAAAAGGGAGGAAAGAAATAATAAAGATTAGAGCAAGGAAAAAAGAAACAGAAAAAAGGGGGAAAAAATAGAAGAAAAAAATATCAATGAAAATAAAGTTGGTTCTTTTAAAAGATCAACAAAACTGAAACCTTTTAGCTAGACTAAGAAAAAGAAAGAACCTCAAAGTACTAAAATCAGGAACAAAAGACATTATGACCAATCTAACTAAAACAAAAGGGTTTTAAGCAAATCTATGAACAAAAGTATGACAACACATTAGATAACTTCAATGAAATGCACAAATTCTTGAAAAAAAAATAAAATTTCCAAAACTGACTCAACAAAAAACAAACAAAAAACCCCAACAAACCTATAATTAGTAAAGAGATTAAATTAGTAACTAGAAAATATCCCACAAAGCAAGCTCTGGACCAAATGGTTTCATTGGTTAACTCTGTCAAATGTTTCAAAGAATCAACACCAATTTTTTTCACAACTCATTCAGACAGTTCCCAACACATTTTATGAAGCCAGTGTTCCCCTGATACCAAAACCAGAAGAAGATATCACATGAAAGAAAACTATAAATAAAACTGTAAAATATACTGTAGGTAGACACATGCATAATGCCCCAACAGAATCCCAGCAAACCGAATACAGCAGCATATTAAAAGCAGCATATACCATGATCAATTGGGATTTACCTTAGCAATGAAAGGTTGATTCAGAATATGAAAATTAGAATGTGAAAATCAGAATATGAAAATCACCAATACATGATATTAATAGAATTCAACAACAATGAAAAGACAAATAAGCAACTTAAAAATAGATGATCAATAGGCATATCTTTAAAAAAGAAAATATATGACAAATTAAAGATGTATACAATAAACCCTAATGCCTGGAAAATGGCCAATAAGCATATGAAAAGATATTCAACATCATTAGTCACTAGGGAAATGCAAATCAATACGTCAATAAAACAAAACAAAGCCAAAAAAACAAAAATCCCCCATATAAGATACCACTTCATAGCTAGTAAACAACAGAAATGTATGTTGACAAGGCTGTGGAGAAAGTAGACTCCTCCTATGTTGCTAATGAGAATGTAAAACAGTGAAGCCATTGTAGAAAACACTCTGACAGTTACTTGAAAAACTAAATAAAGTTAATGTATCATTCAGCCCCTCCACCCCAGGAACATATCCAAGAGAACTGAGAACATAAATCCACACAAAAACTTATACAAAAATGTTCACAGCAGAATTATTCATAATAGCCAAAAAGTGGAAACAACCTAAATATCCATCAACTGATAAATGAAAGAACAAAATACAGTATATCCATACAATGGAATATTACAAAGAGGAATGATGTACTGATACATGCTACAATAGGGATGAACCTCAGAAACATTATGCTAAGTGAAAGTCAGACATGAAAAGTCATATGACCTATGATTTCATTTATACACAATGTCCAGAGGAGACAAATCCGTAGACACAGAAAGTAAATTAGCGGTTATCAGGGGCAGTGGGCAGTGACTCCTAATGGGCATGAGGTTAAGTTCTGGAGTAACGAAATGTTCTTGAATTAGATGGCTGTACAACCCTGTAAATACACTAAAAGAACTGAATTGTACACTTCAAAATGGTGAATTTATAGTATGTGAATTCTATTTTAATTTAAAAAAAACCTGAAAGAATTCATGGCCAGCAGACCTGTACTACTATAAGAAATGTTAACAAAAGTCCTTCAGACAGAAGGAAAATGGAATCAGATGAAAATATAGAATTTACACAAAAGAAAAAGAGCCCTGGAAATGGCAAAAATGTAGGTGGACAGAAAATACTTTTTCTTATTTTTAAATGTCTTAAAAGAGACTGACTTTTTCAAAATCATAGAGACGGAAAGTAAAAATAGTGGTTGCCAGGGGCTGGGGGAAAGGGGAATTATTGCATAATGAATACAGAATTTTATGTTTTACAAGATAAAAAACTGTACATTCATAAGAAGCATAGATGTGATGGTTATACAACATTATGAATGTATTTAATACCCCTGAACTATATACCTGACAATGGTTAAGACAGTAAATTTTATGTTTATCTGTATTTTATCACAATAAAGACAAAATTTTAAATAAAGACTATTTAATGTACTAACAAGTGGGAGACCTATGCTCCTTTCCTTTTCGAGTCTGCCAGATGCTCCATCTGTATCTCTCTGTCTTCAATAAATTGTTTTCACTTCCAAAAAGATAAAGTAATAATAATGCACTGGGGATTTATATCATATGTGGAAGCAAAACATGTAATAACTGCAAGGAGGCAGAGAAAGAAGAAATGGAAGTATAATGTTCTAAGTGTATTCTATGCATGAAGTGATATAATATTAATTGAAACTTCAGTATGGTAAATTAGAGATATATAAAATAAACCCTAAATCAACCAACAAAAAGAAAGGAAGGAGAATTGTAGCTAATAAGCCAACAAAGGAAATAAAATGGAATCATAAAAAACATTCAATTAGCCCAAAAGGCAAAAAAGGCAAAGGGAACATCAAACTGTTGGGACAAATAGGAAGCAATTAGCAAGGAGTGCCTCGCTGGCTTAGTTGGAGAAACATGCAACTTTTGATTCCAGGTAGTGAGTTCAGGCCCCACTTTGGGTGTGGAGATTAAATAAATACATAAACTTAAAAAATAAATAAATAAATAAAGGAAAGCAATTTAGCATGATAGTTGTTTTAAAACCAACCATACCAATAATCATATCAAAAATAAATGACCTCAACACTCCATTTAAAAGGCAGAAATTGGGCAGCCCTGGTGGCGCAGCGGTTTGGCGCCACCTGCAGCCTGGGGTGTGATCCTGGAGACCCGGGATCGAGTCCCACATCTGGCTCCCTGCATAGAGCCTGCTTCTCCCTCTGCCTGTGTCTCTGCCTCTCTCTCTCTGTGTGTCTCTGAATAAATAAATAAAATCCTAAAAAAAAAAAAGAAATAAAAGGCAGAAATTTTCAGAATGGATTAAGAGGCAAGGCTCAACAATATAGTGCCTGTAGGAAATCTACTTGAAATATAGACATGAATAGAAGATACACACTAATCAAAAGCAAGAAGAAGAAACTAATATTAAAAGCAAAGTAGAATGAGTTCAGAAGAAACTATCCTGTACTATTACAATATTCTATATTAGAATACTATACTATATTCAATATTACTATGTTATACTATGCTATACTCTAAAAATCTGTGTACAACTGGTGTTATTTCTTCCTTAAATATTTGGTAGAATTCACCAGTGAAGCCACCCGGTACAGGTTTTCTTTATGGAATGGTTTTTAACTACAAAGTCAATTTCTTTAATAGGTATTGAACTATTCAAGTTATCTATTTCTTTTTTTTTTCTTTTAAAGATTGTATTTATTTATTCATGAGAGACAGAGAGAGAGAGAGGGAGGGAGGGAGAGCACGAGCCAGAAAGACACAGGCAGAGGGAGAAGCAGGCTCCATGCAGGAAGCCCGATGGGGGACTCGATCCCGGGACTCCAGGATCACGCCCTGGGCCTAAGGTGGCGCTAAACCGCTGCACCACCCAGGGACCCCCCAAGTTATCTATTTCTTGAATAAACCTTGTCAATCTGTTTTTCAAAATTTTTTCCTATTTCATCTACATTATCAAACTTATTGGTACAAAGTTATTTAAAATATTTATTTTCCTTTTAATGTCTATAGGGTATATAGTGATGGTTTCTTTCTCCTATTTCTGGTATTGATAATTTGTGACTTTTACTCTTGATCAATAGGTCAATTCTATTGATCATGTCAAAGAATCAGCTTTTGATTTCATTGGTCTTTATTGTTTTTCATTTTACTAATTTGTTATGTTTCTTCTACTTACTTTGGATTTAATTGCTCTCCTTTTTCTAGTTTCTTCAGGTAGAAGTTTAAGTCACTGAGATCTTTTCTCTCTTGTATATCAATATTTAGACATTTGGTGCTATTCAATTACCCTCTAAACTCTGCTTAAGCAGCTTCCCACAAAGTTTGATACTACGTTTTCACTTTTATTCAGTTTAAAATGCTTTAGAATTTATCTTCTGATTTCTTCATTGACTCATGTATTATTTTAGAAATATATTAGTTTCCAAAATATTTTGGGGGAGGGGTTCCAAATACCCTTCTGTTACTGATTTCTAATTTTTCATTGTGCTCAGAGAACATACTTTGCATAGTCCTTTTAAATTTATTAAGACTTGTTTTATGGCCTACAATAAGGTCTATCTTGGTAAATAAATACCCCCATGAGTATGTGAAAAGAATGAATGTTATCCTGTTGCTGGATATGGTGTTGCATAAATATTGATTAGGTTAAAGTGGTTGTTAGTGTTATTCGAGTCTTTTATATCCTTAATTGATTTTCTTATACTTGTTCTAATAACTGAGTAGTACTGAAATCTCCTTATCTAACTGTGGATTTGACCATTTTTCCTATCATTTCTGTCAGTTTGGGCTTCATATATTTTGAAGTTCTATTATTAGAACATAAATATTTAAAATTATTATGCCCCTGACTGACACCTTTAGAACAAAATGCCCCTGTGGAACTTATTCTTCAAGACTTCTGGCCAGTGGGGCGCCTGGGTGGGTCAGTGGTTGAGTGTCTGTCTGCCTTTGGCTCAGGTTATGATCCTGGGGTCCTGAGATCGAGTTCTGCATTAGGCTCCCTGTAGGGAGCCTGCTTCTCCCACTGCCTATGTACCTGCCTCTCTGTCTCATAAATAAATAAAATCTTAAAAAACAACAACAAAAAGACTGCTGACAAGTCACTGAAGAAACTATTTACAGTAGGGCCCCCCTTCCCATCTTATCCACGGAGATCTATTCCAAGAATAGTAGGGGATGCCTAAAACCTCAGAGAGTGCCAAAACCTGTATATACTGTGCTTTTTTCCTGTACATACATATGATACATTTATAAATTAGGCTCAGTAAGAAATTAACAACAGTGATTACTAAAACAGAACAAAGAGTTATATGAATATGATCTTTCTCTCAAAATATCTTATGGTAGTATATTTACCCCTCTTCTCGTGATAATGTGAGGTAATAAAATGACTACGTGATGAGATGAAATAATATAAGCATTGTAACATAGCTTCAGGCAACTACTGACCTTCTGATGCTAAGTCAGAAGGAGGATCATCTGCTTCCCCACCCACCTTATGAACCATGTGTTTCTAAAAGTCTTACCGTATCATCAAGACCATCTATGTGCAAAACCACTGTTTTGGCACGTTTGTTTGTAGTTCCCAGAAAAAACTGAGCTTTCCTTCTACGTGAGTTCATTTCATTGAAACTATCACCATCTGCCATACTGGAAGATTGAAGAATGTCATAAATTTCAGAAGCCAGCAGTTTTGTTTCTCCTGGAGTTGTAGTCCTTAAAAAGAAACACATATAAATTAATTAGTCATGTCACTTCTGTTGATTCTATAATTTTATTCTCAACTTTGCAGAGCTTTGTTTTCTTCATTCTGATGCTTTGTTTGATGGAAAGGAAAGACCAGTGAATCGTAGAATAATCAACAACATAGAAAAAGCATCTAGTTGATCATAAGGCCTTCTGATCTTATCTATTTTTTTTCTTAAAGATTTTATTTATTTATTTATTATAGATGGAGAGAGCACATGTGCATGTACACACTGTGGGGGTACTTTTAAAAGCAGAACTTTTAAATCCTACTTAGTTCCTCACAAAAACACCAAGTGTCATTCTGTCCAAAAGACTTTCCGCACTGGTAGAAATGTTCTTATAGCTGCACTGGTCACTCACTGCATAGGGCCACTCAGCAACCACAACTAAAAACAAATGATTTTATTTACTTTGAATTAAATTTAAATTACCACATGTGGCAAGTGTCTACCATATTGGACAGCACAAATTACTGCTTATTAAACTGAATAAATAGTAAATATACATAACTGTAAAAATAACCCTCATTTCACTTATAGATAAGCTCAACTAAGTCCAAACCTTATAACATATATTCAAAGCTTTTAAATCTATCCCCAGGGCAGCCCCAGTGGTGCAGCGGTTTAGCGCCGCCTGCAGCCCAGGCCGTGATCCTGGAGACCCTAGATCGAGTCCCACGTCAGGCTCTCTGTATGATGCCTGCTTCTCCCTCTGCCTGTGTCTCTGCCTCTATGAATAAATAAATCAAATCTTTAAAAAATAAATAAATAAATCTATTTCCACTGAGATCTACCAACATCAGCTCATTTTTATGAATACTTTTTACGGATGCCTTTTTTTCTCAATCAAAAGAGCTTTACCTAGATCATATGCTTTCAAACTCTTATTCCTCCCTTGAAGGCTCAACCTTAACTACTATCTTTGCAAAGCTTCCTCACCCCAACAATCCATTTCTCCCTCTACATTTAGAGTACTATGCTGGGGCGCCTGGATGGTATCCAGTCAGTTAAGTGTCCCACTCTTGGTTTTGGCTCAGGTTATAATCTCAGGGTTGTGAGATCGAGCCCTGTGTTGGGTTCCACGCACACGGCAGAGTCTGCTCGAGATTCTCTCTCCCCTTTGTACCCTCTCTCTAAAATTAGTAAATTAATAAAATATTTTTTTAAAATAATAAAATGTACTCATACTACTGATCTTAATTTTCTATGTTTTTCTCTTCAAGAATGGAGATCTATTCTCTCCACAGGGCCTCACTAAACTTTTTAGAATCCATTTATTTACTTAATGAGCAGAAACACATCAATTTTCAATATTCAAACTATAAATCTTCAAGCTATATACAGAGCTTCAATTCCAGGGGTACTAATTTGGCAATTTTCTGGGCACTCAATTTACTATACTCACTGCTACTATTGACCACAGAGATCAATTACCTTGAAAAATTTTGGCTGTGTATTGCAAGAAGCTATCAAAAAGACTATTTTGAGGGGAGAGATGTCTCAGCACTTTTCTGATAGCTGTTCTTACAGTATTGAAAAGGTCACTGCAGTTCTGAGATACTTTAAATACTAGCCAACCACAAACTGTAAAAAGTATGACAACAGTAGTTAAAGATACTCATGAATTTAGGAGGAAAAAAACAATGTCTTTGCTACCCCTTTCCACCACCAATACTGTTTTCAAGCATTTGCACCAACTAAGAAAAAGAATAATCACAACATATAATAGAAGACTCAACTAATGATCTTCCTATAAAACATTTTAAAATGAATACATTACTTCAAAAACTGTTCCTGATGAACCAGTAGTGCTGAAAAATATTAAAACACTATAACAACAACAAAACAAAACAAAAAAAACACTATAACATCAAGTTATTACTTTCCTGTCCTGCAGAGTAAGAACTATAACAGTAGTTCTAAACCACACAGGGCTTATTAACACCTTTGAGAAGATGATGTAAAATTCGAGAATGAAAAATGCAAATACAAAAATTTTCTACATCAAATTCAGTGAATTTATGTACGTACCCATGCCATCCATCTTACATCAACCTGGAAGAGGTGAACATTTTTTAGTTAAACATTTTTTAAATTGATCTAAAATTGGAGAAAGTAGAATAGAAGAACAGCAATGTAGCAATCCATTCACTGTTTGAAAAAATTCAATAAAATAGAAACAATTGGTAAGAATATAATCAATTCTACTGGGAAAAAATGAACAGTGATAAGACACAAAAGTATTTTTACTCTTTGACTCATAATTCTTCTACTGGAACTTGTTAAGAAAATAATCCGTGAAATAAAATAATCCAAATATAAAAATAGCCTTTTATAAATAGGCAAAGAAATTTTAGAACAGTACTGCCCAATATAACTTTCAGAGATGATGGAAATGTAATAAATTACTCATATGACTACTGAGTAATGAGAATATGGCTTGTAAATACATGTGAAAAATTGGTTTTTACTTTTTTTTTTTAAAAGATTTATTTATTTGACACGGGGGGGGGGGGGGATCACAAGCAGGGGGAGCGGCAGGCAGAGGAGAGGAAGAAGCAGGATCCCTGTGGCGCAGGTAGCCCTATAGCCCTACGTGGGGCTTGATCCCAGAACTCTGGGATCATGACCTGAGCCAAAGGTGGATGTTTAACCAACTGCCACCCAAATGCCCCAGTTTTTAAATTTAATTTTAATTAATTTAAATTTAAACTGCCTGAAGTGGCTAATGAGAACCATATTGGACAGAAGTTTTAGTAAAAAGGGAAGACAGCCTCTGCTGTCAGTTTCCTTAAGCTAACTCTTCTTTTCCTGGTTAATTATTGCTCCCATCCGTCTGACAAACCATTCCTCTAATACCTTTTCTGACTGAGGTGCTATAAAAGATTTGGCTCTATAAGGAAAGTATGTAAGTGACTATTTTCTCAATTCTCTGGGAGATGGTATAGAGCTAGAGCCAATCCAGATTCACAGGAGAGAAGATAATCTGTACATCTATTGGATTTCTTAGGGGCTGGGGCTTAATTCTCTCATAAACCTGTACTAGTCCATATTAACAGCAACAGAGGGGAGAAAATTCCATTTATTGATTAAAACAATTTACAAAGGTTATACATGTGCATTTACAATAGCCTGCGCTGCTACAGGGGCTATTTGCACTTTCAATTAGAAAATTAAGGATTTACAAAAAAACAAAAAACAAAAAAAGAAAGTTAAGGATTTACAACAAACTATATTTTACCTATAGAGTCACACAGTATGCCTGCTTAGATAAAGCAATTAAAGAGGACAGATTAGAAAAATGGTTCTAGTAAATACACTGACCACCACCGTTTTTAACTTCCTTATTTCATAATTCCAAAATTTCATCATTTTCACAAGGTAATAAATTCCTTTCTAGAAGATTTTGTTTCTATCTACTTAAAAACCAAAGCCAGAGTGCCTGGGTGGCTTAGCTAGTTCAGCATCTGCTTTTGACTCAGGTCCTGATCTCAGGTTCCTGGTGTCCAGCCCCATGTCTGGCTTCCTGCTCAGTGGGGAGTCTGCTTGAGATTCTCCCTCTCCCTCAAACCCCACCCCCACCCCCACCCCCGTTTGTGCTCTCTCTAAAAATAAATAATCTTAAAAAAATTAAAAACCAAAAGATTTTAAAAAGATAACAATCAAATCAATGTGATGTTCTTACTGTTAAGAATGGTCTTCAGGTGTACTCAAAGGACTAATTTTATTGCTACCTTTCTTATGAAACAGGAGATCTATTTACAGACCCAGATCCCTCTTAAAATGAAATAAAATTCTGTCTTGGGCAAAATTAAATTAACAAAAGCACATAAGAAAACTGAATTACAAATGAAGTTATTTCTTGATCTGGGCACTAGAGGTATTATTCAATAAATCAATTATAAATAATTATGTCCTTATTTTTAAAAAATACTTTTAAACCAAAAAGGAAAATCCAAGAGCATCTACAGATTTGGAAGCTATCTTAGTCTTTAAAAAAAAAAAAAAAAATTACTGTTCAGGGATGCCTGGGTGGCTCAGTGGGTGAGGGTCTGCCTTTGGCTCAGGTCATGATCCCAGAGTCCTGGGATCAAGTCCCACATAAGACTCCCCAAGGGGAGCCTGCTTCTCCCTCTATGTCTCTACCTCCCTTTGTGTCTCTCATGAATAAATAAAATAAAATCTTAAAAATTACTGTTCAAATACTATCATTCAAAACATTCAAAAAGAAAAAGTCTAGAGTTTTATGGTATATTTGGCCATAAATGTAAGAGAGATTGTATAATTAAACAAGTATTAATTGCCCTAATCTTTTAAGGCAATTACAAACTGAAAGAGCTGATTAATGCCCTGGATTTAGTTCAGTCTTTAAAATCTGACATCAGAAAAAAAAAAAATAACAAAAAAAAAAACTATCTTGAAAAGTTCTTTCATCTAAGTAATTAGAATTTTGCTCTCAGTAATTTACTATTCCATAATGAAGTATATTGATTCCTCACCACTTTTTCTAATTAGTCTTCTATACTGAAAAGGTTCACAAAATTATTCATAAAACATAACTAAAAGAACCTTGATCTTTATTATATATCAAAAATAATTTTAATTATGAATATATTTTCTTATCCGTCCTAAACACCAATTTACTCTTATTCTAGATGCCACTAGTAACATTTTATGTTACTCACAAAGGCCAGGTGAGACTTCCATATACTCTACAAAAGCAATAAATATACTATTTTACTATTAAGGCTTGCTATTATCTTTTGAAAAAATCCTAACTTTTCCATTAGGAATTTCTCTTGCTTTTTCTTTTTTTTTTTTGTATTGTTTTCTAAGAAAAAGTGTTCTGGTAACATTTATGCAACTCAAAAACATTATCCCACACTTTCCAATGCAAAAAAATCTAACTTAAAAAGGGTTCTAAGAAAGAAGTCAACAGCTCTGTTCAGGTAATCCAACACAGGGAAACAATAATCCTTGAGCCAAAGCCCACTTATTTATATATTAACTATGACTGTTTTGACCCACTAGGGTAATGGCAACAGAGACTGTATGTCCGGTAAAGCCTAAAATATTTACTATCTAACTTTTCAAGGAAAATAATTGTTAACCTCTGTTCCAAATAATTACAAAAAATACACTGAAAAAAAACTACGAAGGATGTGGGATGTAACTGCACCCATTAAGAATGATGCTGCAGGAAAATGGCTCAGAAGAGTGTTCCTGATATATTAACTACTACCTCTGTCCTTATCTTTTATGAAATATATTAGCATCAGATTTCTCAAAAACAAAATAAAAATCAAGGCAAAATGGAGCAAAATGGCAACAACATTTTCAAGAATCTCAAGAAAACAAAAGGTGAGCCATGGATCTACTCCTTCAAGTATTAAGGTTATAGAAAAAGAGTTTTAAACATGAAAGAAATCATGGAATATTTGAGCCTTTCTTGAGCAATCTACTAGACAATGAGCTTCAACACCAACAAAGAGATGACTAGGAAAACTTTTACAAAAGGACTGAGAATGAGCATTCTCTATATTTAACTGTGGCTAGAAGTTTAAAACAAAGGTGGGAAAAAGAATGAAATGTTCTACAGAGCAGGAATAACCCAAATTAAAAAAAGGAGAGTCACCTGAAACTACCATAACATTGTAGATCAACTATATTCAAAACAATTTTTTTTTAAAGGAAAAGGGAGAAGAAAAGTGCTAGAAAAATCTCAATGACTATGGAATACATAATAGGTGGCAATCAAAAGATTATCATTAAAAATATCAAGATAGGGAATCCCTGGGTGGCTCAGTGGTTTAGCGCACCTGCCTTTGGGCCAGGGCGTGATCCTGGAGTCCCGGGGATCTAGTGCAGCATCGGGCTCCTGGCAGGGAGCCTGCTTCTCTGTGTCTCTGACCCTCCGTGTGTGTGTCTATAATGAATATATAAATTTTAAAAATATTTTAAAAAATTAACAAGATAGTGGAAGTTTAAATAAGAAAACTCAATACTTTTAAGAAAAGTGTAAGTGCAGGGAAGCCTGGGTGGCTTAGCAGTTGAGTGTCTGCCTTCAGCTCAGGACTGATCCCAGATCTGGGGATCAAGTCCTGCATCAGGCTCCCTGGGAGGAGCCAGCTTCTCCCTCTGCCTATGTCTCTGCCTCTCTTTCTGTCTGGCTCATGAATAAATAAATAGAATCTTTAAAAAAAAAAAAAAAAAAGAAGTGTAAGTGCAAAAGCAACCACTTGTAACAGTAAGATAAATCTTTTTAAGTATCAGAAGAAATTTTTGAAAGAAGAAAACTATGCAAAGATATACAACTACTACCACATAATATACATGCTAACTGTAACAAAAATGAATTGAGATTAAACCTATCAGTCACTCAATAAATACATACGGACTTAGCTCACCAATTAAGAGAAAAAAATTTTCCATTTGGCTCACAAGACAAGACAACTAAAACAAAGTGATTCAGAAATAAAGGAATGGGCAAATGTAGACCAGGCAAATAGAAACAATGATTACAGGGCTTGTATACTGAGCTCAACACAGAATTCCAGCAATAAATCCAAGCATTAACATGACAAAGGGTACTTTTTCTAATCCTAAAAGACATACTTCACAATGAATATATGTATGTTATGAATATTTATGTACCAAATAACCTGTATGGACAGTGAATGATAAAACAAATTAAAATGGTAGAATTAAGGAATCTAGTATGTATAAGGTATCTAGATAGAGTTGTATGGTTTTTACAACTTTTCCGTAAGTCTGATATCATTTCAATCTAAATTTAAAACCACATAAAGAAATAAAGAACACAAAAAAATAAGGTACAAATTTTTTAGTCAAGATTTTAACAAGAAGAGACTCATTTATTATGGCATCTTTTCAAAATCTAAGATTTTCGAAAGTTCTCCAAATGAAATGAGATATTTTAAAGTTGAGATGCTACACTTTATTATAGTGGCTTTTATTTATAATATACCTCATATTATATATTCACAAGTACTTTTATAAAAACACATCTTATATCAGAAATATTACTCCTGAAATACCGATTACAATGTCTTACAAATACCAAGACCAAATGTCTTAAATCAGATTTAGATGTTCTCCTAGGTTGACATTTTGAAAATTCTCTTCATAAAGGGATCTAGAACTAAAAAAATAAAATGTAAAAGGGTTCTAACCTTTTAAGAGGGTTTTATTTATAGAAGAGATTAAAATTAGAACATAATGCCAGATTTATCCTGAATGACAGAGAACTTTCAGTTCTCTTCACAATTAGAAAAGTGAAAGTGACAGTGACTTTGAAGTCAATCCAATTGTTGATCTGTAAGCATCAATTTGACCTCAACACAAGTAAAACCTATTGCTGAATAAGTGTTAAAACCTCAGCAAAATTCTGTAACAAAACAAAATATGGTGATTAAGAGTGAAAATTTTAGTTGCAGAATCTTCTCTATTTTATAAAATAATTTTCTCAGCTTCCCATGTGAAGAATAATGTCCACTTTCTAAAGATTTTATTCATTTATTTGAGAGAGAGAGAGAAAGAGTGTGTGTAATAGCACAGGTACATGCACAGGGAGAGGGACAGAAGGGGAGGGAAAGGGAGAGATACCTAAGCACACTCCATTCTAGGTGCAGAGACCTACGGGGCTCAATCCCACTACCCTAAGATCATGACCTGAGCTGAAATCAGGAGTCCACGCTCCATCAACTGAGCCACCGAGATATTCCAATGTCTAGTTTCCATACCTACTTCTGCTGTTTGGTTTCCCCTTCAATCACTGCAGAGTGGAAGGTTTCTCTTTAGTCAATAGAGAAACATCCCTTCACAACATATTTTCATGTTCTATGAATCTTTCTGGAGTATGGGAAGATCTTTATACTTCCTTAGTTGCACAGTTCCTTGGAATCATAGCTAAAACTCTAACTCAGTACTCCTAAACAGAAATATTGTTTGGAATCCCATCCTAACTGGCTGGCTATCATGGGACAGCCATATTGAAGAAAGCAATTAGAGCAATAGATCTCTTGTGCTATAGCTTAGCAAAGTGATCTATATAATAATGAGGTGCCAATTCATTCATAAACTAGTTAAGTTAGACTAACAATACATCAGTCACCTGTATCTAGTAACGCAGATGTCAAATGGAAAATAACGTCTAAGCTGTATTTACCAAATCAGTTATGCATATATAAAACTCATCCTGACCTATGTAAGAATTTTTCATTCTGATTTTTAACAGAGGTACCCAAAAGAAAGCAGATGAAGAGATTATAAAACTTACAAGAGCAATCTAATTTCTTAAAAGAAAATCATGTCCAAACAAGACAGTTCACAAAACAAAGTTAAACATGCTGAACCAAAACCTGAGTCTAACACTTCTTTAATACTTCACAATCTTCATGTTTACAACCCAAACACTTAGTCTTATTAATTAACTTTTTGATTATATTCAAATACAAAAATAGACTTCTAAGATGCTTATTTTGGTAAAGAGGTGACTTTTATTTTATTTTATTTTATTTTTAATTTTTTTTTTCATTTATTTATGATAGTCACACAGAGAGAGAGAGAGAGAGGCAAAGACATAGGCAGAGGGAGAAGCAGGCTCCATGCACCGGGAGCCTGACGTGGGATTCGATCCGGGGTCTCCAGGATCACGCCCTGGGCCAAAGGCAGGCGCTAAACCGCTGCGCCACCCAGGGATCCCAAGAGGTGACTTTTAAAAAGCCTAAAAGGCAACCTTCAAATCTGAGATTTCCAATAGTCAAATGAGCTGCAAAATGTACATATAAATTATTACATCATATCTCCACTTTTGAGAGGGCTATCGGATCAAATTATAATGGAGCATACAATGGTTGTACATCTGTTTTACTACTGGAGAAGCCGGCAATGATCACATTGTCCTAAAAAACATACCTTGAGTTAAAAAGCTAAGCCACTTGTGGCAGCCAAAGAGACACACTACATGGACTTCCCTTTAAGAAAGAAGCTTGCCTTGGGCAGCCCAGGTGGCTCAGCGGTTTAGAGCCGCCTTCAGCCCAGGGTGTGATCCTGAAGACCCGGGATTGAGATCGAGTCCCACATTGGGCTCCCTGCATGGAGCCTGCTTCTCCCTCTGCCTGTGTCTCTGCCTCTGAGTCTCTCATGAATAAATAAATAAAATCTTAAAAAAAAAAAAAAAAGAAAAAAAAAAAAAAAGGAAAGAAGCTTGTCCTTTAACTGGAGGAAGTAGAGTGGTAGAGGCACCAGCTGTCATGACTTTGAGATCCATCACGCCATTTCAACCTTCATACCAAGGCCTGGTTCTTCCCCCCGACCAATGACTGAGCAGTGGAGACACTAGGGCCTGGCCATTTCTGCCCAATGCAAAACTCATTCTCAGGGTAATCCCTGCTCTGGATTACCTGCTGAATTAACTATCAAATTTGCACTGCAATCTGAGACTCCTTGCCTCACTGTTTCCTCTCTATTCTTTTACAGATGACAGATACGCATTGAAATTTGAAGACTGTAGTCCTGCTTCATTATCCTCTATCTTTATAGACCTTACCCACAACAAACCTCTTCCATTTCTAACTTCATCTTAAAATCTCCTCTCCAGATGATATATCAATGACCTGAACTGACATACCACTTACCTTACAAAGATATAGTCTCCCTACTATTTTAGAGATGTCTCTCTCACATATATACACATTCACACATATATACTAAAACCTTAGCCAACCAAACTAAAAACTGCTTTACAGGTTTAATCTATGAGACCTCTAAAACTTGCTCTAAATCTTTAAAGTTCAAATTTACAGTGGTTCATCTATGACCCTATGAAGGTCTACTTCAGGTTTTCTTCCACCTGAAATGCCAGAGTTTCTAAAGAAGCAGCTTGGGTTAACTCAGTAGATTGATCAAAGCAAATGTGGACTGAATCTGCTTGTTGGTCAGTGTTGAGAAAAGCGCAAGAGGAACTTTTATATATTTGACAGTGTAGGAAACTGTCTAATCCTGGTATAATTACTGTAGTACTTTGCCTAAGGTGAGAGTTTCAAACTCACTGGTGAAATAAACCCAACTATTCATGATTAAAACAATTAAATTAAAAACAAAGTTCAAATTTAAAGTATATTTTGATATAACAACATTAATTTTTTCATCTAATTTCTTATACTTAAATAATTTTTCACCATGTTTTGAACTTCAATACCAACACCTGTTACAGGATATACAATCTTAAGTTCATCACATAAATAAAATAGCCCTGGGGATCCCTCGGTGGCTCAGCAGTTTAGTGCCTGCCTTGGGCCCAGGGTGTGGTCCTGGAGTCCCGGGATTGAGTTCCACATCAGGCTCCCTCATGGAGCCTGCTTCTCCCTCTGCCTGTGTCTCTGCCCCTTTCTCTCTCTCTCTGTCTCTCATGAATAAATAAAATCTTTAAATAAGTAAATTAATAAATTAATAAAATAGCCCTACAGAAGCATTATGCTTGAACTTTTCATTGTTTCCAACAGAGCTAATATGCCAGTTAAAAACAGTTAATTATCTGGCATTAAAGCATACCAGAAACAAGAATAATGCAACCTTATATTTCATACATTTTAAAATATACAAAGCATTTCTACATATGTCATCCCATTGTGTCCTTGATCACTTTGCAGGTGTCACACTGCAGGCTTTAGTAAGGAAACTGAGGGTCAAAGAGATTCTTTGTCCCAAGTAAGAACTAGAATCCAAATTTTCACTAGTGGATGGGACATCTAGGTGGCTCAGTGTTTAAGTGCCTGCCCTAGGCCCAGGGCATGATCCTGGGGTCCCGGGATCAAGTCCCACATCGGGCTCCCCGCATGGAGCCTGCTTCTCTCTCTGCCTGTGTCTCTGCCTCTCTCTCTGTGTCTCTCATGAATAAATAAATAACATCTTTAAAAAAATTTTTTTTCACTAGTGGAATTGACCTCAAACCATAGGGAATAAATTAAGAAACTGACAGCAGTTAATATTTTGTTATTTACTCCTAACTGACCACTTGAATAAAAACAAGACAAAAACTTCAGTCTCTATCTTGTTATTATCAAAGATCAAGGCAACACAGAACTATCCTACCAGGCAGCTGGCCAGATGAGTATAAATATTTTAGAGATTTCTAAAAAAATAAGACTAATAAAATAGAATTTATTCAGAAGCCAAGAACACTAAAACAAAGAGCACAGTGCCTTGGAAGTCAGTTTAGATGATTCTTCATTGATATAATTTAACCATCAGCATTTCAGGAATTACAGAATTTTTGTGAGCAGTCAAGCCAAAGAAAATGCAAGATTTCTTTCCTGTGGTCATTTAGAGTGGATATTTATTGTTCTTGACCCTTTTATGCCCTAGAATGCTGTGGGGGTTACCATGTTGAATTTGTGCAGAAGCTAAAAGTACTGGATGTGCCAGATATGCAATTTGTGATTAGGTTTGCACTGAAATTGTGATGTGAACAAGACACAACTAATGAATTCTTTCCTTTGAGGTGAGGAGGAGGGTTTTAAATTGAGACTTCATATCCTACCCTTGTAGCTCAGAGATAGTAGTTGTGTCTGAGGCTGATGTGGGGAGCTGCAGACAGCTGGACCTCCTAACATGCATTAGATCTTGCAAGAAACTGAAGGTGAATGCAGAGGACTCTGAAGTGCCACCCAAGAGCCTTTTAAAATAAATACAAGTTTTTAAAATGCTACTTAAGGAGTCACTGCATAAGTATGAAAAAAAAGAAGACCCAATTGGGTGGGGGGGGCAGGGGGGTTGTGGCAAGGATTTAGGAGGAACAACTTGCATGTAGTTGTAAATTATCTCATCTGTATACCTGCACCGGATACTTTATTTCTTAGCACTATTGGTGTCTGCATTGATTAGACGGCAGGAAACAGAATGTCAATACATTTGTGTTGGCAATTACTCAATTTATTTTAAATCAAATAAATTAAATGGTTACTCATTATAGTTTTTTTTTTCATTATAGTTTTAAAGGCAGTCAAGTCTAGTAGAAGATCAAAATACAGAGTAAACTAAGATTAAGCTACAGAAGCACAGCTTTTTTGCTTCCAGACACAGTGGAAATATAAAAAAACACGTAATCTTCAATTTCTAGCCTTTTAATAGGAAATCAGCAAAGACTAACAAAGGAACAAAACCAGGCATTCCCAGGGGAAACTGAGCTGAACGACACTAAAGGATAACCGAGTTGGACTCTGTATTCTCCTTGCCCATAAAACTATCATCTGTCAAATCTACCTCAAAAGGTTGTAAGTAACAAAATGAGACAATGGAGATTAAAAAAAAAAAATTAGATGAAAGGTACAATTAAAAACCACCCGTTTGGGGCAGCCCAAGTGGCTCAGTGGTTTAGTGCTGCCTTCGGCCCAGGGCCTGATCCTGGAGTCCTGGTATCGAGTCCCACGTCAGGCTCCCTGCATGAAGCCTCTCTCTCTCTCTCTCTCTCTATCTCTCTCTCTCTCCCTCTCCCTCTCCCTGTCTCTCATGAATAAATAAAATCTTCAAAACAAAACAAAACAAAACAAAACACCCGTTTATGGGTCACCGAGGTGGCTCAGTCAGTCAAGTGTCTGCCTTCAGCTCAGGTCATGATCTCAGGGTCCTGGGAATGAGCCCCATGTTGGGCTCCCTGATGAGCCTGCCTCTCCCTTTCCTTCCAGCTTGTGCTCTCTTGCTATCTCTGCTTCTCTCTCAAATAAATAAATAAAGTCTAAAAAAAAACAAATAAAAAAAAACAAATAACAACCACCTATTTGCTAAAATTCAAATGAAATGGCCTTAAGGCTGTAAGAAATGTCTTAATAATGCTCAGGAAAATATCAAAAGCCGCTTTTCGACATGATACTGATGAAGGTTCTTTTGAGGAAGATGAAGTAGCGAAAGAACTTTGTAAGGTGCTATAATACTGCATACTTTCAAATGCAGTTAGTAACCTGTGTTGCTCTGCTAGCAAATCAATTTACATATACCTCACATAATTTCATATAATGTAGGATTCTATTTTTAAACATATGATTCATAAGTATCATATTTATCAACATTTTAAATAAAATTTGAGCATTTTCCTAAGTACTATTAATATCAATGTTTAAGAATAATCAGAACACTGATCATCCGAACATTTCTGGACATATAACTCACAAAAGTATGCCTTCATATCAGAATAAAAATTTTAGGAAAATGATGTATTAACAATCACCATACACTTAATAGGAAGATCCATTTTTCTACTGCCTTAGGAGACCACCTTCTGTACAACATTTTGCAGGCTTAACATACTTACTTCTGTATAACATTTTGCAAGCTTAACATCATTCCCAGCTCTCCTTTCATCTTTTCTCTGTTAGCGCGGCATTCTGCCAAGTAGCGAAGAGCCTACAGCAAAAACAGAGACCGGTTAATTCACAAATTCAGACTATTCAAAACTAAACCCATTACTAATGTACTGCAAGAAGAAAAAGAGTGAAAAACAGGGTTTTAAGAATCAACTGGTTTCAAAGTGTTTAGACACTCTTCTTTCAATGTGACAGGCAGCGCAGCCCCGTTAGAAGAGAAATGATCCTTTGAGCTGAAGTGCCTCAATCTGCTCTTTAAAATGATGGCTTCTAACTTATCCACAAGGTTAAAATCAGGTTGTTCTGGCTTTATTTTCACCACTTCATCTTGCCACAGATACAAGGGAACCACATTCCATTTATTAATTTCAGGGAGTAGCCCCAAAAGCCACCATTTCCCCTAGATGCCTTTTACATATTAATTAAACTGCTGAGAAAGACAAAACATACAACCACCTTTACAGAATGAACTGTTTCTAGTTCTACAGTTCACCTTTAAAGTGTTTTCTGGGACGCCTGAGTGGCTCAGTGGCTGAGCACTTGCCTTTGGCTCAGGGCGTGATCCTTGAGTCCAAGGATCAGCCCTGCATTGGATTCCCTGCCAGGAGCCTGCTTCTCCCTCTGCCTGTGTCTCTGCCTCTCTCTGTCTCTCTCGAATACATAAAATCTTTAAAAAAAAATTTTTTTTTAAAGTGTCTTTTTTTTTTTTTTTCCGGAAAAGCAAAAGATAAACTTACACAAATTGCTATTTTGTGAGTTTAATTTTTCTAAGGTGTTTTTCTCTTAAAATTTAAAGTACATTTTTATAAATATCCCTTTTGCTGGTGATTCTTTAGGGATTTCATTTAGCTGTTCTATAGACCTCCTAACCTCTCATCATTTACCAAAGACTCTGGCACCTGATTCTAGGGAATAGGTCTGTGACTGAAACCACCCAAAACTCTGCCATCTCAGCCTACTGACTTTCACACATCCTACTGGTCTTCTATACTACATTACCCAACTGCCCGGTAATTATTGATAACGGTACCTTCTACCAAATCACAAATTCAATGACCTCTGACTACAATCTCCTGTCCTTTCTGCATCTCCTCTTAACTTTATCACTTCAGTCCATAAAGGATTAAATGCCATGGGAACTGCCCTCCCTCCACACACACAAAAAAAAAACTAACAAAGAGAACAACATATATTAAACACAATGAACAAGAGGCAGCATAGGACTGTAACCTCTGAAAGAAGAGAAATGATGAGGGCAGCCTTCCATCTCAGTGCTTTGGAGGCAGTTTTCAGACTAGCATAAGGAGAGGGAACCCAAACGGAGCCCAGTGGTCTTGCTGAGTTAGGGATACAGAGATCAGAGGTGCGCAGGTTAAGGTGGTACAGTATAATAAAAATAAATATTTGGTCTTTGTCCATGTCCTGGTGCAGAGCTCCTAAAGCCCTTAGAATTTTCTGAGTGACAGCAGTCTCTCATAAAACAGCCTTTCTGATTACATCTGGGTTTATGTAAAAGAAGTGAGTTACAGAGCATCTGGGTAGCTCAGTGGGCTAAGAGTCTGCCTTTGGCTCTGGGTCATGATCTCAGGGTCCTGGGATCCAGCTGCACATCAGGCTCCCTGCTCAGTTGGGAGCCTGCTTCTCCTGCCCCCTTGTGCCCCCCCAACTCACTCATGCATGAGCTTGCTCCCTCTCTCTCTCTCAAATTAATTAATTAATTAATTCTTAAAAAAAAAAAAAGTGAGCTGGCTGAGGCCCCAAGTAAGCCTCAAAACGAGGCTAGTCACTAGAAGGACCAAGAGATTAAAGGGTAAGAACTTTTAGCCCCACCTATTGGTTGTGGGTGGGGAGGTGCTAGAGATTAAGTTCTATAAAAACTCTTGAGCTAGGAGATTCAGAGTATCTGAATTGGTGAATACATAGAGTCTGCCAGGAGTGTGGCACACCCTGATTCCACAGGGACAGATGGTACCGCACTCAGGACCCCTCTAGATCTTGCCCTATATAACTATTCATTTGTACCCTTTACGATAAACTGGTAAGTATAAGTCAAGTGGCTTCCTGAGTTCTGGAGCCATTCTAGTAAATTATCAAACCTGAGGAGGGGGGTCATTGGACACCCAATTGATAGCTACTTAGTCAGAAATTTGGATGACCTGATACTTGCAACTGGCCTTTGAAATGAAGGGCGGTCTTGTGGGAGTGAGCCTTAAATTTGGGCAGTCTGACAATTAACTCTGTCTGAATTGAACTCAATTGCTGGACACCCAGCTGGTGTCCACACAGAATCTGAGAATTGGCTGGTGTCAAAAAAAACACCCCAGGTGGCTCGAATTTGCGGAGAATAGAAGAGAGGCAGGATCTGACCAGGAGGGGGGAAAAAATCAACAGAAACAGATCAAAATGTGAGAAAGATGGAATTAGAAAATAAGGGCATTAAAACAGCTATGATAAATATGCTCCATATGTTCAAGGATGAGAGGAGGGGAAAAAAAGACTTAAAGAGGGGGAAAAAAAAGAAAAAAGAGCACCACAACGATGACCTGCAGGACAAAATGAAATATCTAACATACATGGAACTGGAGTCCTGAAAGAGGAGAAGGCATTAAAAAAACCTGAAAAAACAGTGGATGACAATATCCTCAAATTAATGAAAACTATAAAACCACAGATCCAAGTAGCTCAACAAATCCCAAGAACAACAAAAACAAGACAAAAAGAAATTCATTCATACTAAGCACATCATAATCATTTGCTGAAAAATAGTGATAAAGTCACCAAAAAAGTCAGAAAGAGAAATTACGTAGAAAGGAAAAAAAGAAAAGAATTACAGCAGTCTTATTAGAAATCATATGAAACCAGGGGATCCTTGGGTGGCTCAGCAGTTTAGCGCCTGCCTTTGGCCCAGGGCGTGATCCTGGAGTCCTGGGATCGAGTCCCGTGTCGGGCTCCCGGCATGGAGCCTGCTTCTCCCTCCTCCTGTGTCTCTGCCTCTCTCTCTCTCTCTCTCTCTCTCTCTCTGTCTCTATGTCTATCATAAATAAATAAATCTTAAAAAAAAAAAAAAGAAATCATATGAAACCAAACAAAACAGTATAGCTATAAGCCAATAGTGAAGATAAAAGAAAATTATAAAAATGCCACACCTGCTTTTCAACCTCAGAGGGAACTTGTACCCACTTATTCCCCTCCTTTTTCTCTAGCTCTGTCCTTACATGACTAATTTCCCTTCTTGCTCAGCCTGGCATCTACAGTCTACCATTTCAACCACTCTCTTGCCAAAATCCTAAATTCCCTTGCCTAAACTTCTGTATAACTTACCTGGCCAAGAAATCATCCCTGAACAAATTCAACTATTTGGCTCTCAGGGCCTACAGTAGCCTGAAAGGAGGTGAAAAAGGAGTTTCATAAGCCAAAAGTATCTTATCCATTCGGGATTACCAAACTAATCGGGCCCTCAAAACTGCTGAACAATCTCATCATTCTCCTTAGTTAGCAACCTGTCCTATTTTCTGTAACAACTCTAGAAGAGCCTTCTCCTCAAACCTCTTCCATTCTGGCAGAACCTAGCCTTTTTTTAAAAAAAATTATTTAACCCCTAGCCTTCTGAATTTAAATAGGTCCAAGTCTAGTCCACTGAAAAAGACACCTCCTCCAACCCTAAGACCCTATCTAGAGACCAACACTCTTTTCATCCTTATTGCAATTCTAATTGAAGATCAAACTAGGGGCCATGCAAATTTTCCCATTTGTTGCTACCCTTAACTTGTCAACATCTGTCTTGCCTGTTAAATTTCACTCCACGAAGGCAAAATAGAAAATCTTCAAATCTTATGAAGTTTGATTTTTGAAAAGGAAAATGCATATATTACTGTTCTGTACAAACTTATGAAATTAGACTAGTTGGGAATTCATCATGGGTGTTTAAGTAAAAGGCAATGAGTTTAAAATTTCTATTACAGTAATTTTCTTTCTTTCTTTTAAAGATTTATTTTTTCATGAGACACACACACACACACACACACACACACAGAGAGAGAGAGAGAGGCAGAGGGAGAAGCAGGCTCCATGTAGGGTGCCGACATGGGACTCGATCCTGGATCTCCAGGATCAGGCCCCGGGGCTTGAAGGCAGTGCTAAGTCACGGAGCCATCCGGGCTGCCCCTAGAGTAATTTTCTTTTAAACATTCTTGTAATGAAAATTTTAGAGAACACAAAAGTAGAGAAAACGTGTGGTGACCCTGCTGAACTCATCATCATTCACCATCAATAATTATCAACCACTTGAGAATCTTGTTTCATCTATCTCTGCTGTCAGTAACTACACTGGAATGTTTTATAGCAAATATCAGAGAATATATAATCTCATTTGTAAATACTTCAGTAAATTCTCAAGAAATTAGATTTTTAAGTTAACTTAATATTATACCCTGCAAAAGTAATAACAATTCTTTGATACCTACTATCTGATCGATATTTATTTCGAACTATCTAAAAAAACAAAAAAACATTTACGGTTGATTTGTTCAAATTAGGATCCAAATCGGTTCCACATATTACTCTTGGGTGATATGTCTCTGAAGTCACTTTTAAGCTTTAACAGTTACCACTATTCCTTTCCTCACCCCAAATGCCTTTCTTTTCAATGTCACTTACTGGTCACAGAACCAGATTACTTGTTCTTGAGAACTTATCACATTCTGGATTGGCCTGATTGCTTTGCATTATTCTTTCACGTCTCTTGTTCCCACACTTCTCATAACATGGTAGTTCCTTCGACATTATTAGCTATGATCCTGTTTGTTTTTCTCTTTTCCTCTCCTTTCCTATCTTTCCCTCCCATCTTCTACTAAAACAAGTGCTAGGTCTATCCACTAATAAGCAGATAAGGAGAATGTGGTATTTCTCTGCAATGGAATATTATTTGGACACAAAAATAAATGCAGTATTGATACATGTGACAATATAGATGAACCTTGAAAACGTTATGCTGAGAGAAAGAATTCACAAAACCCACATATAACATGATTCTATTTATGTAAAAAAATATATAGGCATTTTTGCCCAAATAGGCAAATACAGAGATAGAAAGTGGTTACTTAGGGAAGGAGGTAGGCGGTTGGGGAGCAATAGGTAGAGAAGTTTCTGAGGTGATGAAAATGTTCTAAAATTGACTGGGTTGATGGCTGTGCAACTCTGTGAATACATTAAAAAACAATGAATGATACACTTTGAGTGACTTGTACAGCATGTGATTCAGACCTTAATGAAGGTACTACAAAATAAAAATGGAACAATAAATATCTTTTTAATGTGTCTATCCATACTGAAATGATACAGTCCAAGATTTCTTATGAAGAAAGTTGCAGAACATTCCATGCAGTATGCTACCATTTGTGTCAAAGGACTATACACACACATACGTGTTTGCACATATAGAAATATACTTACTACTATTTACTCTATAGTCTACTTTTTTTCTCTATAGTCACTTTTAATTTTTACCATGTCATCTAACACTTTTTCAAAATCTTCTGAATTGCAAAATTATAACACTGAGACTGAAATTACTAAAGGCAACTTACGAGCAAAGCTGAATGGACAACAGGGGGGTTGGGGTGGTCCATAAATAAAATAAGGCCAGGCAGACATCCCTGATCCTGGACAATGGCTCTTCTATTTAATGGATCTGCTGCTAGATCCCGTAGCTGGTTAACTACCGAGAGAGCATCAGGTTCTTCATTCATGGTGGAGGACGAAGAATTCATCTTCTATGCCATACACATGAACCAAATCTTCTTAAATTCTGTAGAAACGGTTTGCAAAATTAGCTCTAGGCTGCTGAGGTACATTATGGCATTTGTTAAATAATCAGGATTACAACACCTTTAGAAAGAACAGATGAATCTAAATCACACAAAAACGTGAGACTTGGCAATTCCACAGTTTAAGTAAAATGAACATAAGAAGCTAAGTAAAAAAAAAAAAATCAAGTTATTTATGTGCACAATATTTAAAGAACATATGTCATCTTCAATATTCCAATAAATTCCATTTTAGCAATACATATTTTAACACTAAAGTCATAATAAACAAGATCTTTACAGTTAAAGCTCATAACCTTCACTATACTTCTCAAATTCTACCACTGCCAGTGCTTTTTTCTAGAACACTTCTGGAGCCTACAAGAAGTGTCTCAGGGAAAGGTGTCGTCTAGCTGAAAGCTTTTTTTCGTATTCATCTATGAACAAAACCCAGCATACTGGGCTTACAAAAGATAAAATCCCCTAGGAAAAAGGAGGGAGTCAAAAAAGGCTATGAACAAGAAAGCCAAGAAGGGTATCTCATATTTCACCCTGTGTCTCAGGCCCCAGGAGTTAGAGATCACAGTGAATCTGAACTGAATCTGTAATACACCTTTTCATCTCTGAGTGTGCCATATTCAGAAGAATGGAACACAATTTGAGGTAATTCATTTATTTTTTTAAGACATTTATTTATTTATGTATTCATGAGACAGACAGAGAGAGGCAGAGACACAGGCAGAGGGAGAAGCAGGCTCCATGCAGGAAGCTCGACGTGGGACTCGATCCTTAGTCTCCAGAATCATGCCCTGGACTGAAGGCGGCGCTAAACCACTGAGCCACCTGGGCTGCCCGAGGTAATTCATTTAACAGATAAGGAAACAGTCACAAAGAAGTTAAATTATTTGCCCCATGTGACAAAAGCTAGTTAGTATAAAAGTGTGCTAAAGGGATGCCTGGGTAGCTCAGCAGTTGAGTGTCTGCCTCTGACTCAGGACAGGATCCCAGGGTCTGGGACTGAGTCCCACATTGGGCTCCTTGTGGGGAGCCTACTTCTCCTTCTGCCTATGTGTCTGCCTCTCTCTCTCTGTCTCTGTGTCTCTCATGAATAAATAAATAAAACCTTAAAAAAAAAAGTATGCTAAAATCTTATCTCCTAATCAACAGTCTTTCCACTTTCCATTGTCTTTTTGTTTACTTTTCTCCATACAGTACTTTAAAAAGCAAGAGTTGGAAACTCAACCACCTGAGCCACCCAGGTGCCCATCCATACAGTCCTTTTAAATTTGCATACCTTTCTGCCATAAAAGTAAACCTTGATATGCTAGAAAATGTAACATGTTAAACATACAAAAACCTAAGAAACAAAATATCAAGGAATAATCTTCATTTGTGCAGAAAGTTAAAAATAATAATTTCCATTAACCAAGTTACATAGTATATTCCTATTAGTAAAAATACTTTCCATGAATCAATTTAGTGCCAAAAATACTTTCCATGAATCAAAATAAGTTTAGTGTCAATTTCAAAAACAATACCAATTAGGGGAGGAAGGGGCAGAAATTCTTCTGTTACTCAAAAGACTATTACAGGTTATTTTTTGGGAAGAAGGTAATAATGCATAACTGACCTCACCAGATTGAAATATACAAAGTTATAAATAGTAAAGCGGGGGTGGGGGTGGTAGGGGGGGTGTTGGTTGAGGTGCAGTAGGAAGGTATTTCTCCCAGGAAAGTTATTTATGCATTCAATATAAGAAAGCAGGCTCAGTGAGTCAGACCAAGGCTCCACTACTTGGTAAATGTGATTTCAAGCAATTCCTTTACTCTTTTGTCTCAGTTTCTTCATCTGTAACATAGGGCTAATCATAGCAGCTACCAAAGGTGTATGATCTAGATATAATGACAATATACAATGTGCCTAGCACATTGTAAATGCTCAATACATAACAGTGTTAAGTTACATGGAGCAAAATATTAATAAAAAAAATAGTAAGATTACTCAATAAATGGTACTGGAATGCCTTCTAAGCAATTTAAAATCACTGCTAAGCAAGTTTAATTTATACCACATGGGTCATCCCTGGGTGGCTCAGTGGTTTGGCGCCTGCCTTTGGCCCAGGGCGTGATCCTGGAGTCCTGGGATCAAGTCCCACATTGGGCTCCCTTCATGGAGCCTGCTTCTCCCTCTGCCTGTGTCTCTGCCTCTCTCCCTCTCTGTGTGTGTATCTCTTGTGAATAAATACATAAAAATCTTTTAAAAAAATAATTTATACCATATGGCAAAAGAAAACCATACTCAAGATAAAATATGATAAATTTTAAGTATACAAGCAAGTGCAAAATAAAGGACTCAGAGGAAACAGGGCTTTAGCAAGACAGAATCTGACAGTTATTTTCAAAATGAAAATATGATAGTTACTGTGGCAATTTTAAAAATATTTTAAAAAAGCAATAGACTGAACACACAGAGATAAGATTAACAGGTTTGGGGGCATGCTGCCTCTTATGTGCCTCTATTATCAGCATACTCAATATCCCTGTTTACAAACCACCTTAACCAAGAGCTTTACGTGCTGTTACCAGCACAAATCTTAACCAAAGTGGAACCTGAAGAACCAATTACTGGCTAAAAGGTCCAAGAACCAAGTTACATTAAGAACCAAATACGCTGGAAGAGGTCCTTTTGCATTCACTTCTGACCTTGGAACTGGAGAGCTCCATTCTTATCGGAGTCCTTTGATAACTATTCAGTGGGAATAACGCTGAAAAAGTTATGGCCTTCCCTGTTCCTTTGGGATGAATAAAAGCCTAAACTTAAAACTTCCAATCTCCAAAGCCCACAGACAAGGAGAGGGTCCCTTTTAGGATCTTCCAAGGAAAAAGTCAAGAATATCACAAGACATCAAAAATCCTAACACAACGGGCAGAAGCTGTGGTCAAGCACTGCATTTCCTCTGGCATTTAAATGAAGGCAAGAAAGGTAGACAGAATCAATGATTAGTTTCCTAAATTAAACGGGTTTTTAGGTAAAACTTCAAGAGAGATTTCCTCTCTTGAGTGTTAGAGATCAATTTTTTTTTTCTTCATTCAATATTCTTGGCAATATCAAATTACTCTGAGAATTGCCTGGATCCTGTTAAATGATCAATATTTCTGTGTTTTGAGGAATTCACAGAGCAGTTTTTATAAGATAGTTATGGAACAGTTGAGAAAATTGAAACAAGTAAGCAAAAGTTAGAACTCTACCGCCATCTGATGTATTAGATACGTTTAGTCTTGCTACGTTAATTGTATCATTTTCACATACTAAAGTTGTCTGATAAAAATGTTAGCCTTCAGAGGCTGGAAAAACTTTTAAAAATGATACTTCTTGGTATTCTATCTTACCCTCTCTTACTCTCAAATTGGCAGATCTCAAAACAATTTTTAAATAATATTTTAAATACACTTATCTGAATGATTTTATAGCAACCAATGAACCATAATGTAAGTCAAAAAAAAGTATTCTATAATGAGTAATGCATTAGGTTCAAAAGAAAATAAGTTTGCTTTCTAGTTGCACTTTTCATTTAAAATACTAATGTGAAAAAATATGGACTTGGACAGCCTATACCAGAATAAGCTGGGGTTATTAAATTCCAGATTCCAAGGCCCATACCCAGCCCTCACTAGGAATCACTGGAGGTAGGGCCCAAACGCATGATTTTAACAAGCACACCAGGTGATTCCTGGTGCAAATAAAAGCAATTAAAACTTTACAATGGTGGATAACTGCATGTCCTTTTAATATGGCTAGAGATGTCTGAATAAAATCCTGAACACTAAAATTCTATAAGATACTTTCTTTAATTACAATGCAACATGACAGTAAGTGAATTTGGGACTATGTTTCAGCTTCATTACCAGGTAACTAAATGAATATCCTGAAAAAAACACTAGCAGTAGCAAATTTACTGACTCCTTCTAAAGAAAGTGATGATCAAAGGAACAAAATTGTGGGGGGGCATTATGGTGGAGAATCTTTGTATAGATTTTGTGTGAGTAAACAGAAGGTTCTTTAAATTTTATTTGTTAGCAGTAGTTTATCTTTCTTGTCTCAATTATTTTCTTTTTTAGACCAGTACTTGATGACTTATAAGTTAGTTTTTGATTACTTTTTAAATACTCTTCAATTTTAAGATTTTGGGCTACTAAGCTAAACTTGCCAATACAGACGTACTTAATTAAAGAAAAATCAAAACCTCACTGGCAAATGAGGAAAACGTGAAAAAAAACCTTCTTTTCGTCTATTAGAACACAAATGCATATACTGCATACCTTTTCTCTTATGTTCAGTTCAATTTGGACAAACACATCATAAGATAATGCATGCTCCCCGAACTTTAAAGTGCACTTTGATTACAACCTAAGGGATTTTTTTCAAAAGCAGATCTGATGGAGTGAGGCTTGAGATTCTGCAGTTCCAACAAGCTCCCAGGTGAGGCCTATCCTGCTGGAACTGGGAACTTAGGTGATGGGTGTGAGACTACAATTAGGAAAGATTTTCTTCAGCCAAAGCTTAACATTCAACTCAAAGAATGATTTCGGTCTCTTACAACTAAGAGCTGCAGAGAGTACACACCCACAATCTAAATGCACATTCAGTTAAGCAAGTTTTTACAAAATAACAAAAGCGCTGAGGTCAGATCTGGCTTTCTCTTACTAGCATCAAGTGTAACTCTTCAAGAAGTTGGGTTATCTCCCTTGAGCCTCAGTTTCCTCTCAATAATCCCGAGTGACTGCCAGTATCAAAGAAAATTAGAACTTGAAACCAGCACCAGCAATGACCAAACAAGAACAATACTTGATCCTGTGGTGCTTCTATCCCACCAGGCGTTGCGGTCTATTCCGCACCTCCCTAACACATCGGTGAACTATCCCCAAAGGAGCTGCTGAACTGCAGGAAGGCCTCCGAGAAGTGATTAAAATACAGGGATATGAATGCCTGTCTCTCCTGAATGGAGACAAACACAGCAACGTCCTTCCACCCTTAATAGACACGCAGGTGCACAAAACCTGAAATTGCCATAGGAACAAGCTAAAGGGACGAAGAAGTGAGACGACATCCATTAATAATAACGCTAGGGTTTGTAAAAAAAAAAAAAAAAATCGGACGTGCGGGGGACGGGGACGAAATGACCGAAGCTAACATTTTCCCCAGGCACATCCGGCCAAAGCACTTGAAGGCGCTCGGTGGGACGCACTGCTGGGTCGGCAGAAGGCCAGCGGAGAGCGCCTCCGCCCAGGCCGACTCGCGGGCTTGATGAAGGGGCCGCTTTCCGCGGCCTTCCTTGGCTCCGCCGCTTTGTCTGCCGTCCCTGGACCCTTACCTACCGCGCCAGAGCCTCAGGAGTCCAGAGCCTGCCGCACCATCAGGGCCACACCAACGAGTGAGGTACGGAACCCAGGAGCCGCACAGCAGGTCCCTCCGTTCGCAGCCGCGGCGTCAGCGATGGCAAACGACCAGGTTAAATTCTAGGAGCCAAAGAGCGAGGACGCTGGCGGGGAAAGGTTCTCCAGACTCTCCCCCATGACCCTGCAACATCCGTCGGTTCTGCCCTCTCATTGGTTGATCCCATTCCAACGCGAGGATAAAACATCCAGTACGTGAAGGCCTTCTTAGACTCACGCGTTGATTGGTTACCTCGGGAAAGGCCCTAAGTGTTGAACGGAAGAGGCCAATGAGAGCGCAGGATCGCTTGACTTGGCCCCAACGGGTCTCCGTCCGCTGAGCGTCAAGCGAAGAAGCTTCAATCCGGCTGAGAAGCCGCTAGCTTCCCGCGTGCACTCCCGGGCTCACGGCGTTGCGGGAACCTGCGTGCTGCCGCGTTCGGAAGTTCACATGGTATGTTTTTCTCTAGCAGTTCTTTCAGTTCTAATAAAGTATTTTCGTGATATTTCATTCGTTTTTGTGAGTCGTAGTTGATCATCTTTAAAGGTTTTTGAGCTTTTGGTAAGAACGTCAGCCCTGTGTGAGGCGTTTCTCGGATTTCGTTCCTGTTCGTGTCCAGTCTTCCCAACAGCGCGAAGGCTGCAGAGTACGGCTTTTTATTTGTTTTAAATAATAACTTCTGGGCAGCCCGGGTGGCTCAGCGGTTTAGCGCCGCCTTCAGCGCGGGGTGTGATCCTGGAGACCCGGGATCGAGTCCTGCGTTGGGCTCCCTGCTTGGGGCCTGCTTCTCCCTCTGCCTGTGTCTCTCTCGTGAATAAATAAATAAAATCTTAAAAAATAAATAATAACTTGTTTTTGGAAGGAATTTTTTTTTTTTCTTGAAAGGGAAAGGGGGAACGCCTGGGTGGCTCAGTGGTTGAGCGTCTGCGTTTGGCTCAGGGCGTGATCCCAGTTCAGGGATCGAGATCCCGGTGGGGAGCCTGCTTCTCACGCTGCCTGTGTCTCTGCCTCTCTCTGTCTCGAATGAATGAATGAATAAAATCTTTTTTAAAAAAGGGAAAGGGAAAGGGACTTCGAATCAGAATGTTCTGAGATTTGTCATGAAGTATTTTTTAGATACTGTCTGCTATTTAGTTTATCATGGTAAGAATTCATATACTTTTATCCATGCCAGTCACTGTCGGTTTTGTTAAGTATAGATCTTGGTTTTTATTTATTTTTTATTTTTTAAAAAAGATTTTATTTATTTATTCATGAGAGACAGAGAGAGAGGGAACACACACGCAGGCAGAGGGAGAAGCAGGCTCCATGCAGGGAGCCTGACGTGGGACTCGATCCCAGGTCTCCAGGATCATGCCCTGGGCTGAAGGCGGTGCTAAAGCGCTGAGCCACCTGGGCTGCCCTAGATCTTGTTTTTTTTAATTTTTTTTTTTTTTTGTATTTATTTATGATAGTCACACAGAGAGAGAGAGGCAAAGGCACAGGCAGAGGGAGAAGCAGGCTCCATGCACCGGGAGCCCGACGTGGGATTCGATACCCGGTCTCGAGGATCGCGCCTTGGGCCAAAGGCAGGCGCTAAACCGCTGCGCCACCCAGGGATCCCTAGATCTTGGTTTTTAAAGATATTTCTCTACATGTAAGCGAAGTCTAAATTCCCCAGGCCAGTCTGAGAATAATGCATCAGTTGCACCCAATAACTTCACTGAATGGAATCTAGATTCTCTTTCACAATTTGATTTTGCCCCGTAGCTCGTATATTAAAGTCTCAAGGGATTCAAGAAGCTTCTACTGGGGAGAGTGCGTAAGAGTAAATACCCCTGTGGCGCCTGACTGGTTGAGGCCTAGACATGCGACTCTTGATCTTCACGCCGTCAGCTCAAGCCCCAAGTTGGTTGTGGAACTTACTTTAAAACAAAAAACCCAGACTGTGTTCTATGCAGTTGTCTCCAATACTTTGATTCCTAAGTGAATTTAAAATCCACACAGTTACTTCTCAAATTTCTTTGCCTTTCCTTATTCTTGGTTATCCTCTTCCTTCTGTAACAAGCTGTCAAGAAGAAACTAGGAGCAAAGTGGAATAGAAAAGGTCCCTTTCACACCATTTGACCTATAGCAAAAACAAGTCTCCGGCATGATTTCTATTTCCCAAAGTCATAAGAGGGAGTGGTGGTAAGCGAATGTAAAAACAAAAAGTAAAAAAAGTAAAAAGAAATGATGCGTAATGTCTAGTGGTAGAGGCACCAGCCTAATTAATTAGTAATCAACCAGACCAACCAACGGCTGGAACTGGCGGGGTGTGTGTGTGGAGGGGGGGGGGGGGTGTCGGGGGGGGGGTGGGCAGGAGGGGAAGGAAAAAAGGAGATTGTGATACATTTACTGTAAGGAAAAAAAGCTGTAAAAAAAAAAAAAGTAAATATAGGAAGTTCAAAAGGCACAGACAGGTTAAACATAATCCAGTTGAGTAAATGAAATTTTGCTTAATATTGTTATTAAAAACAATGCAACAACACAAAGTAAACTTGGATATTTTATTTTATTATTTTATTTTATTTTATATTTTATTTTATTATTTTATTTTATTTTATTTATTAAATGGGCTCCATGCCCAACATGGGGCTTGAACTCACAAGCAACTGAGCCAGCCATGCACCACAACTTGCTCTTTTTTCTAAGGTTAATTTGTGTATAAGAAAGTGAGACAGTTGGGATTTTCCCAACTAGTAATTGATGACATAGGTTTTTGGCAGTGTTCAGAATGTATGTTCAACGGAGTCTTTTAGAAGTTCAAAATCTAAAATTACTGTCAGAGGCATGATTATATTTAAAGTATTGAGAAGATTAATTCTTCCTTGGCAACAGCCATTACAGAGAGTTAGATGACTGGCATTAAAAGGCAGGGACTTGTAGTCACAAAGAAATGACAAACAATTTCATAAGCACCAATGGGTTACAAGCCCAGTGAAGTCTTTTAAGGTTTTAAGAATTTATATTCCCATATTAAAAATGTATGAACTTGACATCAATAAAGTTATACTACCAGCTATTATGAGTCATTCCTTGTTCTTAGTCTCAGATAGCTTGCCACAGGACACAGCTGGAATGTCAAGTTTCTCAATGGCTGTGTTGCTTAAGACCTGTGAACCAGATAATGGCAGCTTCATTTATTATTTTAAAATTATTTTCAGAACACATACAATGTGCTAGAAACAGTCTTAGCAATGAATTCAAAAACAAGAGAAAATATTATTACTGTCCTCAAGTTGTTTATGGTCTAGTATGGTAGCTTCCAAACTTTATGATGAAGTACTGCTTTCAGCTTAAAAAAAAACACGTTTTGAGCACACAGCTCTAATACATATATATTATTTAGTCATAAATTCTATACACAGACTATCAAACTAATATGTAGACTAAAAAGCATATCGAAATAGAAAAGTTTAGAAGATGATAAATAATTACAAATAGAAGCACTTATATTTGAGATTAAAATTATGTCCATATACATTATTTACTAAAAAAAACCTTAAATTCCAGATGGATTAAAACTCAAGTGTAAAACAAAATATCAAAAATCCTTTAAGAAAATCTTGGAGAGGGCAGCCTAGGTGGCTCAGTGGTTTAGTGCTGCCTTTGGCCTAGGGTGTGATCCTGGAGACCTGGGATCGAGTCCCATGTCAGACTCGCTGCATGGAGCCTGCTTTCTCCCTTTGCCTGTGTCTGTACCTCTCTCTCTCTCTCTCTCTCTCTCTCTCTCTGTCTTTCATGAATAAATAAATAAAATCCTTTTTTTAAACATTCCTATAACAATATAGAAGTAGGGAAGAGCTTAAAGAAGATTAGAAACTCAGAAGTTAAAAAAGAAAGAAATGGTCATATCTCATTTGTTTTAAAAAGCAGCTTATTTCTGTGGCAAGAAAATACATAACCAATGTCAACAGACAATAGATTTAGGGGTAAATTTGCAACTTGGTGGACAAATAGGGGTTAACATTAAAAAATTGATCACTCATTGTCAAGAAAGGAATTAACAGCCCTATACAAATTGGGTGAATAAAAATGAGTATTTAATCAAGAGAAAGTCCAGGTGGCCAATAAACATGTGAAGATATTTAAACTCACCTGTTATAAGGGAATGCAAATTAACAATGAGAATAATCACAATGCTGATCAGACTGGCAAAAAAAAAAAAAAATGACACAAAGTTGCTGGCAGGAATAATGTGTAGTGAGAAAACTCAGATTTTGCTGTGGAAATGTAAATTATTACAGACTTAAAAAATAATTCAAAATCTATTCTAAAAATTGCATTTTGTGACTCAGCTGTCCTGAAGCATTCAAACCATAGAGACAAAAAGCATCATACAAAGGCATAAGAACAGAGATGTTTATTGCAATATTGCTCATATTGGCAAAAACAAAAACCAAACAAATGATGTAAATGAAGTAAATGATATATCTACAGACCATGGGCCATTCTGAACAATATATTAGAAAACCTTTAATAAAGGGAAATGAGAGCTATAGAAGAGACATTGAGGTATTTCCATGATGCTTCAAAGTTTGTGTGTATATATATATATATATATATATATATATACACACACACACACACATACACTGATTTGGTTTCTGGAAATAACATCATAAACTACATTTTTATATATTCTATGAATATGGAAAATATATAGAGAGATACACTCTAGGTTTTTAGCATATATTACCTGAATAGGACAGGATCTGGGAGAGTAGGAGCCCACCACACACACAAAAGTTATAAATAAACTAACTTTACTGGGGAGGGTGGGGTGTAAATATAATAAATTTTCATTAAGTAAAATCACATGTAAATGAAATGTAATCAACAAAAATCTAGGTGGTATTTAGTAGTTTCAAGCAACTGCTTTCACAAGTATGAGAGTGATAAACTTGGGGTCACAAAACAGTCACATCTGAGGAGGATATATGGTGAGAGGTAAGATAGGAGGTTGGTGAAGTATCCAGTAAGCTGTACCCAGTGACTCAGTGTAGGACCTCATTCAGAAAAGCTACATGGTGCCATTTGGGTCAGACAGATCTTGATTTTACCACTTGCTGGCTTTATGACTATACTAAGTCACTTTGGCACTAAGGACCTTAATCTCCTCTAAAAAACAGAAATCCTGGCACTTCCAAGACTGCTATAGGACTCCCACTTCGGGCTCCTGGTGCATGGAGCCTGCTTCTCCCTCTGCCTCTCTCTCTCTCTCTCTCTCTCTCTCTCTCTCTGTGACTATCATAAATAAATAAAAATTAAAAAAAAATAAAATAGTGTAAGAGAGAATACCTAGCCCAGTGTCTAGAAGATGTTCCATAAATGTAGAATTAGCCCCACTTCTCTCTGCATAAAAATATGCTCTCTAGAAAAGATCTGATAAGACCTAATTTGTAGTGATAAAATTATTGAGTTCTTACTAATACTGGAAAAGATAGAAAAGAAGCATCACTAGTCACCTTCAGAGAATTTGAAGCAACCAACTCATTTTTCTGAAAACTGGGAAATAAATGGAGAGAAACCAAGCATTAAATCTACCTTTCTTGGGGCACCTGGATGGCTCAGTGATTCAGCATCTACCTTCGGCTCAGGTTGTGATCCCAGGGTCCTGGGATCAAATCTTGCATCAGGCTTCTCGCGGGGTGCCTGCTTCTCCCTCTGCCTATGTCTCTGCCTCTCTCTGTGTGTCTCTCATGAATAAATAAAATCTTCAAATAAAAAAAAACATGCCTTTCTTATATGTATTATATTTTAGTGTAACAAAATAGTTGGTGTATGATAATATGAAAACTGGTACACATTAAGAAACGTTCAACTTGCTTTTCTTTACAAATGTGCCTTAAGGCGACCAGTTAGCTCATAAATGACACATCCAGCCTCACCTTGTCTTTTTTTTTTTTTTTTTTAAGATTTTATTTATTCATGAGAAACACAGAGAGAGGCAGAGATACAGGCAGAGGGAGAAGCAGGCTCCATACAGGAAGCCTGACATGGGACTTGATCCTAGGTCTACAGGATCATGCCCTGGGCTGAAGGCAGTGCTAAACCGCTGAGCCACCCGGGTTGCCTCTCACCTGGTCTTAAAATGCCTCTCACAAGGGCACTTCATTGTCCTACCAGTGGTCTTTTGCTAGTTAGGTTTTTCTAGATTCAAACTCAGAACCTCTTAAGGCCCACTTCAATGTATTATATTTTCTATAGACAGGTAGTTGGAGCTGGAAAAAGTGCAGAACTAGAGAGAAACGGGTCTGGATTTTCAGAGAAGACACTAAAGCTTGCAGGTCATTCAACCTATCTTACCAAATGGGATTGTCATTAAACTTCATGTGAGACAGACTGATGGACATATTTGTCCCCTACTTTACTAACCACTGGTCATACCACACAGCTGACTGAACGTACTTCATGGGTAATATTTATTGGGCTATTGTGATAAGCCAGGTGTTATACTTAGTATTTTACACATGTTACACAATTGGTTCTCAGGCTACCCTGTGAGGTGGCTCTTTTCCCTACTGTGCAGATCAGGAAATTGAGGCCTAGGGAGGGTGATTGACTTGCTAACGGCCATGCAGCTGATAAGTGACAGAGGCATATTTTCAGTATGGGTCTGTCTGACTTGGAAGCCGAAGTTCCTTCTGAGAATTCAGCCTCACCATCTGCCAATATAAACAAATGGGAATCTGCCCTTTTGGTTAAATCTCTGCAAGGAAGCTGGCCTATAACTGGCTTTGGTCATCTTTCTATTGCCTAAAATACATTTAATAGTGACTAAATCTCTGCCTAAACAATAGTACTATAGTCCTTTAATCTGTTAGGAATTTGGAGGTCTAGAAAGGTCAAGGGACTTTTTCAAGGCTGCACAGTGAGGAGAGAGAACTCTGATTCTCCTCTACTCAATAAATACGGAAGTTTCAGTTATTCTGGATTCTGCCAAGGAAGCTGAGCCATTTATTTGGATGAAGAACTATAAAGGATCAGACACATAAAAGAAAAGTCAATTTGCTTCTAAAATCCCGGAATGGATTGCCCTGTAACCTACATTAGTTTCCAAACTTAGTTACGCAAATCATCTAAGATTTAGGGAAGGGGTATGGATATGGATTTTTAAACATATGCTCAGAAGTGGAGTTTCAGAATTATCAATCTTATGGAAAAGATATAAATTGTATTATTTATTGCTTCCTAACAAATCACTCCAGAACTTAGCAGCTTAACAAAATAATCATTTATTATCTCATGGTTTCTGTGTATGTAGAATCCATGTAGGCCTAGCTCAGGGTCTCTGGTTTAGAGTCACAAGATTGTAATCAAGGTGTCAGTGGGACTCTAATCATCTCAAGGCTCAATAGAAAGAGGATCTTTTGCTGAGTTCACTCACATGTCTGTTAGCAGGATTCAGTTTCTCAGAGGCTGATGAAAAAAAAGCTTCAGTTGCTTGATGGCTGATGGCCAGAGGCCTCTCCTCAGTTTCTTGCCACATAGGCCTCTCCTTAGGGCAACTCACAATATGGCAGTTGGACTTCTCTCAGGAGAAACCAAGAAAGAGCAAGCAAGATGGAAGCCACACTCTTTTAACCTAGTCTTGGAATTGCCATCCTATCACTCTTGTATTTGATTCATTAGGAGGAAGTCACTAGGTCAAACCCACTCTCTTCGAGAGAGAATTACGCAAGGGTGTGACTACCAGGAGGCAGGGATCATTGGGAGTATTTTTAGAGGTTACCCATCATGGAGATGTAAACAAAGAAAAACCAAGGTGATAATATATTTCCTAGCTCTGTCCACCGAGAGATGGTATGTATAAAATATAAACAAAATATAAATATACAAAATAAATGAATAAATGGGCAGAAGAAACGATTTTTTTTTTAGGAGAAACAAATCTTACTTAAAGAATTCTAAATTATTATGTAGATATTCCACTCCAGGAGTTGAAGCTTAATCTCATAACCTTTGAGGGTGGGTAGGATTTAGTGACTTGCTTCCAAGGGAATATGTAAAGAGAAGAGAATATGTAAAGAGGGTAAAAAATGCAACTTCACAGTGGAGAAACAAGCAAAAACTACCATGGTCAGGTTAACATCAGCATAAATAAATCATGCTAATATCTAATATACCCTCTGATATGATGTGATGAGAAGGGCATCTCAGTGTATGGTATTTCTCCCAAATCTTACAACCCCAGTGTAACCATGAGAAAAACAGCGGATTAATTCAAATCAAGGCATATTTTGTAATTTATGTGATCATACTCCTTAAAAATGTCATGGTCATAACAGGATTATGAGAAACAAATACTGAGAAACTCAAGAACAGGAGTCTAAGTAATGAGGCATTGATGACTTAATGCCATGTGGCATTGTGGATTAGGATCCTGGAACAGGAAAAGGACATTAATAAAATCTGAGTGAGGCAGCCCCTGTGGCTTAGCAGTTTAGTGCCGCCTTTGGCCCAGGGCGTGAACCTGGGGACCCAGGATAGAGTCCCACGTTGGACTCCCTGCATGGAGTCTGCTTCTCTCCTCTCTCTCTCTCTCTCTCTCTCTCTCTCTATATATATATATATATATATAATAAAACTTGGGTAAAGTCTGGAGTTTAGTAAATGTACCAATGTTGGCTCCTTAATTTTATAAATGCATCATGGTAATACACTGTTAGCATTAGGGGAAGCTGAGTGAGGGGTAAACAGGAACTTCTGAACTATCTTTGCAACTTTTCTGCAAATCTAAAATTAGGGACGCCTGGGTGGCTCAGTGGTTAAGCCTCTGGCTCAGGGTGTGATCCTGGAGTCTGGGATGGAGTCCCACATCGTGCTTCCTACATGGAGCCTGCTTCTCCCTTTGCCAATGTCTCTGCCTCTCTCTCTCTCTGTGTCTCTCATGAATAAATAAAATATTTTAAAAATATATTTAAAAAATAAATCTAAAATTATTCTAAAATAAAGTTAATTAAAAGGAAAAAGTGAAGTATGCTGTTTATTTCAAGTATGATGACTGCAAGATTTCCCCTTACTTCCTGGCTCAGCATATTTTGCACCCTCCTTTCTCCTCTACCAGCCACAAAATTCTGATGCCAGGTGCCATGAGACACACCCACAGGTGCCCTTGTAAGATGGCATATAGTATGGCTAGGAGTATTCTGGGAAGACATTCCAACATCGTGGCAGTCAGCAATATCTAATCACAAAAGGAACCTAAGTTCAACTCAACCCTCTTCCCCTCACCCAGATCTCCAAAATGCCCAGGGCCACTCCTGAGCACCTAGTATGCAGACAGAAGCAGTGAAGAAAAGGAAGCTGGAATGGAAAAAAGGCAGGTCTTGACCAATCTCTGAAGGTTGCTTTAAAACATCTTCATTTTGAAGAGTAGAAAACATATGACCATGTGAACTCAGTGCGAGGGTCCCTCCTTGGGTCTTGGAAGGGGCTGGTGCAAGTCAGGGGGTCTGAGCACAAGCTTCATTAGCTTTTCAGTAAATCCACCCTCTAAGGATTTCGGAAGAAACAAGTAAACTTTGCCAGAAACGCCGCTCTCCTTTGCTTCCACTCCTTTAGCTCAGAAGCACCAACTCTTTCGTCAAGCCTCAGCCGAAGCACACCTCTAAAATGTGTTCATTGAGTCCTCTGGCCGGCTTGGGCAGGTCTCCCAGGTTCCCAAGATTCCTTCATTATAACATTTGGTTATGTTTGTGTTTCTGTCTTCCTGTTAGTCTGTAGGCTCACTGAGGGTGTGGTTCAAGGCTTTTAAAAATCTTTGTACTGTCATAATGGGCCCTCAACAAGCCCTTAGTGAGCAAATGAATTAGTGCTCTTGCTGAAGTTGGAAAGCCCTTGCCAGGAAGGCACTTGGGCACCAGGGGTAAAACCACTCTAGCTCTGGTGCCTGCCCAGTGGCCCGTGGGATCCATTACAAAGGGAGCCTTAGGGAGACAGCCAATCAGCAGCAGTCCTCCTTACAGGCCACAGAGAAATACCCACAGGTTTTTCACTCTACGTATGAATTTCTTCCTGGACCTACACACGTCACCATGCTGACTATATTGTTAGCTACAGATGTAATGATCATTTTCATGGCAGAATTATTTGAAATCTTGTGTCCCAGAATATTCAACTATTAAAAAGCATGTATCCCCAAGAATCAGACTAAACACGCAGTGGAACTGAAGACGGTAAAATGCTCCCCCATGCTCTTTGTATGCCCCACACCCTCAACCCCCCCTAAACACAAGCACACCTGGGATATGAAGTTCACGTGGGAAGATCTGCCGGCCAGACAGAAGGCCCAACAGGCTTGGGATAAAAGGGATCAGTGTAAGTCAGTTAACAAGGGCTTAAGAGTCCTGGCTTCCTTCAAGGTGATAGACACCTGCGGCTACATTAGGAATACGGGGCTTTTTTTTTTTTTTTTTTTTTTTTGAAGATTTATTTATTCATGAGAGACACAGAGAGAGGCAGAGACACAGGCAGAGGGGGAAGGAGGCTCCATGCGGGGAGCGCGATGCCGGACTCGATTCCAGGACGCTGGGACCACGCCCTGAGCCCGAGGCAGACGCTCAACCGCTGAGCCACTCGGGCGTCCCCGGAACACGGGTCTTGCTACACACTTCGAGAATGGGGTTTACTAACAAAGTACTTTCTAGACTAGAGCAGTGAAGACACAAAGCGAAGTCCACGCGAAAGCGCCCGCCTCTCTCCGAGCAGTGCGCTTGCGCAGACGCACTGTGAGCGGCGGCAGCAGGCCTGTGGGCGGGTAGTCTCCCTTCCTCCGCGGGCAATCAGTACCCGCCTCCGGGCCGGAGGAAGCAGCTGATTGGCCAGTCTGGTCCGGGCTAGGGGCGGAGACTGGGTGATTGGCAGTAACTCCCCGGGAGAGCCAAGCTGGAAGCTGGAGCAGCGCAGGAAGGCGCCTGGCTGCCGCGCGGCAGAGGTAAGGGGGGCTAGAGACTCAAGAAGCGGTTGGCGGGGGGGTCGAGGAGGCGCTCCCAGGCTTGAGGGCGGTGGGAAGTCTCGGTAAGTAAGTAGGAGCTGAAGGACCCCCGAATTCGGGCATGCGGGGACACGCCGGGCTGCGTGGGCCGGTTGGGTGTCTCCGCGGCAGCTGAGAGGAGGTTCTCGGCGGCCGCGGCGCTGAGGCTTCTGGGGGGCGGGCGCGCCGGCGGAGCGGAGGGAAGCCGGTCCACCTGCCCCAGGGCTGGGACCCCCCCTCCCCTCCCCCCTCCCCCCCTCCCCCCGGCCCTTAGGTCGGTCCTTCGGAGCCCACAGCCCGCGCGCCAGCCGCCCCGCCGGCGGCGGCCCGGGGACGTCAGCCCTCCGCGGTGGTTGCCTGGGGCGTTGCGCTCTTTCCCGGGACTGGACGGACCGGCGTCCGCGGCGGCGCCTGGGGCCGGGCCGCGGGGACTCTGGGAGGAGGGGCGCGCTCGCTGCTCCGCCCGGGAGGCCAAACCGGGCCCACCTGGCGGGGGTTGCTGCTTCATTATCACCTCCCAGTACTGCCCAGTGTAGCTTCCTGAACGCAGCTAGGATTTTGCGTTGAGCCCTAAAGAAAAAATATCGACCTCCGGACGTTTAAAAACACGTTCTGTTATGGAAATCTTCAAACCTACCGAGGTCAAGGGGTTGGTATTAGGAACTCGGGGAACCCATCAACCAATTTCGACAATTGTCTACACATGGCCGGGCTTGCGCCCTCTCCGGGTTATATTCTAGCAGATCCCAGACATTTAATCTTTCCTAGGTATTTCTTCGGCTTTGTCATGGTCATTAACTGTACTACTTATTATTATTTTTTTTAATCATTTGCTCTCTAGAGGGGTTGAATAAAATAAGGCACACGTGAAGGTTTACACGGCGCAAATTTCAGTTTGTGCTACAAGAATGTGGGGAGTTCTCCGAAAGTGCAGTTTGACTATCCCGTATTCAGATTTTAAAAATAATTGAAAACGACGGTACCAAACAACCCAGTCTTGGCAGTAGCATTATTGCTTTTTGAGCAGAAATATTAATATTGGTAATTTCTGCTTATAGGACTCTTGGTAGGTATGAGGCACTGTGAAACTCCACCTATTAAATTTTTACAACAGCCCTGTGAAGTAGGTATCCAGTTTTACAGATGAGGGGAAGAGGGGGGCTAAGCAATTTGACGTAGGTCACACTGATATAAATAAGGGGGGACAAGGGGCTGGGGTGTCTGGGGTTTAGGATACTAAACCAGGTCCCTGCCAAGTTCTTGCTCTTTTAACCATAATTAAATTTCGTAAGAATTGTGGAATAAATGTAACTGATGTGGATTATTTCTATTGAGCTATAAATCCATAATGAAAAGAAAAACCCTGTAACTTATGAGTACAGTGATAAGATAGGTATTTTTGTTTCTTTCAAACAGTAAAAGGTTTGGGGGGGGGGGGTGTGGATCCCTGGGTGGCTCAGCGGTTTGGCGCCTGCCTTTAGCCCATGGCGTGATGATGGAGTCCCACATCCGGCTCCCTGCATGGAGCCTGGTTCTCCCTCTGCCTGTGTCTCTGCCTCTCTCTGAATAAATAAAATCTTAAAACAAAACAAAAAAGCAGTAAAAGGTTAATGCAATTGAGTTTTAAGTTGAAATCTTAAGTTGAATTTAAGTATGTAAATGTAGATCAATAAATACAAGTGTTTACAATTTCAGTAGAATAGGACCAGTTAAAGGGGAAAGGAAACCAGAGGAAATATACATCAAATAATCTCTATTTCCTTTGGCACTCATCAGCTATTTATATTGAGTACTTTAAACTATATGCCTTATCTTCTCAATCTTATACGATTTCTAAACCAAAATCTACATCCAAATAGTGTTAGAGGAGTCAGGAACTAGAAAGACAGCTGGGCTTTTCAGAGCACAGTAGGAAAGACCAGTTAAATTGGAGTTTAGGATTACTACTAAAGGGATTAATTCACAAGTCTAAAGTAAAGTTAGACTCACATGTGACTTTTGGCACTTTGAGTGCCAAGTTTAAGGAGTTTGAACTTAAGCAAAACAGTGACTCACTGATTGCAACCATCTCATAGGGAGAGTGAGCTGGGCATTATCAAAGATGGCTTCACCTGAAATGTGAAAAGATTAGTAACTTGACATGGAGGATATATAGGAAATAGATGTAACTGTTGAATTTACGAATATAAGGCAAGGAATAGAGAAAAAAGCCTGAAAAAGGGGATGAACAGATGGCATGATTCTGAAGTGCTGGTAAACTTTAGTTTCCCTACGGTTTTTTTTGTTTTGTTTTTTGTTTTTTTTTGTTTTTTTTTTTGTTTTTAAAAGTAGGCTCCACACCTAGCATGGAGCCCAGTGTGGGGCTTACCTTCCTGACCCTGAGATTGACTTGGGCTGAGATCAAGAGTTGGACTCTTAACCAACGGAGCCACACAGGCGCCCCAACAAGTTTATTTTCTTAGGCAGATTTTTTAGACTGTTGAAAAGGAAACTTAGGATCTCATAAAGAGGATTTCCATAAAAGTTACATTTTACATATATATCATGCTTAATGATGAAATATTTCCCCTGTGGGTTAAGAAATAAGACAAAAATGACTGGTATCAACGCTTCTACTGAACAGTTCATTATAGCCAGGGAAAAGACAAAGAAGATATAAAAATTGGAAACATGACATGGTAGTCATAAAAATTTGAAAATACGCTTTAACAGAACTAATTAGTACTTATTGCAAATTAGATAGCAAAATTATACAAACCATAAAACTTAGTAGCTTTAAAAAACTCCTAATAATTAAATAGTTGCAAAACCTTTACATGGAAAACTACAAAGTGTGATAAAAATTAAAGTAGATTTAAATAAATTGGGGATTGGGATGCTTGGGTGGCTCGGCAGTTGAGTATCTGCCTTCAGTTCAGGGTGTGATCCAGGTCTTGGGATCGAGTCCTGTATTGGACTCCCTTCAGGGAGCCTGCTTCTCCCTCTGCCTCTCTTTCTTGTCTCTCATGAATAAATAAATAAATCTTAAGAAATATATAAATTGGGGGTTATAGAATTTTAGTAAATTGGGAATTTGAATATTATTACTGTGTCAGTTCTCCCCATATTGATCTGTAAATTTACTGTGATTCTCATTAAATTTGACTAGGTCTTGGTTTTGTGGCAATTGAGAGATGATTCTATAATGAACATAAAAAATATTTAAGACCAAAAAGCAAGAATGATAGAAGAACAAAGTCAGAGTTTTAAAGCACTGAATATCAAAACTTAGCAAAGCTGTGATAGTTAAAACAGCGGTACAAAGAAAAGTATCTGGGGACACCTGGGTAGCTCAGCAGTTGAGCATCTGCCTTTGGCTTAGGGCGAGATCCCGGAGTCCCGGGATCATGTCCCACATCGGGCTTCCTTCATGAAGTCTGCTTCCCCCTCTGCCTATGTCTCTGCCTCTCTCTCTGTCTCATGGATAAATAAATAAATAAAATCCTAAAAAAAAATTAGGCTCAGATGGCCCTCCAGTAAACTGCTGAGACAGCTGAACATATAGAAAACATAGAAAATTAGCTTCATGCTAATCGTAAAAATGAATTTGTGGTATATCTAGAGATAAATGTACAATGTGAAAACTTTCTGAAAAACATATAGGAGAATATCTGCACGATCACTGTTATAGGCAGATACTGCTTTGTTAAGGACACAAAATACGCTGGCCAAAAAAGAAAAATAAACTGGTTTAACTACACTAAAACTCAGAACTTTGAAATTTTTATTTTATTTTTTGTAAAAGAACTTTGAAATTTTTAGAAAAAAGTAGATTAATTTAAAATATTCTCAGTTTCAAAACTTTTAGCTAAGGTACTAATTTATTTTAAAACATCATTGTTATTTTTTTAAGATCTTATTTTTAAGTAATCTTACACCCAATGTAGGGCTCAAACTTCTTTTTTTTTTTTTTTTTAAGATTTTATTTATTTATTCATGAGAGACACAGGAAGAGAGAGAGAGAGAGGCAGAGACACAGGCAGAGGGAGAAGCAGGCTCCATGCAGGTAGCCGGACGTGGGACTCGATCCCGGGTCTCCAGGATCACACCCTGGGTTGAAGATGGCACTAAACTGCTGAGCCACCCAGGCTGCCCCAAGTTTTTTTTTTTTTTTTTTTTTTTTTTTTAATTGAAGTGTAGTTGACACACAATGTTACTTTAGTTTCAGTTGTACAGCTAGTGATTCCACAAATCTCTTCTGCTAGGCTCACAGGCGTAGCTACTATGTGTTACCATACAACATTATTATAATACCATTAAATATCTTCTCTGTGCTATAGCTTTCATCCCCTGTAGCTTATTCCATAATTGGAAGCCTATGCCTCCCACTCTTCTTCACCCATTTTTTTCCATCCCCACCCCCTACCCATCTGGGAACCACCAGTGTATTCTCTGTATTTACAGGTCTAAATTGTGGTTTTCTTTTCTTAGGGTAAATACCCAGAAGTGGAATTACTGTATTGTATGGTATTTATATTTTAACTTTTTTTTTTAAGACCTTCCCTACTATTTTCCACAATGGCTGTACCAATTTACATTCCCACCAGTAGTGCGTGTGGTTCCTTTTTCTTGACATTCTTGCCAACATTTTTTTGTTTTTGAAGATTTATTTATTTGAGAGAAAGAGAAACAGACTCCCCACTGATCCAGGGAGCCTGATGTATGGCTCAATACCTGATTGAGATCAGGGATTATCCTGAGAGCATAACCTGAGCCACCTCAGCCACCCAGGCGGCCCACTTACTGTTCCTGTCTTCTTGGTACTAGACATTTTGACTGGTGTAAGGGGATAACTGTTACTTTGATTTGCACTTCCCTGATGGTTAGTGATGTTGAGCATCTTTTCATGTGTCTGTTGGTTAACACCATGACGTCTTTGGAAAATGTATATTCAAGTCCTTTCTCGATTTTTAATTGGATTGTTTGGGAGTTTTTTGGTGTGGGGTTGTATGTATATATTTTGGACATTAACCCCTTATCTGATATATCACTTGTGGATATCTTCTCCCATTCAGTAGGTTGCCTTTGATAGTTTATTTTGCTGTGCAAAAGCTTTTCAGTTTGATGTAGTTCCAGTTAATTTTTGCTTTTGTTGCCCTTGCCTGAGGAAATAGATAGAAAAAAAATATTTCTAAGATTGATGTCGAAGAGTTTACTACCTGTGTTTATTTTAGTTTTATGGTTTCAGGTCTTACATTTAAGTCTTATTTTCAGTTTGTATATGGTATAAGAAAATGATCCAGTTTCATTCTTTTGCATGTAGCTGTCCAGTTTTCCCAAAAGCATTTATTGAAGAGACTGTTCCTCATTTTCTTGCCTCCTTTGTTAAAGATTGACTACCTACATGTGGGCTTTTTTCTCAATCTGTATTCTGTTCCATTGATCTTTGTGTCTTTTTTATGCCAACACCATCTGTTTTGATTTCTGTAGCTTTGTAATATATTTTGAAATCTGAAAGCATGAAATCTCCAGCTTTGTTCTTCTTAAGATTGCTTTGTAGCCAATTTTTGTAGATCGTTTGTGCTTCTATACAAATTTTAGGATTATTTGTTCTAGTTCTGTGAAAAATGCTATTGAAATTTTGATAGAGATTGCATTCTATCTGTAGATTGCTTTGGGTGATAGGGACATTTTAACAATACTAATTTCTCTAACCCATGAGCATAGTATATCTTTCCATTTTTTTCTGTCATCAGTTTCTTCTGTCAACATCTTACCGTTTTTAGAGCAAAAGGCTTTTACGCCTTGGTTAAATTTATTTGTAGGTATTTTCTTTTTAATGGAATTGTAAATGCAATTCCTTTTTCTTTAAGATTTTTATTTATTTTTCATGAGAGAGACAGAGAGGCAGAGACATAGGTAGAAGAGAGATAGGCTCCCTGTGGGGAGCCTGATGCAGAACTTGATCCCAGGACTTCGGGATCACGCCCTGAGCCAAAGGCAGACGCTCAATCATTGAGCCACCCAGGTGCCCCAAAACCCAACAGATATTAATTTTGTATCCTATATCTTTTCTGAATTTGTTTATTAGTTGTAACAGTTTTTGGTGGAGCCTTTAGGAGGTTCATGTAGTATCATGTCATCTATAAATAGTCACAATTTTTTATTTATCAATTTGGATGTCTGATAGCTGTGGCTAGGATTTGCAGTATTGTGTTTAGTAAGAGAGGCAAGAGTAGGCATCTTTGTTTTGTTCTTCATATTAGAGAAAAAGTTTTCAGCTTTTCACTGTTGAGTTCAAGATGGTAGCTGTGCGTTTGTCATATATGACTTTTATTATATTGAGATACATTCCCTCTATATCCACTTTGTTGAGGTTCTTTTTTTTTAATCATGTTGAATCTTGTCAGATGGTTTGTCTGCATCTATTGAGATGATCATGTGATTTTTATCTTTTTTATCTTTTTGTTTTATCTTTTTATCTTTTTTATCTTTTTGTTAATGTGATGTAATGCATTGATTTGCAGATGTTGAACTGAAATAATTTTGGTAATTTTCTGGTTGTTTTTCTTGTTCTTTTTGCCTTTTTCTCTTACCCTTCTCCCTTATTTAATGACTTTTAGTATTTTTTTCTTCTGAATGGGATCTTATTTATTCCCAGTGATTGATCACAGTCACATAAAACCAGTGCTCCTTACACTCCTTCATGTCCATCACCCAGTTACCTCATCCCCTCAATCCCCTCCCCTCCAACAATGCTCAGTTTGTTTCCTGTGATTAAGAGTCTCTTAGGGGTTTTTTTTTTTAAAGATTGATTATGTATGTATGTATGTATGTATGTATGTGAGAGAGAGAGAGAGAGGCAGAGACACAGGAGGAGGGAGAAGCAGGCTCCATGCCAGGAGCGTGACATGGGACTCAATCCTGGGACTCCAGGATCGCGCCCTGGGCCAGAGGCAGGCGCTAAACCGCTGAGCCACTCAGGCATCCCCTCTTAGGTTTTTTATCCCTCTTTGATTTTGTGTTTGTTTTTCTTTCCCCTCCCTTCCCCTATGATCTTGTTTTGTTTCTTAAATTCCACATATGAATAAGATCATGTAATTGTCTTTCTTTGATTGACTTATTTATTAGCCTAGCATAATACCCTCTAGTTCTATCCACATCCTTGCAAATAGCAATATTTAAAAAAAATTTTTTTTTGAATGGCTGAGTAGTATTCTTTTTTTTTAATTTTTATTTGCATTTATTCTATGCAGAATTTACTCCCGGGCCATAAGTTTTTGTTTCTTCAGTTTCTTCTGGGATATCTTGTTCTTCTGTGCAACCTCCTCTTCTGGTTTAGGAACAATCTCTTTTTCATTTTTTTTTTTGTTTTTTTGTTTTTTATTTATTTTTTATTTTTTATTTTATTTTTTTTTTTCCTGCTCTTTTTCAGTAAGAATCATCTCGATGTGGCAGGGAGAGCTCATGTATGGATTAATCCGGCCATGAGCCCTGTAGGTTCTATGTCACATCTTGGGGGCTTTATTCATCTGGATGTGCTCAATGACCAGAGAATCTACATCTAAACCCTTAAGTTCAGCATTACTCTCCGCATTTTTAAGCATGTGCAGTAAAAATTCAGCAATCTTCTTGGGCCACCGACCCTGTGTCCAGCCCCACTGTTTGGCCTGAGCACACCTACTAACTCCACCATTGTAACGACGGAATGGCACGCACTGCTTCTGCAAAGTGACATCTTTCAGATACTTGGTGGCTTTTCGAATATGTATACCCTTGATGGCCTGGGCAGTGTGTTCTTAAAGTGAACACGAAGATTTGAACCTCTCGACTTGCATGATTTTATAGGGTTTTCTGGGTCCAGCGAGTAGCGAACCATCTCCAAACCTCAGGCCGCTCGGGGGAAGAGCCTGAGTAGTATTCTATAATATATATACACACTACGTCTTTATCCATTAGTCTGTCGATGGACATCTGGGCACCTTGCATAGTTTGGTTATTGTGAACATTGCTGCTATAAACCATTGAGGTGCATGTGCCCCTTTGGATCACTACATTTGAATCTTTGGGGTAGATATGAGGTAGTGCAATTGCTGGATCATAGTGTAGCTCTATTTTCAGCATTTTGAGGAACCTCTATACTGTTTCCAGAGTGGCTGTACCAGCTTGCATTTCCACTAACAATATAAAAGAGTTCTCTTCTTTCTGCATCCTCGGCACATCTGTTATTTCCTGACTTGCTAATTTTAACCATTCTGACTGGTGTGAGGTGGTATCTCACTATGGTTTTGATTTGTATTTCCAGGATCACAAATGATGTGTGGAGCATTTTATCATATGTCTGTTGGCCATTTGTATGTTTTCTTTGGAGAAATATCTGTTCATGTCTTCTGCCCATTTCTTGGTTGGATTATTTGTTCTTTGGGTGTTGAGTAGATCTTGGATACTAGCCCTTTACCTAATAAGGCAGTTGCAAAGATCTTCCATTCGGTCACTTGTATTCTGGTTTTGTCTACTGTTTCCTTTGCTATGCAAAAGCTTTTTATCTTGATGAAATTTCAGTAGTTCATTTTTGCCTTTGTTTCCCTTGCCTTTGGAGACCAGTCTAACAAGAAGTTGCTGCTTCCAAGGTCACAGAGGCTGCTCCCTGTGTTCTCTAGAATTTTGATGGATTCCTGTCTCACATTTAGGGCTTTCATCCATTTTGAGTCTTCTTGTATATGGTGTGAGGAAATTGTCCAGTTTCATTCTTCAGGATGTGGCTGTCCAATTTTCCCAACACCATTTGTTGAAGAGACTGTCTTTTCCATTGGATATTCTTTCCTGCTTTGTCAAAGATTAGATGACCATAGAGTTGAGGGTCCATTTCTGTGTTCTCTATTATTTTCCATTGATCTATGTGTTGGTTTTTGTGCCAGTACCATACTGTCTTGATGATTACAGCTTTGTAATAGAGCTTTAAGTCCAGAATTTTGATGCCACCAGCTTTGATTTTCTTTTTCAGCATTCCTTTGGCTGGGATCCAGGGTCTTTTCTGGTTCCATACAAATTTTAGGATTATTTGTCCCAGCTCTGTGAAATAAATTGATGGTAGCTTGATAGGGATTGCATTGAATGTATAGTTTGCTCTAGGTAGCATAGACATTTTAACAATATTGTTCTTCCAGTCTATGAGCATGGAACATTTTTCCATTTCTTTGTGCCTACCTCACTTTCCTTTGTGAGTGTTCTGTAGTTACCTGAATACAGATTCTTTGCCTCTTTAGTTAGGTTTATTCTTAGGTATCTTATGGTTTTGGGTGCAGTTGTAAATGGGATTGGCTCCTTAATTTCTCTTTCTTCTGTCTCATTATTAGCTTATAGAAATGGAACTGCTTTCTGTGCATTGACTTTTATATTCTGCTGAATTGCTTTGCTGAATTGGTGTATAAATTCTAGCAATGGAGTCTTGGGTTTTTCACATAGATTATCATGTCATCTGCAGAGAATGACAGTTTGACTTCTTTACCTATTCGGATGCCTTTTACTTCTTTTTGTTGTCTGATTCCTGAGGCTAGGACTTCTAGTACTGTGTTGAACAGCAGTGGTGAGAATGGACATCCCTGCCACGTTCCTGACCTTACGGGGAAAGCTCTCAGTTTTTCCCCATTGCTAATGATATTTGCTGTGGGCTTTTCACATGTGGCTTTTATGATATTGAGGTATGTTCCCTCTATCCCTATACTGTGAAAAGTTTTATCAAGAAAGTATGCTGTACTTTGTCAAATACTTTTTCTGTATCTATCAAGAGGATCATACGGTCCTTGTCCTTTTTTTTTTTTTTTTTTTAATTAATGTAGCCTATCACATTGATTTTTGCTGATACTGAATCACTGTTGCAGCCCTGGAATAAATCCCACTTAGTTGTGGTGAATAATCCTTTAATGTACCGTTGGATCCTATTGGCTAGTATCTATGTGGGAATTTTGGCATCCGTGTTTACCAGGGATATTGGTCTGTAATGCTCATTTTTGGTGATGTTTTTATCTGGTATTGGGATCAAGGTAATGCTGGCCTTATAGGAGGAGTTTGAAAGATTTCTTTCCATTTACTGTTTTTTTGAAACCGCTTCAGAAGAATAGGTATTAGTTCTCCTTTAAATTTTTGGTAGAATTCCCTGGGAAGCCATCTGGCCCTGGACTGTTGTTTGTTGGGAGATTTTTGATTACTGTTTCAATTTCCTTCCTGGTTATGGGTCTGTTCAGATTTTTCTATTTCTTCCTGTTTCAGATTTGGTAGTTTATATATCTATAGGAATTTATTTATTTCTTCCAGATTGTCTAATTTGTTGGCATACAGTTACTGATAATATGGTCTTAAAATTGTTTGTATTTCTTTGGTGTTGGTTGTGATCTCTTTCAGTCATGATTTTATTTGGGGCCTTTTTCTGTTTAATAAATCTGGCCAGGGGTTTATTGATCTTATTAATTCTTTCAGAGAACCAGCTTCTGGTTTTGTTAATGTGTTCTATTCTTTTGGTTTCTATTTCGTTGATTTCTGCTCTAATCTCTATTAATTCTCTTCTGGATTTAGGCTTTATTTAGGTAAATGTAAAGCCTACATTACCTTACCTAATGTAAGGTTAGGATGTATATTTGATGCCTTCCTTGATTCTTGAGAAAGGCTGTATTACTATATACTTTCCTCTTAGGACCACCTTCGCTACATCCCAGAGGTTTGGGTAGTTATGCTTTCATTTTCCTTTGTTTCCATGAATTTTTTGAATTCTTCTTTAATTTCTTTGTTGACTCATTCATTCTTTTTTTAAAAGATTTTATTTATTCATGAGAGAGACAGAGAGAGGCAGAGACACAGGCAGAGAGAGAAGCAGGCTCCACATAGGGAGCCCGATGTGGGACTCGATCCCAGGACCCCAGGATCATGCCCTGAGCTAAAGGCAGACACCCAACCTCTGAGCCACCCAAGCATCCCTCATTCATTCTTTAGAAGGATACTCTTTCACCTCCATGTATTTGAGTTCTTTCCAAAATTTTTTAAAAATTTATTTATTTATTCATGAGAGACACACACACACAGAGAGGCAGAGACACAGGCAGAGGGAGAAGCAGGCTCCATGCAGGGAGCCCGATGCTGGACTCGATCCCCGGTCTCCAGGATCAGGCCCTGGGCTGAAGGCGGTGCTAAATCACTGAGCTACCTGGGCTGCCTCCCTTTCCAAATTTTATCTTGTGATTGAGTTCCAGTTTCAAAACATTGTGGTCTGAAAATATGCAGGGAATGATCCCAGTCTTTTGGTATTGATTGAAACCTGATTTTTTTTTTTTTTTAAGATTTTATTTATTTATTCATGAGAGACAGAGAGGAAGAGACAGAGGGAGAAGCAGGCTCCATGCAGGGAGCCTGATGTGGGACTTGATCCCAGGATCCCAGGATGATGCCCTGGGCAGAAGGCAGGCGCTAAACCACTGAGCCATCCAGGTGTCTCAAAACCTGATTTCTGAACCAGTGTGTGGTCTGTTCTGGAGAATGTTCCATGTGCACTTGAGAAGAATGTATATTCTGTTGCTTTAGGATGGAATGCTCTGAATATTCTATGAAGTCCATCTGGTCCATTGTGTCATTCAAAGCCTTTCTTGTTCTGCTTAGATGATCTGCTTAGATGATCTGTCCATTGCAGTGAGTGAGGTGTTAAAATCTTCTAGTATTATATTATTATCAATATGTTTCTTTAATTTTGTTATTAATTGGTTTATATAATTGGCTGCTCCCATGTTAGGGGCATAAATATTTAGAAATGTTAGATCTTCTCATTGACTAGACCTTTTAATTAATTAATAAGTTTAATTAATATAGTGTCCTTCCTCATCTCTTATTACAGTCTTTGGTTTAAAATCTAACTTGTCCATGGGCAGCCTGGGTGGCTCAGCGGTTTAGCGCCTGCCTTCTGCCCAGGAAGTGATGACCTGAGGTCGAGTCGCAAGTTGGGTTCCCTGCATGGAAACTGGAAACTGCTTCTCCCTCTGCCTATGTCTCTGCCTCTCTCTCTCTTTCTCTCTCTCTCTCTCATGAATAAAAAAAAAAAATCTGATTTGTCTGGCATAAGGATTGCTATCCCAATTTTCTTTTGATGTCCATTAGCATGACAAATGGTTTCTGCCCCCTCTCTTTCAATCTGGAGATGTCTTTCCTCTAAAAGGAGTCTCTTAAAATAAATAAAAATAAAAATAAAATGAGTCTCTTGCAGACAGCATATAGATGGGTCTTGCTTTTTATCCAGTCTGATACTGTGTGTCTGTCTCTTGATTGGGGCATTTAGCCCATTTACATTCAGAGTAACTATTGAAAGATGAATTTAGTGCTATTGTATTACCTATCAAGTCACTGTTTCTGTATATTGTCTCTGTTCCTTTCTGGTCTATGTTACTTTGGGGTTCTCTTCGCTTAAAGATTCCCTTTTAATATTTATTGCAGGGCTGGTTTAGTGATCACAAATTCTTTTGGTTTCTGTTTGTCCTGGAAGCTTTTTATTTCTCTTTGTATTTTGAATGAGATCTTAGCTGGATAAAGTATTCTTGGCTGCATATTCTCATTTAGCACCCTAAATATATCATGCCAGTTCTTTCTAGCCTGCCAGGTCTCTGTGGATAGGTCTGCTGCCAGTCTGATGTTTCTACCCTTTTAGGTTATGGACCTCTTGTCCCCAGGCTACTTAGGATTTTCTCTTTGTCTCTGGGATTTGCAAGCTTCATTATTACATGTCAAGGTGTTGACCTATATTTGTTTATTTTGAAAGGGGGTTCTCTCTACCTCCTGGAGGCATTAAAGTGCCTCCTTTCTTCCCCAGATTAGGGAGGTTCCTTGCAGTAATTTGTTTCAATATACCTTCTGCCTTCACCCCTTGCAAAATTTTCTTCTGGTATCCCGGTTCTAATATTGTTTCGCTTTATGATATCACTTATTTGTTTAATTCTCTTGTGATCTAGTTGTTTATCTTTTTCTCAGCTTCTTTGTTCTTTATCATTTTGTCTTCTATATCTCTAATTCTCTCTTCTGCTTCATTTATCCTAGCACTTAATGCTCTGTTTTTATTGCATCTCACTAATAACCTTTTTTATTTTGTTTTGATTAGAGTTTAGTTCTTTTATTTCTCTAGAAGGGGATTCTCTGGTATCTTCCATGCTCTTTTCAAGCCCAGCTAGTATCTTTGTAATCGGTATTCTGAACTCTGACATCTTACTCCTATCCATACTGATTAGGTCCCTGGCAGTCAGTACTGCCTCTTGTTCTCTTTTTTGAAGTGTTTTTCCTGTCTTGTCATTCTGTCTAGAGAATGATAGATGAACAAGAGAACAAAATACTAAAATGGCAACAATGACCACAGAGAAATAAATGCCAAACAAGTCAGGAGAGGCCAGAAATCTAAAAGAAAATGGAAATTAAAAATAAAAAGAATATAATGAACAAAACAAGCAGTACATTATATTCTGGGTGTAATTGGTCTGTTTGTAAATGAAACTACATCGCAAAATTGTAAAGAAAAAAACATACAAAGACTATTAATACATTGAAAGGATAGAATGTGACTGTGAAGATGAAAATTTTAAAAAGATTTAAAAATAATCAGATGGAGAGAACAGCAATACATTAGATTTGTGTATTTGTGTATTTTGTTTTTTTATTAGAAGAAACCACATCCCAAAATTGTAAAGAAAGAAAAACATATATATATACAAAAATAAATACAATGAAAGGATAGAATGTAAACGTAAAGATGAAAATTGCAAATTTAAAAAGTCGCTAAAATAAGAAATTGACTAAAAAGGAAAGAAAAAAGTTAAAATTGAAAGACAAAGAATCTTTGAGGAAAAAAACCTATGAATTCTATATACTGTTTTCCCCTAATATTGGAGTTTTGCAGTTCTGTATGATTGATAATCGTGGTCTTAGCCATATGTTCTTGCTGATCTTCTGGGGAGGGCACTGTTGTGCTGATGCTCAGATGTCTATCCCACACAGAACTTAGCCAGGGGGACAGGCAGCTTGAGTTTCTCTATGTGGCTTTTGTTCCCTCAAGGCTTTCTGTGCTGTTTTAGAGGGTGTGAATGAAAATGGTGGCCCCCCAGTCTCCAGCCCCGGATCCGATAGCTCCTGCCCTCCATTCCTCAGTGTGCCCTCTGGGTAAAGCAGTCAGTTATTCCTGTCTCACTGGTCTCTGTCCATCCTCTCTGCTCAGTCTGTGACCCAGCATTTCTATCTCAGACACTCGACCCCGCTTTGATCTCCAAACCCTGCAGACTCCCGAGCAGGCACCAGTGCCACTCTTCCCAAATGAGGGAGGGCAGTCTCACCAAGGTTCTGCCTCTTGGTGAGCACCTGTTCAGAGAATGGTTTCCTAACTGTGCCTTGGTTGCGGTTTATGGCAACCCCAAGCTGAAAGCCCACTCCTGGGCTCTCTGATTGCAGCCTGCTTCTGGTAACTCTGCTGTACTCAGGTGCCTTTTTCTTTCTGTGACCCTGGGGATCCTGACACCACACTGTCCTACCTATGATTCCATCCCGCTTAGCCACCTGAGCTGCAGGCAGTATTCCTTACCAGGGATACTGAATTTGCAGGCTTCTGAATTTGTGCTCCGCTGCGATATCACTTACCCTGAGTCAGCTTACAGAGGCTCCCTCCCCACCACAGTTTATCTTCTAATATATCACCTTGGATCACTTCTCCACAACTTGTACCTTGCAAAAAATGGTCAATTTTTTATTTGTAGAATTGCAGCAATTCTTAGATTGCCGGTTAAATTCTCAGGTGTTGGGCAGCCCAGGTGGCTCAGGGGTTTAGCGCCGCCTTCAGTCCAGGGCGTGATCCCTGGAGTCCCATGTCTGGTTCCCTGCATGGAGCCTGCTTCTCCCTCTGCCTGTGTCTCTGCCTCCCTCTCTCTGTGTCTCATGAGTAAATAAAATCTTTAAAAAAAAAAAAAATTCTCAGATGTTAAGAATGATAGCTATCTAGTTGAATTCCTCGATCAGACAAAACTAAGGTCTCCTACTTCTCTGCCATCTTAGAGGATCTCCAATTTTGCTTGGTATTATGTGTAGATTCTTTTCTCTTCATTTTATGCATATCTATTTTAGGTTTTGGCTTTGTGGTTACCATAAGGTTCATATATAACACTGCATAGAATTTTGTTAGTCCCTACTACTTTTTTTCTTTTAAGATTTTATTTATTCATGAGAGACAGAGAGGAGAGAGGCAGAGACACAGGCAGAGGGAGAAGCCGGCTCCATGCCGGGAGCCCGATGTGGAACTCGATCCTGGGACCCCAGGATCACTCCCTGGGCCGAAGGCAGGTGCTAAACCACTGAGCCACCCAGGTGTCCCAGTCACCTACTTCAAACACATTACTACCTATCACTTCCTCCCACATTTTTTATTTTTAATGTTCTATTTTACATTTAAAAAATTTTGTCTTTTATTACTATATATACCATTTTTATTTTTTCCTTTAATCTTCACACTTGCTTTATATGTGGTTCATTATCTATGTTTGCTGTACATTTGCTTTTTTTTTTTTTTTAAGATTTTATTTATCTATTCATGAGAGACACACAGAGAGAGGCAGAGACACAGGCAGAGGGAGAAGCAGGCTCCATGCAGGGAACCCGATGTGGGACTCGATCCCAGGTCTCCAGGATGACGCCCCAGGCTGCAGGTGGCGCCAAAGCATTGCACCACCAGGACTGCCCCTGTACATTTGCTTTTATCAGCAAGATTTTTTTTTTAAATTTTCTTTTAGTTATGGACCTTTCTGTTCCTCTTAAAGAAGTCCCTTTAACATTTCTTGTGAGGCTAATTTAGTGATCATGAACTTAACTATTTTCTTTTTTAATTTTTTTTTTTTTTTTTTTTTTTTAGTATATATATTTTAGTAATCTCTACAACCAGCATAGGGGTTGAACTCAAGAGCCTGAGATCAAGAGTTGGTGCTGTTCTGACTAAGCCAGCTGGCTGTTTTCTGGACTTCTTTAACTTTGGAAACTTATCTCTTCTTCAGTTCTGTATGATAGCCTTGTCAGGTAGTTTTCTTGATTGTAGGTTTTTTCCTTTCAGTACTTTGAAAATATCATGTCACTTTTTTTCTGGCCTAAAACATTTCTGCTGAAAAACTGGCTGTTTCATGGATGTTTCCTTGCTGTTTTTAAGGGTTATCTTTAATTTTTGACGTTTTAATTATTAAACATCTTGACGTGGACCTCTTTAGGTTTATCTTGTTTGGGACTGCCTTTGCTTCCCGGACCTGGATATGTGTTTCATTCTCCAGGTTAGGGAAGTTTCAGGTATTTTTTCTTCGGATAAGTTTTCAGCTTCTCTCTCTCTCCTTCTTCATCTGTTTAATGTCTGCTTAGTCTTTCAAGATATGCATCAGGTAACTTTGTGTATTTAAAGAACTCTCTTTTGTTAGATGTGTTGGTTGGTTTCTTTTCCATTTTCTTAAACTATTATAATACTTAAGACAGCCCTTTTTTTTAAAAAAAGATTTTATTTATTCATGAGAATACACAGGAGAGAGAGAGAGAGAGAGAGAGAGAGGTAGAGACACAGGCAGAGGGAGAAGCAGGCTCCATGCAGGGAGCCGGATGTTGGACTTGATCCTGGATCTCCAGGATCACGCCCTGGGCTGTAGGCGGCACTAAACCGCTGAGCCATTGGGGCTGCCCAAGACAGCTTTTCAATTCGGATTTTTGTCAGCATCAGATTATTTCTAGCAAATTTCTAGAAGTGAAGTTGCTAGTATATACATATTGCCAGGTTGCCCATCAGAAATATCGGGCAACCCATGCCTCTACCAATACTGAGTTGTCCCCGTTTTTTAAATAAAATTTATTTTTATTAGAGAGTGCATGCGAAGAAGGGAAAATGGGGGGAGGCGGGGAGAGAATATCTCAGGTGGACTATCTGTTGAGCATGAAGCCTAAATCAAGAGTCTTGGCGCTTAACCAGCTGAGCCATCCAGGCACCCGGGGTTGTCCCCTTTTTTATCTTTGCCAATTTGATAGCTGAAAAGGGATGACAGTTTTAGTTAACATTTACTTGATTACTAGTGAGATCATTAAAACATTTTTTCTTACAAATCTGCTCATGTCACTTTCTGTTTTTCTATTGGGCTCTGATCTTTTATTTGATAGCACTTTATATTCATTAGGGATTGTAATCATTTGTTATATATAAGTTGCAGCTAGGTTTCTTAATTACTTAAATGATGCAGAATGGATAATAAAATGAAATATTTATGTCAGCTGGGAGAATACTCAGGGCTGTAGTTTTAGGGACCAGCACAGGCCACTTCTGAAACAATCCCTTAAATTTATGATACTGTAGTTGTTGCTTACCATTTATCAGATCAATTTATACAACTAGTTTTGACTAGTGTGAGTTAGTGGTGAATTAAAATGCAAATTTAAATAGGGAAGTTAAGGGAAGCCTGGGTGGCTCAGTGGTTGATCCTGTCTGCCTTTGGCTCAGGACGTAACTCTGGAAGGCGTGATCCTGGGTTTCCGGGATTGAGTCCTGCATCATGCTTCCCACAGGAAGCCTGCCTCTCTGTGTCTCTCGTGAATAAATAAAAACAATCTTTAAAAATAAATAAGGAAGTTAAATTAAGTCTCCATGACTTAAAAAAAATGCGTCATGATAGATTTGATATATATGTATATTAATATGCAATACCCTGTGATAAAATTATTTAACCTTCAAGAAAGTTGATTAGTGACTTTTTGAAATGGAATTCTTATATGGTGGTAAGTATCGATTTTACATATAGTGTGTATTGATGAGTGGGCTACTGTGCTAGAGATATAATTTTAGGTGGAAGGGAATCAACTTGATATTTATTTTAGCAAGATATCTCTTTATCTCAATCTCTTTGGGCTGCGATAGGGAGTGTGGCCTATAATAAAATTTTTTAAAGTGAATTGAGAAAAACATCCAGAAATAACAGGCACCAATTACATAGATTTTATTGCTTGGGCCAAAGTTAAATTATTTTTTTAAAGTTAATTGACTTAGGGACGCCTGGGTGGCTCAGCAGTTGAGCGTCTGTCTTCGGCTCAGGGCATGATCCTGGAGTCCCAGGCTCTCTGCAGGGAGCCTGCTTCTCCCTCTGCCTGTGTCTCTGCTTCTCTCTGTATCTCATAAATAAATAAAATCTTAAAAAAAATTAATTGACTTAAGCTAATACCTGTTTTTGCTACTATTCCTATGCTTTTCTCTTTTTTTTTTTAAGATTTTATTTTTAAGTAATTAGTAATCATTATACCCACCATGGGGCTGGAATCTACAACCCTGAGATTGAGTTGCATGATTTAATGACTAAGCCAGCCAGGCGCACTTCTGTGCTCTATTTTTTTTTTAAATAGAATCACAAAAATATTGGAATCACATATATATGTTTGCAACTTTTTTCACTTATCTTTATTATGAATACTATCTGTGTATAACTTTTTGTTTTAATGCTCATAAACTTAGAATGGATATTTTGAATTTATTTTAATTGTTTTTCTATTGATGGACATTTAGTTTGCTTCTGAAATTTTCTTTTTATGCTAATGCTCAGTAAATACCTTTCCTAGCTACCAAAAACTATTTATTACAAAGGTATAATTGAGTCTTGCCACAAAGGCAATTCTTTATAAACATAATATTCAGGAGACAGTAATTATTACACAGCTTACAAAAATCACCTGTATAGTGAATTTTCATCACTTTGGTGGGCCCCAGGATGGCACTATTAACAATAAATATTATTAAGTTCCAAATAGTGTGTGTGTTTCTATTGCTGTTCAGGATCACTTGAGATATTTGAACAGTCTCTTCAAAAGATTGTTTTAAAATTGATACCAGAGTACTTAATTCATTTGCATGGGAATACCTAAAATATACTTTTGAGTACATTAATTATGTCATTCTTTGTAGGATTATGTTTCAGAGATCCTCACATGAATATGGTATATTCTTAGTTCAAATGGAAATCTGGGACTACCTTTGATCATATCTTACTCAAGGGAAGGTGACCTCTAAAAACGTCACAGGAAATGTCTGTCAGAAATTTAATTTCATATGTAAAACCTATTTACTTGAAAGAATTTTCATCGTTTTAATTAGTTGGTGTTATTAGACTTTATTTTAAGGTTTTTTTTTGTTAAGAGATGTAGTATAGGTCATGAGATTTATTCATTTGTGGACTAAAAAAAGTAAGGCTTACATGTTAGATTCTGTGCTAGGTGCTGGGAATATAATCTGTATTTAATTTTGCATGAACAATTTATATAGGATATAAATTCTAAATAATTGCTAAATTGTGCCCATGGGTCAGATACTCTATCGTTGTTTTTTATAATATGGTAAAGTGTTCTAACTTAAAGTTTCAACTAGACTGAAGTGATTGAATTATAGCAGTGGTCACTAGATTTTAATTTTAAGTTTAATTTTCAGAAAGTAGGACAGGGCAAAAGTTAACTTTGTGACAAGTAAATACTTTTTATTTTTATTTTTTTAAACGTTTTATTTATGCATGAGAGACACACAGGGGGAGAGAGAGGCAGAGACACAGGCAGAGGGAGAAGCAGGCTTCATGCAGGGAGCCCGACATGGGACTCGATCCCAGGACTCCAGGATCACACCCTGGGCCAAAGGCAGGCGCTAAACTACTGAGCACCCGGGCTGCCCAAGTAAGGACTTTAAAAAAAACAAAAAAAGTCACCCATCTATTGTCCCCATATCCTAAAAGAAAAATATTTTTATACCAAAATGTAAGAAGGATGTATTCTCAAAATAAAGGACAGTAACTTTAAGTTGAATTCAAGGTTTTTTGTTGTTGTTGTTGTTTTATGCCTCATGGTCCTTATGCGGATTGTTATTTGGGATGCATTGATAAGTTTATATAATCTCTTAGTATTCTGAGTAACAGGAAACTTTATTCTACTAAATAAGCCAAGTGAATAAGAATGTTTTATTAATCCTTTTAGACTTCCTCCACCCTCCCACTAAAAATGGTCATGCTCTTCTCGCATATTGTAAAGATAATTAAATGGCCGTTTCTTTGAATAGTTCCCAAAGACCTTATAAAAATAAGCTCCAGTGTACTGTTGTAGCTTTTCAAGTTTTTGGCATTTTAAATTTAACGACAGCTTTGTTATTACCACTAACAGGGTTACTATGAAACTATTTACTGCTAATAAACTTTTTTTTAATTATATCTATCTCAAAAACATATGCTGCTTTGTTGAAAGCAGTATTGTGTTATCTCTGATTGCTGTAAACTTTAATTGGTCTAATTATACAACGTTAAAAATTTCATAGCATTTATTGGAGGGAAGAGGAAGTCTATTTTCAGGGTTTATCTATTTTCATTTAGCCTTGATTTTCTTTTATATGTCCTGTCAACTACCCATTTCCCCTCCCCCAAATAGTTTGCTGTTTTTAAGATTTTTTTTATTTATTAGAGCACAAGCAGGGGCAAGGGCAGAGGCAGCTGGGAGCCCAACGTGGGGCTCAATCCCAGGACCGTGAGATCACGACCTGAGCCAAAAGGCAGCCGCTCAACCATCTGAGCTATCCAGGTGCCCCAAGTTTGCTGTTTCTTATAGCCTATATCAAGTAGACTAGACCACAAGCTTATACCATCATCATAAAATTCTTGAAGTTAAATTGTACATATATTCATACAGAACCTAGAAAACTAAATGCAGTCTGATTCTTAGCCCTCTTTTTTTTAACCTTTTTTATTTTGAAGTACAACACATAAAAAATATATATAAAATGTAACAAACATGAATATATGGTTCAATATGTAATCACTAAATATCCATGAATCACCACCCACATTAAGAAATAGAAATTTGGGGGAAAAAAAAAGAAATAGAAAGTTGTTTGCACTCTAGGAAGCTCCTTTATGCTCTCTTCCAACTATTACCATGCCCATCCATAGGTAACCACCATTGTAACTTCTTTTTTTTTTTTTTTTTAAGATTTTATTTATTTATTCATGACAGACACACAGAGAGAGAGGCAGAGACACAGGTAGAGGGAGAAGCAGGCTCCATGCAGGGAGCCCAATGTGGGACTCGATCCCGGGTCTCCAGGATCAGGCCCCGGGCTGAAGGCGGCACTAAACCGCTGGGTCACCAGGGCTGCCCCCATTGTAACTTCTTACACTATAGCTTTGTTTTGCCTTTTATTCTTTTATTTTTATTTTTAAAAATTTATTTTCAAGTAATGTCTATACCCAACATGGGGCTCGAACTTAAAACCCTGAGATCAAGAGTCACATGCTTTGACTGACTAAGCCAGCCAGGTGCCTCTGTAATATTTCTTAATGCCTTTGTGATTTATAGTGATGTCCCCTTTTTTTTATTTCTGATACTGGCTATAAGTCTTTTTCCTTAGTAAATCTCATTAGAGGTCAGTCCTTTTTATTATTTCAAGGAACGATCTCTTGGCCTGGCTATACGTTTCTGCCTTGATAGTTCTCTGATGATTTCAGATAGATGACTTTCATGTTTAGTTGTTTATTTGATCTTATAGGAGGATGGTTTGTCTGAAATTACGTAATTCACTTACAAATAGAAGCAAAATTCTTAGATATTCATTTACAATTGAGGTAGTATGGAAAAGGTACTCACTGCCTTGGGGCTTAGGTGCCCTTCATTTCGTATTCTTTTTTTTTTTTTTAAAGATTTTATTTATTTATTCATGAAAGACACAGAGACAGAGAGAGGCAGAGACACAGGCAGAGGGAGAAGCAGGCTCCATTCAGGGAGCCTGACATGGGACTTGATCCCAGGTCTCCAGGATCACGTCCTGGGTCGAAGCTGGCACTAAACTGCTAAGCCACCCGGGCTGCCCTCATTTCATATTCTAACATTAACTTAGCAACTGTTATATTACATGTACTGTACTAAGTGCTGGGGTCACTATGGTGAATAAGAGTTTTGTTTTGTTTTGTTTTTTAAAGGTTTTATTTATTCATGAGAGACCGAGAGGGAGGGAGGCAGAGACACAGGCAGAGGGAGAAGTAGGCTTCGTGGAGGGAGCCCAACGTGGGACTTGATCCCGGGTCTCCAGGATCACACCCTGGGCTGAAGGCCACGCCAAACTGCTGCGCCACCCGGGCTGCGCAAGAGTTTTGTTCTTAAGATGATTAAAGTGCTGTGGAGGAGACAAACAGTTTAGGTACATTGTTTTAATGTGCAATTTAGGAGAATATATACAGCAGGGCGCTAATCTGGTTAATCAGGAGAAACGTCTTGGAGGAGGTAATAGGTAAGCTGAAATAAAAGATTGGTAGGAAACAGCTTGATATAGAGGTGCTGTAGGGAGGTAGAATACTGGATAAAAGTCCAGAGAGCCTGTTGAATTTCTAGAATTATCTGTATGACTGGATTAAAGAGTGTGAAAGATCCAGAGGATAGAAAAGTACAGAGATTATATCATAAAGGATTTATTTTGGTACTGAGAAATGGATAGAGAGGGAAGAGCAAAATTAGTGGAGGGTGACTATGATAGCATAGGCTTAGAATAGCTGTAATGGATTGAAATAGAATAGCAGTGGAAATGGAATCTAATGTATTTAGGAGGAAACAGATCTGGATTGCAGAAAATGAAAGAGAAAGAAGGAATAACAATATGGGTGCTGTTTTCTGAGTGAGGTAGGGAACAAACAAGCAGCAGATTTAGGAGGAAAATTAAGGAGTTGGGGTTTGGATTTCTTTGGTTTGAAAGCAGAAGTTGGCGTGTGATTGTCATGGAACAAGAAAGACTATTTATCTGTAGTGGAGCTGATATAATGAGACCTGTGAGTTGAGGGGGGTGTAATTCTGAGCACTTGGTTGGGAAGAGGATAGGAGAGAATTGGGACAGGATAGGTGCATAGTGTATGGCATATGGAGTGGCCGGATGTTGAGGCATCCTGTCAGATACTTCTCTATTATTTGGAGTAGTATGCTTGGTTATCTGCTGAAATGATGGAGGAAGGGTTAGAGAGATTTGGGTAGCATGGAGAATGCTTGAAAAAGCTTCTTGGAGAATGTAAGAAAGGGGCAAGAGTAAGAAAATATTTTCCTAGGATGCTAGACACCAGTGAGGGCCCATTTAAAATCAGAGATAGAACATTTGTAGCAACCTCAAAATGTGAAATTTTAATTTTTCTACAGCCCAATTGTAGGACATTTAGCCTACGGGATTAATCAAGTTCTGGCTTGTAGAATAAACAGAACAGTAGAACAGGAGTTGAAAATACTGACAGAGTGGTTTACGTGATTTTGGGCTGCATGGAGTAGAAGAAAGTGAAGGTATAAGAGGGGGATTGATTAGGTTGGTGAAGATTGCAGGGGAGGAGAGACTAAAGGTCTGAATATGCACACAGTAGGGCAGAGGAGCATCTGAGGGAAAGCTAAGCGGTGAAATATTTGGGTTATTTTTTTAGCTTATAGATTTTTGTTTTTAAATGGAAAGCAAACTGCAAAGAAAAGTTCACGTCTATGTGCTCTGGCCGCTTTTATTTGATGCGTATCTTTCTATAAAAAGCTTGAGGATTATTGTTTACAGAAATGAAATCATAATTAACATTTTTCCTGTATCATGTACATGTCCTCAAGTAATAACATAGACTGTCACTTTTTTTTAAAAAGTTGAGAATTGTTGACACACAATGTTACATTGGTTTCAGGTGTACAAGTGACTCAACAAGTTTATACATTGTGCTGTGCTCATTGCAGGTGTAAATACCATCTGGACTATCACTTAATAGATGCATAATATTTTTCTAATAGGAATATACTGTAATTTAATTAACAGTTGTTTTACTGACGAACACTTAAAGTTGATCCCAATTTTGTGAGTAGAAAAAGCACTGTAGGGACACCTGGGTGGTTCGGCAGTTGAGCATCTGCCTTCGGCCCTGGACATTATCCTGGAGCCCGGGGATCTTAGTCTATAGATATTATAGAGTGAGGGTACATGCAGGAGGGCATTGCAGTGAGATCAAAAGGCTTTCAGGCACTTAATTGACAACTAACATTTAACAGACCTTGTGGTGCCATCTGTGCTTCAGAAGAGGGAAAGACTTATTTCTAATGGATTCATGGGAGGCCAAAGCCTTCTTGGCCGATGTTTCTAAGGTATGTATATTAATCTCCAAGGGCCCAGGAACACATAACTGCAAGGACAGGTCCTTGAGCAAATGGGCATGAACAAGATGGAAAGCTAAAGATAGTATTGTCAACTCTCCTACAGTTTCATAGAATAAACACACTTAAGTATCTCTCTATGGCAATAGAATATTGCAAGCACCCTGAGAAATCCTTCTCGGGCATCCTACCAGTCAGTACCCCTGTCTCTCAACAATAAAACAAAACAAAACTTGAAAAAAAAAAAAACCCTCTAATCTGGGATTAGCTTACTTTTAATATTACCTGTTTGGGATCTTCATATGAATGGACTTAGTATTAGTACTCTGTTGGATGCATCATTTCTGTGAATATTAAAGTCACCTAGCACTGGCAAATATAAGATGTATTTATTGATTGACTAGTGCTAGTGGGGCCAAAACACAGAATTCAGTTTAGGGAAGGACTTGGAATAGAGAACATAGCTAAATGATAGGGAATGACTTAAGCTAAATGATAGGGAATGACTTAAGTGTCCTCGAGTCAACTCTTATAAGCTGCCAGGGTTGGTAGGTAAGGCAGTCCTTCCAAAACAGGTAGGAAGCAATCCCACTGTTTTTTTTTATGTGGGGTTAATTTGCCTGCAGCAAAATTCACTCTTTTTGGCAAACATTTCTTTGATGTGCATAGTCCTGGAACCACCACCATGATACCAATGTTCCCAGAACTTCCCTTGTGCCTCTTTGTTACTGAACCCTTTCTTCCACCTCAGCTCCTGGTGACCACTGATCTGATTTTTTGTCCCTTTTAGTTTTGCGTTTGAGGAAGAGTTTTTAAAAGAGTTTAGAGAAGTTATGGGTTGGAACAGCTTTGATATAAAGTGTGAGAGGATAAAGGGTTCAAGTGGGAACCCTTTGAGAAGGCTTTGAAGCAGCATTGTAAATGGAGAGCCCAGTTTCAGTTCAGGTAGGAAGTGGCCATTTACTTTTAGAGAGCACACACAGTGAAGCTTGGAGGAAAGGTTGGCAGCAGGAGTCTGCCTACCACCTGGTGACTGTGTGACCTCTTTTCTGTGTTTTTCTGTGTAACAAGGACCATTTCCTTTCTTGAAATTTCTTTTTTTTTTTTCTTTGTTGACTATACTTCTCTCATTATTTTTCTATTATTTGATTTTTTTTCCCCAGGGGCCTTATTTCCCCTGCTAATTCCTCAAGTATTTTCTAAGGTTTCTATCTTGGCTTCTTTTCTTAGTCATTCACTCTTAGATTTCATCTTCTTTATCTAAGCCTGTACTCTCTAATCTTTAGCTGAGATTGCAAAACATCTCTACCTAGCAGAAATAACTTCATATTTATATTATACGTGTGTGTGTGTGTGTGTGTGTATATATATATATATATATATATATATTTTTTTTTTTTTTTTTTTTTTTTTTTTTTAGAGAGTGAGCGTGAGTGGGGGAAAGGCAGAGAGGGGGAGGGAGAATCCCACCCAGGAAGGACCCCAATGCAAGGCTCGATCTCACAACCCTGAGATCATGATCTGAGCTGAAATCAAGAGTCTGACACCCAAATGACTGAGCCACTCAGGTGCCCTACTGGCAAAAATAATTAATTTTTTTTTTTAAAAAAAACCTATCCATTTAAAAAAATAAGCAGAAAAAACACTTAGGAGAAGACACACAAATGCCCCCAAAACACGTAAAGAAACTACTAGAATGGTTAAAATTTAAAAGACTGATAATACCTAATATTGACAGAGATTGTAGAATAATTAGATCTCTCTCACTGACTTGCTTACAGGAGTGTAATTAGTATAAAAACTTCAGAAACGTGTTAGTTTTTGTTAAAGATGTAGCTATGTATTTATCTGTACAGATCTTCCTGGGCTGATGGTAGAGATGTCCCAATAAACTGACTGTAAATTGAAAAACTGTACGTGTAAAATTCGTTTAATACACCTAACTTACTGAACATCATAGCTTAGCCTCGCCTGTCTTAAATGTGCTCAGAACACATTAGCCTACAGTTGGGTGAAATCATCTAGTGCAAAGCCTATTTTATAGTAAAGTGTTGAATATCTTCTGTAATGTATTGAATACTATTCTAAAAGGGAAAAACAGAATGGTTGTATGAGTACAGAATAGTTGTAAATCTGTTGGTTTTTACCTTCATGATCTGACTGGGAACTGCAGTTGCTGATGCTGCCCAGCTTCACAGGAGAGTATCTTACCACATATCAAAAGCCCAGGAAAGGGACACGTGTGTGGCTCAGTGGTTGAGCATCTGCCTTTCACTCAGGTCATGATCCCAGAATCCCGGGATCAAGTCTTGGGTCAGGCTCCCTGCTCAGCAGGGAGTCTGTTTCTCCCTTTGCCCCTGACCCTGCTTGTGCGTGCATATGCTCTTGCTCTATCTCTCAAATAAGTAAAATCTTTAGAAAAATAAAGATCTGTTATCTAGTTAGGTATCTTTTCATAAAAACATTTTCTACTTAAATTAGCCACAGGGTTTTTTTTTTTTTTTTTAATTGCTTCCAACTAAGAACCCTTGCTAGAAAAAAAGTTAAAAATATATTGTACTGTTTTTTGAAAACTGGTAACAAGCAAGATACTGTTTTCTCTAAAGTACACACAAAGTTTTAAAATGTTTTAGACTAGACTTTGTGAGTCATGCTGCAGACAGTAAAGGTTCTAAATAACAGTAATTTCATTTTAGTATTTGCATTTTAAAATTTTAGTGTGCTTATTGGACCATGTGCTGCTATGTATGCCTGAAGTACTTGAAATGCAAATTTGGAGACACTTTGCCATCTAAATGCTTGGCTGGATTAAGCGCCTAATTAGGATGGTTTTTCAACAGGTTGGAGTAAGCATGCAATCGGTGAGTGCTCCAAATTAATTTTTAAAATCTAGACACTTGTATGTTTTAAGAATTTTTTCTGAGATAGTGAAATGAATCTATATATGACCACCGTTTTAAATTCAGTATGTTTATTTAAGTCATGGAAGTGAATCTTTACCTAGTATCCTAAGTACTGAGTAATATTTTGGGTTACTTTGAAAATGTATCAATATTCATGTGACTGTTAAAAGCAATGCATTTGTTAGTAGTGAGGAAAGAAATATTTTATAGAAATCATTGGATGAAATATGTTTGACTAGCACTTGACAACTCTGTTATAGAACTTTTTGAATGCTGTTAAAACGTAGTTTCTCACACAACCTTTCAAGGTAAAAGGTAAGTCATGTCTTTGTAAAATAACAACTATAGGTATGAAGAAAAAAATTAGTATAATATTCTATGCCAAAGGTGTTAGTTCTGATCTTGATATTTCAAGTATTTTCTACCAATAATTTTTTTAGATGCAGTGTAAAGTTATTTGAGCAATAATAGTGCCTAGCAGCATATTTTGTGGACTATTTGTTTTTCATTTTCTCGTTCAATATTTTTTGCATTAGTAATATAGAATTAAATTTTATTGAAGATATAGACAGGTTACATAATTGGAATATGGGTGTGTGTATATATATATATACTTTTGAATGTATGACTTCATATGTATGTAACTTTTTAATGTACTACTTTTATTCTTTTTTTCTTTTTTTTTTTTAAGATTTTTTATTTATTTGAGACACAGAAAGAGAGAAACAGGCAGAGTGAGAAGCAGGCTCCATGCAGGGAGCCCGACGCAGGACTCGATCCCGGGTCTCCAGGATCACGCCTGGGTAGAAGGCGGTGCTAGACCGCTGAGCCACCGGGGCTGCCCTTATACTTGTTTTTATTTGTGTCTTTTCATGTCTTGTTAAGAGAAAGTCGAACTTTGAATCTCCCAGCCCCCCAAAGTTACATCTGTTTTCTTTGGAGATAAAAAAGCAAAGAACCAAATAAAATTACTTTTTTTAAATAGCTGCATAATTTTGAGATTATTAGCTTGAAGATAAGCAATAGGAAAATGGTTTCTAAAGTAAATAGCATTTTCATCTTTTTCAGTTACATTTATTTTCCTATGTTTTGGACTTACTGCAGCTATATACTACCTTTCTCATTTGTTACTTACTACCATGTAGCTACATAGAATAGATTAACATTTTAGTACTGACAGTAAAATAATTTGTTTCTCCTAGAAAAATGGGAAGCTTTTGTTATTTATAATTCCCAGAAAGTCAAACTTTTACAATTTATGATTCTTACTTTCCAATTTTAATAAGAAATACAGTTTAGGGTTTAGGGGAGGGATATCTGACTGGCTCAGTCTGAAGAGCATGCAACTCTTGATCTCGGGGTCATGAGTTTGTGCCCCATGTTGAGCATAGAGATTACTTATAAAAATGTATAATAATTGAAAAAGAAGTATAGTTTAGTGAAAAGATAGTAGGTCCTGGATTCAAACAACTCTGGGTCTGTAATTGGTCTCTGTCAGGTACTTTAAGCTTCATCTACAAACTACAGATAAGAACTACTGAAGAGTTAGCCTGTTGATTAAAAGACTGTATGTAAAACACCTAGAACAGTGGCTTTTATATAGTATAGCTACATTGGGTAATGGTTAATTTTCTGTAGTTTTGCTCTGTCATCCCCCACCCCAAGTCAGGTGAATGTGACTAGTGCTGATTGAGTCCCAAGTGCAGAAGTTTGTTTTAGGAACAGATAACACACTTTATGTAGATTGTTCATTTAATTTAATTGTATTCATTTTAAGTGATAAAATGCATGCCTTTCATAAAAAAAAAAAAAAAAAAAGAAATGGACCAGGTAACAGAGCATTAACTTATTCCCTATATTGTAATCACAGTTAAGGCTCTTGCTATTAATAGCAACTGAACAAGATTTTTTAAAAAATATATAACTATAATCATCAACTTCAGTTAACTGAAAATCTATATAGAAACAAGTTTTCTTTTAACATAAACAATTTGTCACATTGAAATTATTTAGTTTCTAAGCTCTCCTAGTATGCTGCCTAAGCGTAAAAAGGTTTTACTACCAAGATTTTACTTTGGGGTATCTGAAAGTAAAACTTTTCAGCTCTTTCAGTAATAAATACATATTTTCCCATTGTTTGATAATGAACTTGAATACTATGTTTAAAAGTATTCCAAGAGTAGAAATTGCCTTCATCCTCTACATGTTTTATCTGCTTAAAAAGAAAAACTGCAGGTTTTAAGATTAGGGTTTGGGTTTTACCATTAGAACAGTTGTAGATAATTAGCTCTCTGTATTTTACTGTACACATCACCACAGTAATAGCTATCACTGGTTTACTATAATCCAGTTCCTAAATTATGTGTATTCAGTAAAACAACACTTTGTTTTACAGGTATAACTACAGTCAGAGTAAATATCTAATTTGTATTAGTAATAGATTTCCAGTAATACTTAAGGATTTTAACTTTGTTTTCCTTTTTGTGCTTTGGAAGAAGAATGTGAATGTGGCTGAGTTTAGAGGAAGGAAGAGAACTGAGAGGAGTGTTATCTTTAATTGGAGATTTTGAAAATTGTTAGAGTTTCATCTTCCTGGCTACCTGCTCTCCTCAACATACACTTTGAATTTTCTCCTGGCTCCCTTGGAGTTAAGGATTTGTAATTTGTTGTGTCTAGATTCCTTGAACTTTTGATTAATGGTATGGACTTTCTTCTAGAAAGATATCATATATACAAAGAATTTTGCATGTAATTTCAGGGGTATGTGGACCCCAGAATAAGGACCCTTGTATTAATATGAATTAGCTTATCTTGAGAAAAATACATGTATTTAGAATTAAATTTGTACTTTTTCCTGCTAAATGGTACCTCAGAAATAGTAATTTAGATTAAACTGATCTATAACAGAATAATTACCACATGAAATTTGAGGACAGTCATCATGATGAGACAGATGATAGCTTCAGATTTCAGGCTCACACTTCAACACTTCTACAATAGCATTTCACAATGTTAAAAAAGAACAAATTGCTTTCTGTTGTCATCCTCCTCCTTGCTGTCATCACTTTCAAACACTGTTGCTAAATGTTATGGACTGTCATTACTAGACACACACATGCAAACACATGCACAGATTCATTATTAGATTATTTGTCAGTAGTCATTATAAGGCAAAGCAGAGTTTTTCTGTTCAATAATAATAGTTATTTTCTAGTGGAATTGAGTTATTTCTTAATAAAATCCAGTTGTCTAGCAGTGACCGTTTTTTCCCTTCCCTCTCTCTAACATTTGAAAAAATATTAATGACAGTTTATCTTTAGAGGAAGTCTTCCCTTCTCCTGTATACTGACAAGACAACAGTTCAGCCACCAGTTAGGATAGGAGATACTTGGGCCTTACAGTCTCCCAGTGCACAGATGGTGACTTTTCAGTACCATCTGTTCATTATTTCTTCACAGACATTTACAATTTCTCCTCCATGAGGGTTGAATAGGAAAGATGAAGTAGGTCCTAATTTTAGAGTTCCTGGAAGTTAGCTGCTCTTTACCTTCACTTTTTCCTATAGTCAAGTAAAGGTTAGGATTCCTTCTTTCTAAATACTCCAGTCATTAGCTTACATAGACCCTTCTTCATATTTTTTTGGTGGTAAGTGCTGTGCAGTTCACGAGTGACAGAGAAACATTGTTAGTCTGCTGTATATACTTGAAAAAAATAACATAAAGCAATCTGTTTTTACTTCTTTTAACTCTGTAGAAGAAGCCTAAATAGTCTACTTAGTACTTAAAAGTAAAAGCTGAATTTTGGCCACCTTCGCTTATAAAAGTCACCTGGTATTCTTTCCTTCTGATGTAAGCAGATGGGAAGATAATAGTTGAAACTTAGCCTTGAGGCACGCGTAGCAAGGAATGCCAAAAGTTGGCAGAAACATTAGTTCCTGACCTTGGCAAATCCTTTCCAAATTTTTCCTGTTCTCTTCATCTCCAGTTAAGATCTTTGCATACTGGAGGGATGGGAGATTCACTTCAGACTCTAATTGTCACATTGTGATGCATAAGTAGTGTTCTACTACACCTACATCATAGAGTTTTGGCTTGTGACTAAATACAAGATTCAAGGGGAGAATGATTGAGTGATATAAGTGCCATTGCCCTGTGGATTTCTTTTTAAAAGATTAAGATCTATGAACATGTATAAGGTAGAGTTTGCTTAAATATTGTCTGTTCTAGAATTACTTGCCCACATTCTTATTTTTTTTCTTGGCCTTTTATGTTGAATTTGTAAAAGTGTGATGCTTCCCATTTTTGTCTAGTCAAATGTTTTTCTTCTCTCAGTCCTCATGTGTTAACATTATTTGTGTGATAATCCTCTGGATGATCATTGGTGTGAATGATTTGCATTCCTAAATTATAAGTAATTCTCTTCTAAGCTTCACAGTAGCTTTGCCTCTTTATATCCTTTGTTTAATATTCATATTTCAAAATCAGGGTCATCTTTCTAATGACCTATTTTCCACTTTGTACCATCTTTCTAATTTATATTTCCAAAGCAAGAGTTATGGTTTTTATTGGTTATAGTAGCCAGTGTAGGTTATAGTACTTCCTGGAACTGTCCCAGGTAATAGACAATGAAATTTTGAATATATTAATGGTGAAGTATATAAAAGTTGAGGCATATACTGGATATATATGTGTGTGTGTGTGTGTGTGTGTGTGTGTGTGTGTGTGTGTATAAAATCCTCACTTTGAGTCCTACTGTTATCTCTAATTGATTTTGGTTGCTAAAATCTAAGAAGTCCTATATATTGCTTCTATGCTCATTTTACAAGTTGTGCATGCTTTTAGAATGGTTTAAATGTCTAATTTGGGTTATGTGTTGGATCCACTGCTGTTTAAAATAACATTTATTCCTTGGTCATACTGCATATGTTAGGGTAATTGCATTCTTTAAATTAGAGTGACCATGGAGTGACTTTAAAAAGGGGTCAGTGTCTATTGCTCAGAATACATGCCAGCTGATTTAGTTTTACTTACTTAGTTTTAGGATAAAGCTGAATGTAAAATTTAATGAATTAAGTATAATGGTCATATCATTCTCACTCTTTTCTTTTTAAATTGCTTTTAATAGCATACCACCTTTCTTTGCCTCTCTGTCCAGGCTTTCAAGTGTAGCACTCAAAACAGATGGATAGTTTTTCTCTTTAAGGAAAATACTTGGGGAGAAGTTTCAAGGTACTTTATAATGATTTAACATTCTACATGTGTGTTTTTTTGTTTGCTTTTTGCTTTTGTGTAAAGCGTAGCATAATGTCCTGCGTGTATTATTATTTCATCTGAGAAATTCTCTAATTGAGGTCACCACAAGCCCATTTGGTACCTTTTGTAATTTAGGAAAAGTTAACTTAAACCTGGGACAGGGCCTCATAAGAAGATGCAGTACAACTGAATTTTGACCTGCACTTACACTTGAACAGACATTGTTGTGTAGTAAACAAAGTGAAGCCTCCTGAATGGTACAAATTCAGATTCTGAACTTTGTACTGATTTGGATTTGTTCTTGAAAAGTCCATTATAATAAATGTAGTTTACCGTTCTAAGAAATTTGTGTGTATATAAAGTTCTGAAACTAAAAATACAGTAGAGGAGGTATAAATAGTGTTTCCTTTGCAGAATAGTATGAAAATGCAGTTTTTTAATACAAATGTATTATTTTACAATTACTAGTTATTTTTCTGTATTTTTATATGCCTTACATTAAACCTTAATGTGTTAATCATAACTAGCTATATGTACTCTTAAACTTCTAATTGAGAAATATTAGTCATTTCCATAACATGTAGAGCATTCTGATTCTATAATTAATGTGTCAACATGTTATACAATTAATTGTCCAGTGCTTTGTAGTAACAAACTACAAACTTTCATAACCCTTGTAATTAAACTTGTTTTTTTCTATTTCCTCAGGTACTTTGGTCTGGGAAGCCATATGGTTCATCTCGAAGTATCGTAAGGAAAATTGGTACTAATTTATCTCTGATCCAGTGTCCAAGAGTTCAGTTTCAGGTACTGCATTTTGTATATTTGGAATTTCATATTAATATATGTGCATTAGAAATGTAAATAGGCAAGAGAGCTTTTAAAAGCATTTTTGAACATTTCTATTAATGGTACTGTCAATAAAAGACAATAAAACCACAGTAAAGTCTTTTCTAACTTTACTTCCTCTGTGAAGTGATTATTCAAGCTTTTTAAAGCTCTTTAAGACATTTATCCTTCTTAAGAATACATACACAAAGATTCAGAAGCATATAATAAGCCAAGCAGTTGTTAATTCCCAGGTGACCTTGAACATGGCCTTAAGTTACTTTAGGAAGCTTTAGGTACCACCATTGTTTTCTTTAGTTATTATACCTTCTTTAGCAGACAGACAGCCGTTCTGTTTCCTTAGTTTATTTTTAGATATTTCTGTGGATGCCTTGTAAGTTACTTTTTCCATCCTTGATTTAAAGCTTAGCATTAATTGTAAGCACCATTGCCTTGGTAAAAACAGTCTCAAGACAAAGAAGTAACTGTGGCTCTCTGAATGAGATGATAGTGAAACCCTGAATTGGGAATACTTTTAAATGTGCAGGTCTTAGAATTCTGTTATAGCACCAAATTGGGAGCAACTATACTCTTTGGAGATAAACTGTTATTTTCTTGATTTGGGCTTTGTTCCTTATTGTTGTAATAGTGCTAGACATGTTCTTATTTTTCAGTAATTCTCGATAACAATAATAGTGCAGAATCAGTTCAACATTTAAGAATGTAAAGTTCAGTAGATATCAGTACCAATTCTAAATAGATTAGCATGTGTGAAATATGGAAAGTATATTTAACTCCTAATTCAATAGGTCAGACGTGCCCCTGCAAGCTTATTTGATATTATGTCTTACTCATAAATCAGCACTCCTGGTAGATGCAAAGAATCTATTCCTTAAGTAAGTGGTAGAAATTCACATTTGTTCAGGTTGATTAACAGGGTTGTTCATTATTGTGCTCATAATCTGCTTGCAAATTGGCAAAACCTTTGTGCATCAATCTAGAAAGTGACAGATTGGAACTTTCCAAGAAGTAAATTTTTTTTATCAAACCATAGGCTTTAAAAAAATAATGAAAATGAAATCTGTGGTGGTAACTCTCAAGCACAGTTTCTAAGAATTCGGTTCAATTAGATACAAATTGCTGATTGCTTCATTTAGCAACTTCCTTCAAATAACTGCTGTGTTAACTAAGGCTTGTTAACTTTTTTCTGGTTGCTCAGTTCCATTAAAATTTTCTTTTCATCTATTTATGTATCTACTTAACCTAGTTGCAGGAGAATTTGGCATAGCATTTGTGTTCATGTAGCTAGACATGTAGAAGGACATGAAGATAATTTAGCATTTTTTAGTAACAACCCAAATCTGCGTTGGTAGTCAGTGGGGTGAAATACTAGAGCCAAGTATATTTTCTTAGATTCTTTTTCTCTGTGTTATTAGTCACTTAAAAAGTATAAGCAGAATTAAGAATACTAGATTTAGTATAGGAGCTGCATTTGAATAAAGATGGATAAACATAGGAGAGAGGTAAGGTAAGAGAAAGATTCATGATCTACTTGAGAACGTAGTGGAAGATAGAATACATTTGTTTACAGAGAGATTTTTGTTTCCAGGTGATTTTATAGCATATTGAGTCTTTCCAAATTCAAGATAAGTATTAAAGTGAATGTTTTATCTGCTAACTATAGACATTTTAAATGTGCGCATATTCCTTTGTATCTTCTATTATTTTTTAACTAATCTGTCAGAAAAGAAAAAATGTGGAATTTTTAAAAACCTGCAATTTAGAGTAGTAAAGTTGAAAATGCATTTTTTGCTATTTTCCTGGCTCATTTAGGGATTTGATTGATATGGAATGTATTTGGACTATCTAGAAATCCAACATGAGTAAATTCTGTAGAAAGTCTGGAACTGGGGAACCACAATTGGACCCAGAGAAAGTAGATACCATATTTGTAGGGCCATATTCAGGAGACAAAAAATCAAAATGGCTTAAACTTGAATAGGGCATTCATGGGTCAGGAGTTAGGTAGCTAAAACCAAGTCCCTCCAGTGTTCTGGGTAATTTCAATCTTAGGATTTATCTGAAACTTAGCATTTTATGTTCTTTACTTCTTGTATTTCTGTTGGCTTTCACTTCCATTTCTTTTCTACTGCTCATACTCACAGGCAACACCTCAACTCTGTCACCCTCAATTCAATTTTACCTTTGAAATCTTAAGCTTCATTATGGTTCCTTCAAAATCACGCCATCTTTTCACTGTCATCAGCTGACCCTTATAGCTGTAGACAAGTAATGATAGGCAAGATGGGCTGATTACTTATTGTTGTGAAGGTTAGACAAAATAATCCATATTAAAGCCCTGAGTATAACTGGTACATAATTAGTGCACAATAGAAGTGTGGTGCATTTCTAGAAGAAGTGGTGGTGATTTTGTTGTTATTATTGCCACCTTACAGTTGATAGCAAATTAACTTTCTTGCTATTACTTGCTAGGGAAGTAATTCAACTCCCTGGTTTTACAAATTGGATTTATAGAGTCACAAGCCAGAGTACAGATCAACATATATATTTACACCATCATCCAGTTAATGGACTCAATGAATATTGCACTAGGGATAAAATAATGCAATAAGTGTAAAAAAAAGAAAACAAACCATATAAAAGCACTCAGTGTGGTTCTTTGCTACGTTATTTGAAGAAGACTTACCTATAACCCCATAGCTTTTTCCCAGACTTCATTTTGTGAGTGCTAGAAAGGAGTTGGCTACTTTATACTCCAAACAGGATCTCTAGACCCTTCATATTTACTTTTTTAAATTGTTTTTAAAAAAATTTAATTCCAGTATATAGATATTTTTAAAGACTTTATTTACTTATTTATGAAAGACATAGAGACAGGCAGAGGGAGAAGCAGGCTCCATGGAGGAGTCCGACGTGGGACTCGATCCCAGGACTCTGGCATCATGCCCTGAGCCAGAGGCAGATGCTCAACCACTGAGCCACCCAGGTGTTCCAATTCCAGTATAGTCGATATATATTGTTATATTAGTTTCAGGTATACAGTTTAGTGGTTCAACAATTCTGTACATTATTCAGTGCTCATCATAGTAATTATACTCTTTAATCCCCATCACTTACTTCACCCATGCCCCCTCCCATCTTCTCTCTGGTACCCATCAGTTTGTCCTCTATAGTTAAGAATCTTTTTCCCCCTCCCATCTTCTGTCTGGTACCCATCAGTTCTCTATAGTTAAGAATCCTTTTTTTTTTTTTTTGGTTTGTCTCTTTTTTTTTCCCCTTTGTTTTGTTTACCTGATCCCACATGTGAGTGAAATCATATGGTATTTGTCTTTTCTCTGACTGACTTCACTTAGCATTGTACTTTCTAGCTCTGTCCATGTCTTTGCAAATGGCAAGATTTTATTTTATTTTTTTATGGCTAAGTAATATTCAATTATATATATATTGTATCTTTATCCATTCATCTTTGGCCAGTTGGGCTGCTTCATAATTGGGTTGCTTCTATAATTTGGCTCTCTTAATAATACTACTATAAACATTGGAGTGCATGTATGCCTTTGAATTACTGATGTGATTTTTGAGTAAATACTCAGTGTGATTTCTAGGTAGGGTACTTCTATTTTTAACTTTTTTTTTTTTAATACTTGATTTATTTGAGAGAGAGAGAGGAAACATAAGCAGGGGTAGCAGTAGAGGGAGAAGGAGAAACAGTCTCCCCTCTGAGCAGGGAGAGCAGTGCAGGGCTCAATCTGTGGACTCCATGATCCTGGCCTGAGCCAAAGGCAGATGCTTGACTGACTGAGCCACCCAGGTGCTCTATTTTTAACTTTTTGAAGAACCTCCATATTTTCCAGAGTGGCTGCACCAGTTTGCATTCTCACCAACAGTGCATGAGGGTTCCTTTTTTGCCACATCCTTACCAACACTTATTTCTTGTGTTTTGATTTTAGCCATTCTGACAGGTGTGAGGTGATATTATAGTTTTGATTTGCATTTCCCTGATGATGAGTGATGTTGAACATCTTTGGGTGTGTCTGTTGGCTATCTGGGTATCTTCTTTGGAGAAATATCTGTCCATGTCTTCTGCCCACTTTTAATCGGATTATTTATTTTTTGGGTTTTGACTTGTATCAGTTCTTTATTTATTTTGGATACTAACCCTTATCAGATATATCCTTTGCAAATATTTTCTCCCATTCAGTAGGTTGCCTTTTAGTTTTGATTGTTTTCTTTGCTGTGTAGAATCTTTTTGGTGTAGTAAACTGTTCAGATTTACTTTAATTGAAGAAAAGTACACTTTCCTGGGCCCTTTTCACCCTTGAGTCACAATTAACATACTTCTGGCCATAAGCATTTTTTGTATTTGGATATTATAGTTTCCTTCGAGGTAGGAACCCAGATGAAGACAAAGTGAGAGTAGGTTCTTGATTTTCTCCTAGTACTTATTCCAGTTTCATGAAGCCAAAAGAAAATTCAGATCATGGAAGAACTTGGAAAAGCAGTGAGCCCTGGGAGATGGGGAGGAATGGTGTGCAGAGGTTTTAATTTGCTGTGGTTCTCAATCACTATATGCATATTTGAATCACTAGGGACTTTATTTTTTTTTAAAGGTTATATTTATTTATTCATGAGAGACACAGAGAGAGAGACAGAGACAGACACAGGAAGAGGGAGAAGCAGGCTCCATGCAGGGAGCCCAATACGGAACTCAATCCCGGGTCTCCAGGATCACATTCAGCCCTGGGCTGAATGTGGCGCTAATAAACCCCTGGGCCACCGGAGCTGCCATGAATCATAGGAACTTTAAAAAAAAATAGTAAATTCATGCTCAGGCCCCTTCTTTCCAGGTAGTTTTATATGCGCCACCTCCTTGCAAAACACAGAGCTTTTAAAAAATATATGTCCTTTCAGGTCTCACTAAATCTGATTTTCATACATTTGGTTTTTTTACCTCTTGAAGGAGGTTCTTATGCAGCTGAGGTTAAAGTTTTTCTTAAATTAGTAACAATTATCTACTGACTTATAAAAGTAATCACAAAAGCACTTTGGGGATGCATTTTTATAAATTTTAAATTGTATGAGTTAAAAACATGGTTTGTTCAATGCTTTTTGGGGTGATAGATATATAAACTATATATAAAAAACTTGAAAAAAAAATGATCTGAATCTTACCAGAAAAACTGGGGTGGGCCATTTGGCAGTGGGGTGTAGAAGTTTGACTTTCAGCTTTGTAACTGGCAGACCTCTGGGAATTTAATCTGGGCTACCTTTTTTTCCCTTTGGAAACCCTGCCCCAGCCTGTTTTCTTCGATTGCTAGGAGTTCTTAGAATTGGTGGTGGAGGGAAGGTTCTATAACCAAGTAATGAATGAAGTTCTTACTAAAGTTCATATACTATGATGAAATCTGGAAGTAAAATAGCTACTTGTCACAGCCCATCTTTATTTAGCAAATGAACTTGAAATCTGTACGTTCTTGTGGGGGCTTTTGATTAGTGATGGACCAAAAAAGATGTGATGTCCATCCTTATTGGAATATGATTCAGTGGGAGAGAGATTTAACAAGGAAATATTCTTTTTTTAAAAGATTTTATTTATTCATGAGAGAGAGAGGGAGGGAGGGAGGAAGCAGAGACACAGGCAGAAGGAGAAGCAGGAGCCTGACTTGGGACTTGATCCTGGTCTCCAGGATCAGGCCTTGGGCTGAAGACGGCGCGGCACTAAACCGCTGAGCCACCTGGGCTGCAAAATATTCTAATAAACATATAATTATGATTTATACTAAATGCAATAAAGGAGGGTGCTTGGGTGGCTCAGTTAAGTGTCTGCTTTTGGCTCAGGTTTTGGTCTCAGGGTCCTGTAGTCAAATCTGGTTTGATTCCTTTTAAGTATTTAGAAAAGTATCGTCTTCCTTTTATAAATAAACATGCCTAGGAAGAAAACTGCAATTTTTGTGACTTTTGTGGGAAAGTAAGAAGTCTTGAGGTCAAAATGTCATTTTCTTAATATACCTCACTTCCTACAAACTAGTAACTTCCTGTATTGTGGTAAGATTTTATAGACAAACCAGCTCAACAGGGAGTCAGCTTCTCCCTCTTTCATTCTGGCTACCTCTGTGTGCATGCCTGCATTCTCTGTCAAATAAATAAATAAAATCTTAAAATAAAATGTTGTGAAGAAAAAAGCAGTGTAGCCTGGGAGAAGATAATAATGGTGGTCTGGGAAGACCCATCTGGAGGAATGACAGGTAAAGATTACGAAGAGCCTGTCTGCTGATTTAGGGAGAAGGATAGAGTTGAGGGAAGAGAGAATATGTGCAGAGAGCTAGTTCTAAGGAAAGAGAGAAGTCCTTGTTTGAGGAACCTAAGACTTGTCAAGAACTAGCGTAGTGGGACTTTGTGTGGTATAGTGGTTTTTAGTTTCTGAGGCATCTGAAGGTAAGTACCTGAATTAATACTAAAAATAACTGTTAATGGGACGCCTGGATGGCTCCGTGATTGAGCCTCTGCCCTCGGCTCAGGTCCTTATCCTGGGATCGAGTCCCGCAGGGAGCTTGCTTCTGTCTCTGCCCCTCTGCCTCTGTTTCTGTGTCTCTCATGAACAAATAAGTAAAATCTTTTAAAAATAATACTGTTAAATTTAACAATTTTTTTAAGTTATTCTTTGATATTCTGGAATATGCTGGCGTGTGATATCAAACTCTGTGATGTTCATTTCTTGGTATTTTTAGCTCTAAAATGGCCATTAAGAAAAATGAAATTCAGATAACAATATTATGTTTTATAAATTTGGTAGTGTGGCACAATGATTTGAAGCCTAACTATAAATAATAATGAAAATTGTGATGTTTTATTCTTAGTAATTGGCAACTTACTTTCTTCCTCCTCCTCCCCCCCTCCCCCTCTTTGAGAGCATGTGGTCGGGGGAGGAGCAGGCTCTACACTCAGTGCAGAGCCCAAGAGATCATGACTTGAGCAGAAATCAAGAGTCAGGATGCTTAACCAAGTGAGCTCTCCAGGTGCCCTTCAGTAATTGACTTCTTAAAGAATAGCTTGTCCAATGGGGATCCTGTTACTTACTGTCTTGGGTTATTTTGAAAGATAAACACATTTCCCTCCCTTTGTCTCTCTGAGCCACCTGGGCTGCAGGTGGTTTCTTTTGTCCCTGTTTCTTTTGTCCCTGTTCCCTCCTTCTCTTTCTACCCTCTCCCATTCTAAGCATAATGAGTAGAAAGCTTTAGTAAATGCTCAGTTTTTATTTTATTGTTTGAGAGAGCATGAGGGAGGGGAGAGTGGGGAAGGGGCAGCAGCAACAGGGAGAGAGGGAGAATCTTAAACAGGATCCACACTTAGTATGGACCTTGATGCAGGGCTTGATCTCGACCCTGAGATCATGACCTGAGCCAAAAATCAAGAGTCAGAGGCTTAACCAACTGGGCTCCTAAATGCTCAATTGTTTTTTGTTTTGTTTTGTTTTTTTAAAGTGACCATACTACTCAGAAACAGTAGTGGCTGAGGCTTGGCTAGAATACTGAATTTAATGCACTTTACACAGGTATACTGCATGGCTTACTGTATGTCACTATATTAAGAGACAGAAATTTTGCTTTCAGTTTTTCTTTGGCAGGAATTGGTAGAAAAAGAATAATAAAATCTAAGTAAAAGCTAGAGATTATTTTGCCATGCTGCTTTTAAGAATACATGTTTTCCATTAGACTATAAACAAATAATGGTAAAATAGTCTATTTACTATAACACCCTTTTTGGCAAGAAACTGAGGGAATTCAGGTTCCTAATACAGTGTGTTTATTTTATGAAAAGTCACATTAGGACAAAGTTAGCTCTTCTAATATTTTATTCTAGGTATTGCAACTTTTATACAAGCTTTGTATTTTTCTTTCATGCATTTTATTAGATCAGTTAATTTTCTTGATACAGTTTTACATCGTCAGAATATTCAAAATTATCTAAAGTTACTAAAATTCCTGAAATATAATTGAATTTTGGATAACTTAAATTGTATTAGATGTTGAAATGAGCTTCTTAAAATCAGTAAAAATATAATGCTACTACTGAATTTTTTCTGCATGAAATGTTTTTCATACTTTTTGAAAGGAATTTGGATACTTACAAATCAATAAACACTAATTTTACTTTTAAATTTTATAATGGGGATCCCTGGGTGGCGCAGCGGTTTAGTGCCTGCCTTTGGGCCAGGGCACGATCCTGGAGACCCGGGATCGAATCCCACGTCGGGCTCCCAGTGCATGGAGCCTGCTTCTCCCTCTGCCTATGTCTCTGCCTCTCTCTCTCTCTCTATCATAAATAAATTTTTAAAAAATTAAAAAAAATTTTAAAATGCCCTTGACTTTGAAAAAAATTTTTTTCTATTACCTTCCTTGTATTTCTGTGTGTGTCTTCTCCCCTCTCCCCCCACCCCTAACAATAGCTATGGTAGGACAGGACCTTGCTAGAACTTTCAGTAAGTTGGCTTTGTCTTTTTCAAACTTCCCATAGGTCATCCATGCATGTCAGTAGTGGCATATAAATCGTACTTCCAACAATTCCATGCCATCAGCCCCCTTGCCTGCACTGATGTCACCTTAACTGGTATTTACTAAGTGAATTGTCTTTCCCATTCCATGCTTGTTACTCAGTGTACATTTCAGCAGCAACTGAAATGCTTTCTTAAAAAAAGATTAGTGTTACTATTTCTTTTCACTTTTATTTTGTCATTTGGATGAGTTTGGTTTCTTTCAGGGACTGTTAGCCTTTTTTTTTTTTTTTTAATGGCATAAATCACTGCTATGTAGATATATTAAGATGACTTTGTTTTGTGGGGCAGGATGTCCATTAGGAATGATACAGATATGATCATTTCTGGAATTGATTCTTGGCAGGATCATTAACCCTTTCATCTCATTGAGCACATTATAGACATAGTATTATTTCAGCGACTTCATATAGTCCTTAGTAAGATTGTAAACTAAATCTATGGAAAATTTTTTTTTTTTTTAATTTATACAGAAAGCAGCATTTCATGTTTAAATATGGGAAGTACTACATATGTGAAATTGAGATACATTGTTTAATCTTTGTTATAAAATACTCTGAAAAGCTTGAGTTAACTTTTATATTTTTAAGTATTTAGAAAAGTATCATCTTTTATAAATAAACATGTCTAGGAAGAAAACTGCAATTTTTGTGACTTTTGTGGGAAAGTAAGAAGTCTTGAGGTCAAAATGTCATTTTCTTAATATACCTCACTTCCTACAAACTAGTAACTTCCTGTATTGTGGTAAGATTTTATAGACTAGTTCTAGAATAGTTACAATTAGATTGATCTTTCATTAACTCTAGCACCTTAGGGAGGTACCATTCAGGTTTTGCTTTTTTGATCTTTCATTTTACAAAATAGCCTATTAAACACTGTATCATCTAGAACCTTCCACCGAGCTTGGGGACCTTTTTGTGTAAGGATCTCCATGTAACCTACTTGTAATCTCCCTGTTACAGTGTTATGGGAATATTAATACATCATTTTGTTTTCAGTATTGGATAGGAATAATATTAAATTTTTCTGGTTCTAGTAAGTTATATTAATTTAAGTTGTATAAGATACCCATCGACTGAATGTGTGTTTATTGACTTATCTGGATAAATTTCTGAAATATAAGGGGGAGAAAGTAAAAATGTCTGATTTTTCTTTAATCATATCCCTTGACAGTGTACTTCTAAGGTGTTTACTTTTTTTTTCTTATAGCCACAGGTGTATTCCACTATGTGCTTTACATTTGTGTTTTGAAAGACTTTTCACCTTAATTCCATTATTAGTTTTTGTTTTTGTTTTTGCTCAAGATTAGATTCTTAAGTATATACCCTTTTAATACAGCTTGTTTTCCCTGTTGCCTGTACCCGTCTTCCCCAAAAGCCCTAGTTAAAGGCATTTTAAATATTTGATATTCTTAAGTACGTTATCAAAATGTCAGTTTTCTAATGCTACTTTTTTAAGTTGATAATGTTAGATAATTATGATATCAGAATGGGTGCACATACCAGCAGCCAGTATGTTCCGTTAGAATTTGTAATATTAAAGACATTTAAAATTTTTAACTGTTTCAGTATTAGTGGGTTTGCATGGTATATTTTACATTTGAGGAAAAAGCATTATTTTAAATGTAGCTTCCAAAAGCTTGATCTGACAGTAAGAGTATTAAGAAGGTTCAAACAAAGCTTGGGTTATAGCAGAAACTTTTTTTTTTTTTTTTTAAGATTTTATTTATTTATTTGAAAGAGAGTAAGAGCACACAAGCCAGGGGGAAGGGGCAGAAGAATAGGGAGAAGCAAACTCCCTGCTGAACAGGGAGACTTAGTGGGGTTCAGTTCTGGGACCCTGGGATCATGAGCCTACTTCTTCCTCTGTCCTCTCTCTCTCTGTGTCTCATGAATAAATAAATAACATATTTAAAAAATAATAAAAAGCTTACATTTTCCTTTTTTGTTTAAAGCTCACTGTTACTAATTTTTAGGAAGTATTAATCTGATAACTTCATTTTAAAATTATTCATTGGCCATCTGACTCTGAGGCATTACACTTATTTTTATTTTTACTTTTAAGATTTTATTTATTTCAGAGAGAGAGAGAACACAAACAGGAGGAGAGGAAGAGGGAGAGGGAGAAGCAGACTCGCCACTGAGCAGGGAGCCCATAGGATGCAGGGCTCTCCATCCCAAGACCTTGGGATCATGACCTGAACCAAAGGGAGATGCTTAACAGATTGACCCACCCCAGGAGCCCCAAGGCATTACACTTATAACAAAACTTAAATTTAATTCAATTAAATTATCTTTCTTATTTTTTAAAGTAAATTTTGGAACTTGCATGCTTTTTCTTTGTATTTCAGAATATTCTGTTTATGTGGATAAGGTCAGCTAGAGAATTCTGTTCTATTTTTGTTCTTTAATACAGTTAATACTTTTATTTAAAAATCATGATTTGAGGATTTTTAAAAAATGTATTTTAAGCATTTTTAAATTTTTTAACTTTTTTTTTTAGCATTTTAACAGCATATCTATATAATATCCATTTAAAAATATTCCCAGATTTAGCACAAATTGGTCATTTGCTTGTTCTTGTTACTATACTTTTTTAAATTAAATCTCTTCAAAAAGTTGAATTTTAATGCTTACGTTCCAAATATTTTCATAATGTTTTTTAGGATGAACAGAATTTTTTACTTGCTTATTTGTTGACTTGTTTTTAAAGCCAACAAACAAGGTCTCATTTGATCTGTAAAATAAAAATTGAATAAACTCAAGTTGTAATTCAGAGGTTGTCATACACTAGTAGGCAATAGTGTGACATAACTAATGGCCCCTTTTGTGGGGACCTTCAATATCCATGTGTTTGTAACACCAGAGCGGATGATTTTTCTATAGGTGATTTAAAGTTTTAGTCTAACATTTTGGTGCCAAAGAACTTTCCTATTTATAATTTACAGCTTACCAGTCCTACTACAGAGTGGAGCCCCAGCCATCCAGGAGAAGATGCGGTGGTGTCTTTTGCTGATGTTGGATGGGTAGCTAAAGAAGAAGGAGAATGTTCAACGAGACGAAGGTTAGTCTGGAAGGCTATCAGAAATGAGATGCAGTATTTATCATTTTAAAAGGTGATACATTTGCAGTATTTCCACTTAGCCTAATTTGATCTCTAGTAATTAAGCCAATTGTTTTTCTCAAGCGGTTTTATTTTCTGTTCATTTTAAAGACTTAACTAGTATTTATGAAGTTCCTAGAGACATTATAACTGTGTCTTAAGTCCTTATCATAGAATTGCCTGCCATTCAAAAGTTTAATATGAAACAAAAATCAACTGTCATAAAAATGTTGAGATAAGTAATAATAATGGTTTTATTGGAGCAGAGGAACCTGTGGGTCATATTAGGGAATTTGTATAATCACTGGAGAAGGCTTCCTAAAAGTTGTGTCAAGAAGAGTTTTGTTTCAAAGGACATGAAGTGTAAAAGTTAGAGTGATGCTTCCATTTATTTGAAAGAGCCTGAATAAATTATTGACTATGCTTCAGTCTATTAAATAGTCATGCAGCATATTCAACTCTTTCTTACTAGACCTCAAAGATACAGAGATAAAATAAGACACTGATTTCCAGGAATATTTCTTGTGCTGGAGGAGATTAAAAAGGAAATAAACAATGTTGATACTATAAAGTTAGTAAGTAAATACAGAAGGCCACTGTGGGATGAGAGAGGTTTGGCAAGACTTCTTGGAGGAAAGGATGCTAAAGATGAAGGACAACCTGCTTGAAGTAGGAGAGTTTCATGGAAGGGAGTCCAACTAATGACCAGTGTCAAATACTTAGAGGCTAGGTAAATTTAAAAATGAGCCAATTTCAGTTTTGTCTTGCATTTGGAAGATAATCATTGACTTTAGCAAGAATAATTTTATTTGAATGCAGTTAGCTGAATATAATGAAGATCAAACAATCCAAGAGCAAAGAAGGAATTTTATTTGAATGACAATTAGAAGTAAGGACATAGTGGTAGATGAACACAGACCAGGTATTGCAGGATTAGTAGGTAAAGACCCTTTCTTTTTAAAGATGTTCATTTTTTAAATTAAGCTTTTCATTTTGAGATAATAGATTCTTCACATACAGTTGTAAGAAATAATATAGAAACCTTTCCTATACTCTTTGCCCAGTTTTTTCCAGTGATAAGATCCTGCAAAAATGCTACAGTATTACAAGCAGGATGTTGACACTATTAAAAGTCAAAATGCAGAACATTTCTATATCTCATATCCCTCATGTTGTTCTCTTATGGCTGCACCCACTTCCCTTCCCTCTCCAACCTCTCCTTAATAACTGTCATTTATCTGTTCCCTGTTTTCATAATTTTGTCATTTCAAAAATGTTGCGTAAATTGAATCATACAGTATGCAACCTTTTGGGACAGGCTTTTTTCACCAAGCATGATTCTCTAGTGATTTGTCCAGATTGTTATATATGTTGTGTATATATATGTGTGTGTGTGTGTGTGTGTGTGTGTGTGTGTGTATTTATATGTTATATATATGTGTGTGGGGGGGGTGTATAAAATCAGTAGTTTTTTTTTTCCTTTTTAGGACAGAGTACTAGTATGGGTGAACCATAGTTTGTTTGACCATGCCCAGTTGATGGACATCTGGATTGATTCCATTTTTTTTTAAGATTTTATTTATTTATTTATTCATGAGAGACAGAGGCAGAGACATAGGCAGAGGGAGAGCAGGCTCCATGCAGGGAGCCCGACATGGGACTCGATCCCAGGTCTCCAGGATCACGCCCTGGCCGAAGGCGGCGCTAAACCGCTGAGCCACCCGGGCTGCCCTGATTCCAGTTTTTGACTATTATGATTAAGGTTGCTGTGATCATTTGTGAACAGGATTTTGTTTTTGTTTTTTTGTTTTTGTTTAAAAGATTTATTTATTTATTCATTCATGAGAGACCCACAGAGAGAAGCAGAGACACATAGGCAGAGGGAGAAGCAGGCTCCATGCAGGGAGTCCGATGCAGGTCTTAATCCTGGGACCTCAGGACCACACCCTGAACCAAAGGCAGATGCTCATCCACTGAGCCACCCAGGCATCCCTGTGAACTGGATTTTGAATGAATATAAGTTTTTATTTCCCTGGGATGAATGCCTGTGAGTGTAATTGGTGGGTCATCTCAGTCATAAGATAGTTGCATGTTTACGTTTTAAGAAACTGACAAACTGTCTTCCAGAGTGGCTATACCATTTTACTTTTCTACTAGAAATGTATGCAGTATCCAGATGCATCTTCACCAGTATTTGATGTCGTCATTCTTTTCTCTTGCCAATTCCTGATTCTTCATTTGTTCTGGTAACATGTCTATATATTCCTATTTTACCTCTAATGGAAGAAGTCCTCATGGACTTAAGTTATGGCTTGAACTGGTCCGTTTTGCATGATTTCTTTCATTATCTGTTTTATTGGAGGAGACTGGAGGAGAACATTGATCTATCAGATTTCTCAATGTTGTTGGGATGTGGCCTTTTTTTTTTTTTATAGTTTTGTTTACATTTAAGTCTGTGATCTTTTGTATGGTTTTAGTGTCAAGATAATACTAGCTTCATAAAATGAATTGAACAGTGCTTTTCCTATGGTCTGAAGAGATTGTATAGGAGGGATACTATTTAAATATTTCATAGTTTTCTCCAGTGAAATCATCTGGGCCTGGAGACTTCTTTTTGGTGTGTTTTAAAATTATGAATTCAGTTTCCTTAAAGTTACAGGATTGTTTTATCAATTTCATGTTAGATGAGATGTAGTAATTTGTGCCTCTCAAGAAATTGGTCCATTTCATTTAAGTGGTCAAATTTATGTGTACAATATTTGTAGTATTTCTTGTTTTGTTGTTTACAAGGTCTATAGTATTCCCCATTTCATTCTTGATAGTAGTAATTTGTATCTTTTTTTGACTTGTCAATTGTATTAAGCTTTTCAAAGAACCAGTTCTTTTTGTGGATGTTCCTGTTTTTCTGTTTTCAATTTTATGGATTTTTTTTCCTCCTAATATTTTCTTCTAGCTGTTTTGAGTTTATTTTGCTCTTATTCTTCTAGGTTTTTAAAGTGGGAGCTTACATTATTAATTTGAGACTTTTCCTTTTTTCTAATATAGTAGTCCTCCTCTGTGGTTCACTTTCCACAATTTCAGTTACCCACAGTCAGTTGCAGTCCAGATGCAGATGATTCTCCTCTGACATATCAGAAGATCAGTAGTAGCCTAATTCTACATGACAATGCCTATATCATTCACCTCACTTCATCTCATCATGTAGGCATTTTATCATGTGTCATCACAAGAAGGATAAGTACAGTACAATAAGATAGTTTGAGAGAGATCACCTTCATGTAACTTTTATTACAGTAGATTGTTGTAATTGTATTTTATTAGTAGTAATTATTAATCTCTTACTGTGCCTAATTAAACTTTATCGTCAGTGTATATGTAGGCAGGAACATAGTATATATAGTATTCAGTATTCTTTACAGTTTCAGGCATCCATGGGGGGTCTTGGAACATATTTCCTCATGGGTAGGGGGAGACTACTGTAAAACCATTTTAGTGCTATACATTTCCCCCTCAACATTGCTTTGGCTGCACCCCACAAGTTTCAGTTCATTGTATCTTTTAAAAATCTAGTTTACTGTATTTTTTTTTTTATTTCCTTTGAGACATCTTCTTTGACCTATGGCTTATTTCGAAGTTTATTTAGTTTCCAAATGTTTGGAAATTTTGCTCTTGGTTCTAGTTTGAATCTCTTGTGGTCAGAGAACACATGCTGTATACTTCCATTCTTTAAGTTTGTTGAATTGTTTTTATTTTAATGGTCCCATATATGGGCCCTTTTCATTTATATTCCGTGGTTACTTCAGAAAAAAGTGTACTCTGTTGTCCATGGAATACCCTATAAATCTCAAATAGATCGTGTTGAATTTTTCTCTATCCTTCCTGATTGTCTAACAGTTGTAGTAAAGGGGTGTTGAGATTCAACTATCTGTGGGTTTGTGTATTTCTCCTTTCGGTTTTAACAGTACTTGCTTTTCATATTTTGAAGTCTGTTTGGTGCATACATATTAGAACTTATATATTAGAATAGAGTCTGACTATTTCACTATTTAGTGTCCCTCTCTGTCCAGATCGTTTTCTGTATTTTATTGATATATTTTCACTCTGCCTATGTCATTACATTTGAAGTGAATTTCTTGTAGACAGCATACTGTTAAGTCCTACTTTTTTGGGTCACTCTGTCAATGTCTTTTAATTGGTGTATATATAAACCATTTACATTTATGTAATTATTATGTTAGAGTTGAAGTCTACTCTTTTTCTTCTTTTTGTGGGATACTTAGACAGTTTTTGGGGGGGAATTCTTGATTTATCCATGTTTTTGAGTCTCTCTCCTTGTAAAGTTCTTTGAGTGGTTGGTCTAAGTATTACATTGTATATATCTAATTTACCACATTCTATTGGTGTTGTCATTTTGCCAGTTAATCTTCTCCTTTATGTCCTTACACCCTCCCCTGTTTGTAATTTTCTTAAAAATGTTCTCTCCAGACATTTTAGAATCATATCAGATAGTATGCTATTTCCCTGAACCATGAAACTTACAGGAGAAAATAAGTCTACTTACTTACTCATACTTTTGCTGTGTTTTTCTTTCTGCTTGATACAGTTTCTTCTTTTATTGCTTTCTTTCTGTTTAGAGAACTTCTTTAGCTACTCTTTTAGGGTAGATGTGCTTGCTCTCCATTTTTTTAGGTTTTTTTTTTCACTTGAGAATTCTTGATTTTTTCCAATTTTGAGGGATATATTTGTTGGATATGAGGTTATGAGTTCTTAGTTTTTTCCTTTAGCACTCAAGAAATATATCCGTTTCTTCAAGCCTCTGTGGTTCAGATGAGGAATCCTGTCTTGTGAAGTTTTTCCCCTATAGCTAGCTGCTATGAAAATTTCTCCTTTGTCTTTGGTTTTCAGAATTTTGAATGTTTCTTGGCATTTATTTCTTTGGGTTTATTCTTTTTGGGTTCACTCAGTTTCTTGAATCTTCGGGTTTATGTCTTTTGTCATTTCTGTAAATATTTTACGTGTTTTTTTTCTTTTTTTTGTACTTTTTCAGCCTAGCCCTCTGTCTCCTGAGAACCTGATAACACAAATATTAGATCTTTTATAGCTCAACAGGTTACTGAGACTGTTCATTCTTTTTTCTAGTCTGTTTGCTTTTTGTTTTTCTGATTGAATAATTTATTCTATCTTCGAAGTCACTGTTGCTTTCCTCTGTCTTCACCATTCTATTTTTGATCCTGTCCACTGTGTTTTTCAGTTATTTTACCTATTCTAAAGTTTTCATTTGGTTCTTCTTTATATTTTCTGTTTCTTTGCTGTTTTTCATTTATTTCAAGAGTGCTGGTAATTGCTCACTGAAGCCTTTTTATCACACCTTCTTTACAGTATGCAGATAATTTTAACATCTCTGTCTTCTCAGAGTTGGCATCTATTGTCTTTTTCATTCAGTTTATGTTCCTTAGGGTTCTTGGTATAAGGAATGATTTTTTTTTCCTCCAAAAAACAGATTCATGTATTTCAAATCCTTATACATTTTTTCCTTGCCTTTTTGTTGCTGGGATGTCCAGTACAATAGTAAAGCATTTCCTTTTATCTTTTGATTTTTTTTTTTTAATGTTTTTATTTATTTATGATAGTTACATCAGAGAGAGAGAGAGGCAGAGACACAGGCAGAGGGAGAAGCAGGCTCCATGCACCGGGAGCCCGACGTGGGATTCGATCCCGGGTCTCCAGGATCGCGCCCTGGGCCAAAGGCAGGCGCCAAACCGCTGCGCCACCCAGGGATCCCTATCTTTTGATTTTATAATGTATCATCTATTCCAAATTTAAACTACAATGGAAATAGTAAAATAATAATAATAATAAAAACAGTCAAACAAAATAACAAACACTATTTTAAGTAACAAATCCAGAGGCCTTTTCTTAAACCCTTCTCATGATTCTGCATCACTGACCATTATTTATTAACTTTCTTAAACCTTTCTTCTTCCTTGGCTAGATTCTCATCCTCTAACGCCTTATAGATATCCCTAAGTTTTGGGGGGTTTTTTTGTTTGTTTTTGTTTTTTTTTTTTTAACCGTTCTTATTAACTGTTGGGAAATCATTTTAAGGTCTATGATTCTTCAGAGCCAGGCCAGCTCCAGGTGTTTTCCTTTTCTTCTGGGGCAAAACAGAAAGAAAAGTCCCTCAATCTCTGAGGTTCTTCTCTCAAGAGTGGAATGCATTCTCCCTTCTGTCCTCTTTTTTGTACTCCTTAAGGGTTTTACTAATAATTAGAAATAAGTTACAGAAGTCCCCAAATCTTCACAATGTTTTATTTTTTTATTTTTTTCACAATGTTTTAATCCTTGATCTACACACAGAAATTCCTTTCAGTAGAAGAGGCTGCTTGGAAGACTTTCCCCTTTAAATAGGGATCCTGCCAGATACTTACTTCCCAGGCTTTTTTTTGCAGGGGGAGGAGGGCTCAATTCCTGATTGAGGCATTCCTGCTTTAGGTATGTTACTGCTTTCAGTCGAGTCTTGCTTTGGCCAGACAGGCTTATTTTCTGCTTTGATCCATTCTGCATTGACCTTTTAGCAAAATACAGCTGCACCGCCCAGCTCTGGAAATCATCTCGGCAGCCTCAGTGCCTCTAGGGAGTCAGGCCCCAGCTCTGGGATTCAGAAACCCAAAGTGCAGCGGCCAGACCGCCACGACGGCATCTGCCACTCATGCCACTCATGCTACTCGGGGCCTGGAACCTGGCGGGTGCCCCGCTACAGCCCCCGACTCCTCGGCGGGCGCGAGCACCACACCCGCTTGTCACAGGCCGAGGAGCCGTGAGACTGAGCAGTGCAGCCAGGCGGCTGCAGGCTGGTGGGGGGGCTGCGACCCGGCCCCCGCCCCCCTGCCAAGTGGAGGGCGGCTCCCCGGACTCCAGCGTCTCTTAAGGATTGATTTTTGATTGAAACCTAGATATTTTTGGTATAGGAGACTCTGGATCTAAGCTTTTTCTTTTACTTTTTTTTCACTAATAGCACTGGCAGGAGAAGAGTGTGTGCTACCTGGTTTCTCCCAGGCAGAAGTAGAAATCCAGATTTCCCATTAAGCCTCCATTCACCCCTGAGGTGGTTGGTGGGAGTGAGCTCTAGCTCCTCTGCCCTCGGCCTCTTAGGACATTTCAGCAGGTACGTGTGAGTGCCTCATTACTGCTGGATGGGGTGTCATTTGAGGCTCCCCACATTGTGTCCACTATACCATGAGGGTTAGTGGACTTAACCTCCTTGTTAAGTCTCTCCTTGTTAAGACCCTTAATACTTAACCGACTGAGCCACCCAGGTGCCTCTAAGGCAGTTATTTTATAGAAGTCCTCTCTCTTGGGAGCCTACCCTTTCCTTGGTCTTTGGGCTAGAAGAGCAGGCTTTCATTGTAGCTTTTTTTTCCCCCTTCATCCATTGACATTTCTGGGTTACCCATTACTCCAACCAGTCTGGGGCATATGAAGCAGAAGAAAAACTTGGGGAACTCACTTCTATGTCGTTTTTTTGGATCCCAAAGTCCCAGCCACTCTGTCTTCTCCTCAGCTTTCAGTCATCTTACATTTATTTTATATGATGTCTGGGGTTTTTAATTTTAGTTAAGAGGAAGAATAGAGAAAGCTAGCCTGTTCCATCTTCCTGGAAAGAGTCTCAAAAGGACTTTTAACACAAATGTCATGTTTGCAGAGGATATGACATTGGTAGCTGTTAGAGGAATTGTGATGATAGTAACTGAATTGGCATAATGGATTTGGTCTGTGGTTTTGAAAATAATTGACTAAATAATTGAAAATCAGGTGCCTGAATGTATTCTAGGTAAGGATAATCTGAACTTGAACAAAGTGAGAAGAAAGCAAAGGAGACCTACTTGGATTTGAGTGGTGCTCTCTAGAGGGAGAAAGTTGATAAGGCAGTGAAGTGCCTCCAGAGTTCCAGGGTTAATGATGTGGCCCACATGATTAGAAGAGCTGGGTGGACTTTTTCTTTTGCAGTATGGTGTTATATTGCTCTTTGCATTGATTTAGACAAATTGTAGATGGAGATTACATAATAAACCTGTAAATTCTTTTCTTTAAAAAAATATTTTAAGTAATCTCTACACCCAGTGTCGGGGTTGAAATTACAATCTTGGGATCAACAGTCTCATGCTCTGACTGAGCCAGCCAGGCACCCTATGTAACTTAAATCTTAAAATCTGAAGGAGAGTATATTCAAGGACTTGTATATTTCAGTTTGAGTGTTTCCCTGCCTTTCCTATTTGTAGGAAAATCAAAGCTATTTAAGATGTTTATTTCTCCCTTCAAATTTATGTTGATGATACTTCTATAACAGCTACAATGTCATGGTATTTTTTTCTCTGGGAAAATAGCATATATGAGTCCTTCAGAGTTATTATACAAATGAGTTTTTTCAAATGCACTATAAACTTCAGTTTTCTTCTTTATATTGGAAGGATTAATACGTATCTTGAGAATTTTATTTTTAAAAGATTTTATTTGAGAGAGTGAGAGAGAGCAAGAGTGTGCACAAGCAGGGAGAACAGCAGAGGGAGGGGGGAGAAGAAGCAGGCTCCCTGCAGAGCTGGGAGCTGGGGAGCCTGATTCCAGGACTCTGGAAGGCAGCTGCTCAACAGACTGAGCCACTCAGATGCCCCTGGAGGAGATTTTTTTTTTTAAGATTTTTTATTTATTCATAGAGACACAGGGAGAGAGGCAGAGACACAGACAGAAGGAGATGCAGGCTCCATGCAGGGAGCCCGACATGGGACTTGATCCAGGTCTCCAGGATCACACCCGGGGTTACAGGCAGCACTAAACCGCTGCGCCACCAGGGCTGCCCCCTGGAGGAGAATTTTAAAAGAAAACTTAGCCTTGTTGCATGCATAAAGTAAGGCCTCTTTTTTTTTCTTTCATACATGTCTTCATTTCCCTTTCAATTAACAGAATTACCTCAGAATTGGAAAGAATTAGAAGGAATATTGAGACTGTTTGAAAGGATCAGTATAATTGATAATCTTGTTTGAGATAACCCATTTGTTCTTTAATGATAGTAGCTTAAGGAGAATGTGTACTTGAGATATATACACGACATAGTATTTTTAATATGTATGATGAAATTTAAGACTATCATACCTGTGATTTCTTAGTTGACAACATAGACATTGTCATCAAGTAGTTGATTGCTTTTGGAGTAGAAGAACTTTAAGGCATATTGGAATATTTCAAGTTCAATTCCAGTTGTTTATATTAATCTAATTCTGTCTTATTCTCAATTCTGAATGCCACATATACATATGAGGATGTATTAAATGCAAATTTATAAATTTATAAGACTCGAAAGTACTAAAGGTAGCCCTTTTTCTTACACTACAATGTTTGTAATCTGATGACTAAGATGAACATATTTATAAAAATCTGTGATATAAGGATAGCATGAGACTGAGGACTTTGACTAAGGTTACCCAGTTTACTTTTTCAGATTTGAATAGAAGTATAGAATGGAATGTGCTGTTTTAGTGTTGGGGAGGAACCCTGACCTCATAGAGGAGGACATTGACTCACAAGATTCCGAAGGAGATGCTTCAACACACCAGCAGCCTGACTTGCCATAGCTCCACAGGTGTGAGGATAGCCAGAAGACTCAGTGGATTAGAGCAAGACTGTTTCCTACTCCTAGCACACCAAAAAGCAGGTGTTACTCATTCCTATTTTATTGTTTTAAAAGATTTTATTTGACAGCGCACAAGGAGGGAGATGGGGAGAAGCAGAAGCAGGCTCCCCACTGAGCAGCCCCCCCACACACACACAACGTAGGGCTTAATC